>NW_023458560.1:12348017-12351232 GCF_013731165.1 Rhagoletis pomonella
ATTGTATGTAAAATGTTGTTATGTTCGGAATCCTCCTGGTCATTACCAGAACTTCTTGACTAAATTATAAACTGATTTCGGTTAAAACAATGTGATAAAATATAAATCGTTACTTACATCTTCGAATATTTCATTACTTCTGTGTAAAACGCACACACCTCCAGAATCTTCATTAGCACCACACTGATTTGCCTTCAAGATAAATCAACAATTAATAAAATGTATTAACTTAAAAACAAATACTTACATTTTCCAATAATTCGTTGTTTGCTTCCATTTTTTTAACAAATGTATAAATTTATTTGACTTCACCGCTTTCTGTAAATCAGCTGATATGTAAATCAGCTGATCGTTTGACACTTTTCATGAACTTACAGGAAAAAATATTCCGGACTAAATCCTGTAACTTCTGACTAGGAACAGTTGCTCAGTTACTCTCTCAAATGTGTTCCCACTTACAGGTTTTTATGTCAATAGGAACGACTTCCTGTAAGTTCTGACTAAATCCTGTAAACCGGACTGCTATTGGAACAGACTAGTTATTATTTGCGCTGAAAACATTATCGGACAATATTAAAGGTGGTGGAGACTAGCTCTGTCACTGAAAAAAAAAACGCAAAGAAGAAAAGAGTAGGGTGCAAAGCGTGGATGACAAAAAAAAATAGTTATCTTAGAAAAAGCTAAAATATTCAACGTGGCCCAGCCCAGAAATTTCGTATGAAAATTCGAGCTTTCGTAGAACTCACCATATAAAATCCGTATTTTTTTTACTATAAGAGATATACACCTGCAATTTTGTCAACTTATATATAAACCAAGGTACAATATATCTGCCTATGATGAAAAATCAAATTGAAGTTCCCAAACCCCCAAAATTCAACATCAAACATGAATATCGGCAGTTGAGTGAGTAACTCACGGCTCTAAGGTTAACCGAGATTAACTTCTTGTAAACTTTTCCAAGGTATTTTCTCCGTTAAATACTATTCATCATTAAACATTTAGTTTTATTTGTTTTCAGTTTCTACATTATTAATTTTTTTGTTCGGAGTTTAGGATTCGACGAGAATGATTAATTAATTTATTTATTTTTAATTAAATGTAATCCAGTTCATACGGAATGTCTTAATTGCCAAAAGTACCGATACGAGTGGGTATCGATACTTTAGAACCCATATTTTTCGGGTATCGATACTTTCTTACGATACTGCTTCCAAGTAAATGTATCGATACCTGCAATGTATCGTTTCATCCCTACCTGCATATTTATGTATAGATTAAATTGTTTTGGTATACCAGCAGAAAATCTACGCTACATAGTGGATAAATGGTTGCTTTAGCCATGTTGCCTTATTTTGCTGCTTGAATTGCGCTAGCCGATCTTTCTAATTGTCTACCTTACGTCCTGTTGAAGCTACACAAATTTGGCAATAGGGGTATACATGGATGCAAGTTTGACATAGTTTTTTGCCAGAAAAACAGATACTTCCTGTTTTTCGGTATTTTCGGCTTTTTGCAAGATTTCTGTGGCTTATAACTACTTTGTGGCAAAAAGGCGTGTGGCTTTGTTCTCGATGTCAGAGTCAGCGTCGCGACGATTTTTTTTAATGTCCTGAATACTGCGAAGGGTAAACCAAATATGTATGCACACGTCCGTGTAAGAATTTATTTACGAATACATATGTAAAGGGTTGACTGATAGACTGGCAAGCTGACTAGTGCGTGCTTTAGTGCCTATTAGAACTGATTAATATCGAAAACCACCATCCTTTAGCTTGTTTTTTGGTTGGTGGTTGTAGCTGTCAGTGGTTTGCAAACTTGAATCAAGCTAGGCTGCTAGCAAAGAAATTACTGGTTCAACAAAATTTTTTTAGATGCCAAATACGTAATGAAGCAGCTCATTAAACTGACACCGGTTTTTACTTAACCTTTAAGTATGGGCATTCTTTTCGCAAAATTAGCCTGGACATGCGATCTCACAAACTCCAAATCTGCGAGCATGGATTTGTGATAAATAAAGGATATTCAACAGCAGTGGAACAAGTACAGCATTGAAACTCGTTTCTAAAGATCGTACTTATCGATTGTTGATTCAGTTAATTTATCTCTGTACTCTTTTCTGACAAATTTCTCAACAGAAAATGTAA
Organism: Rhagoletis pomonella; assembly: GCF_013731165.1. NCBI lineage: Eukaryota > Metazoa > Arthropoda > Insecta > Diptera > Tephritidae > Rhagoletis > Rhagoletis pomonella. The sequence goes on from NW_023458560.1 coordinate 12,350,165, forward strand.
ACACTTGCGTCACATGAAGTAATAAAAACACTATCTAAGAATATAAAAAGGCTTGCAGTGCTTAAAGTTTATGGTTATTAACGCACTGCCATCGGCCTGTGTATAGGTACGTATGTACATACATAATTACTCGGGCGCAATTGCCTCATGAAAGTGATTAGAGTAGTTATTAAAGTCTTAAACAGGGATCAAACGATTTGCACATTTGTACAGATTTGCCCATTTTGGCAGTTACAGAGTGGCGTAATCTAGAAATTATTTTATAGAGCTGAGCTAAAATTTCTAAACAACATTCACTCTGTGACTTCAAAAATGTACAAATGCACAAATCGTGCGATCCCTGCCTTATACGGGTGACAAGGGGGCTTGCTTATTTGCATAAACATCCTTTAGTTGCATTAAAAGTGGCAAAGTGGAAGTGAGCTCTTTAACCAAAATGACTCGTAATGGCCATTGAAAAGTATTTGTATTTATTTACATTTCCGCGAGTGATTACACGTGCATGAAGTAAGTAATACATAATTAACTGAAAACTGAAAGCCTTCAATTGCAGAGAAATGAAGATGCAACACAAGCTGATTATTATGCATTATGTTGTACTTGCAATATACATAACTACATACGTACGTATACATATATGTTTATATGCAACAACTTTTATATAACGTTGAACTTGCAATATACATAACTACATACGTACGTATACATATATGTTTATATGCAACAACTTTTATCGCGCGTGACAAATGGGCTCTCTTATTTGCATAAATATCCTTTAGTTGCATTAACGGCGTCCACGGTTGCCGAGTGGTGAGAGTTGCGTGATGTAAACGTATTTTTATGCTTTGCCGTACGCATATGTTTACATATAAAATTTTATGAGTACCTAGTACTCACGCCTTTTTTTTGTCCAGGTCATCAGATCAGCACCGTTCGTTCGATTTTCTAAAATGAGATGCCAAATTAAAGGGCTTGAGCTGCGGATGTGCAGTAAGTTTTTACTTTTTCGAAAAATGTTGCGGCCTTTTAAATAATTAAGCTTAAATTATTTAATATTCAATGCCCTCA
>NW_023458560.1:12351332-12354378 GCF_013731165.1 Rhagoletis pomonella
GGAATGCTAACAAGTTAAATATATCACCAGGTGGAAAGCTAACAAATGTAATGTAATGATGTAAACGTATTTTTATGCTTTGCCGTACGCATATGTTTACATATAAAATTTTATGAGTACCTAGTACTCACGCCTTTTTTTGTCCAGGTCATCAGATCAGCACCGTTCGTACGATTTTCTAAAATGAGATGCCAAATTAAAGGGCTTGAGCTGCGGATGTGCAATAAGGTTTTACTTTTTCGAAAAAAGTTGCCGCCTTTTAAATAATTAAGCTTAAATTATTTAATATTCAATGCCCTCAGATCCGCACCATTCCTTCGATTTTCAGTAGTGAGGAGCCAAATTAAGGGACTTAGGGTGCGGATATTCAATAAGGTATTACTTTTTCGAAAAGAGTTGCCACCTGTTAAAAAATTAAGCTCAAATTATTAAAAAAGTTAAATAAATTTTTACAATATGGGTATCAACCGAAATAGTTTTGAAAATGGTGTAGGAGGGTTGCTACATGTTTAAAAAATCCAATTAAATTTTAATTAAAAGAATTCGGTAAGTGAACAAGGCATCACTATATAGGTGTCAGACAAAAATGTTTAAGAAGGTAGGACTTTGGAAATATTTTGAAGAGGGTTGTCACCTATTTCAGAAGTCGAATTAAATTATTTAATACCCAAGTTATATGAAATATTAAAAATGGACGTCAAATGAAAAAGTTTTAAGAAATCCTTAGTTTGACAATTTAGAATATATTTGATGTGTTTGAGCGTTGCCCCCAATTTAAAAGGCTAAATAAAAATTATCTAATAAGTTAAGTGAATAACCCAAAGATGGTTATCAATGGAAATGGGTTTAAAGTCTTTTATTTCGGATCTATATTTAGGAGGGTTGCCACGTGTTAAAAAAATAAATTTCAACTTAGTTTATCAGTTACTTGAAATATTTATAACAATGTTAGACGAAAGATATTTACAGATATTTTAGTTAAAAAATAATTTTTTAAGAGGGTTACCGCCTATTTTGAATGTAAATTTAGTTTAATTATACACAAGTTACATGAAACTTTAAGATATGGGCATCAAACGAAAGAAATCTTTAAATTGAACATTTGAACTTATTTAGGGTAATAGAATAGAGTTGCCTCCAGTTTAAAAATTGTATTCAAATTATATAATAAGTTTAATGGATTGTCGGAAGAAAGTTATCAATCGAAATGGGTTTTAAATTAGTTTATTTCTGTACTGTATTTAGGAGAGTTGCCATGTGCTTAAAAAATCAAATTCAACTTAATTTATCAGTTAATTGAAATATGTATAACAATGCCTGACGATAAAAAATTTTTAGTTTGAAAATACTTTTAAAGGGGTTGCCACCAGTTTGAAAAGTTTTATTGTTGAAAAGGTGTATTGTTGTTTTATTTATACATAAGCTAAATGAAATATCGCAATATTAGTGTCAAACGAAAGAGTTTTAAGACAACTTTAGGCTGATTATATTCTTAATTAGGGTTGCCACCTATTTTTTTAAGGTCATCAGATCTGCATCGAATTTCAAAAAGAGAAGTCAAATTAAATAACTGGGATTCTTTATAGTTCCGTTTGACGATTGCCATTGAATTTGACATAGTGAAAACCAGCCTTAACTTCCGCCACTATCTTTTTTGATTTAAAAGTTCTACCCTCAACTTTAACAATTTTTACTTGAAAATAGAATTAGTTCATGAGTTTTTAATGCTTGTTATACTTTTAACGCAATAAATTTTTGCAATATCGTTTATTTAAAAATTTCAAAGTTAATGGTAAAAAAATGTATAAGCATAATTTCTTCATAATTAATGCATTGAAATTTTAATGTACATTAAACTTAAAAAATTAATGCATTCATTTTTAACATTAAAATAATATACTATGCATTAAAAAAGTAATGTATTGTTCACAACTCGGGTATACATGTAGTACATGTACATATATACCGTCGTTTATAGTACAAAACCGCGTTTCACGATAATGCAAAACCGCGTATGTAAGGTCACCAAAATTTTATAGGAGAGAGTAAAAATGTATGCTACTCTTGATCAGCGGTATTGCAACTATGCTGTTATTTTGCAGTACATGGTCTAATATCGATATATTGGTGTGAATAGATAAGGCTTTATGCCTGGAGCTTCCTATGAGCAAACCAAATTTTTGGCACAAATGTCAGTTACGGGGTTTTGAAAAACGACGATAGGCGGTTTTGCACTTTAAACGACGATATGTATGTGCGTGTGTGTGTGTGTGTACTTATTCATTAGAGTGGTTCTCCTCTTTGAAGTTGGGTTTGGTCTGTTGGCCTAGTGGTGGCAAACTATCGATGGCACTATCGATACTATCGATGATTTTGTTTTTTCTCACTATAGAAAATTTTCCACATTTAAGAACCAAAAATCGTGAATGTGAATTTTATAAAGCGGCAATACCTTTATATAAAAAAAGATATGGTATTTATGTTGGCCTAACGTCATCAGTAGAATAGGAACGAGTGTACAGCAAAGCAGCTTCAATAGTAAACGAAAAATGATCGCATCTAAAACCTAAAAATGTTGACATGCTATGTTTCCTAAATAAAAACAAGTGGCTTTAAAAAGCAGAACACGTAAATATGTTTAGTTTTAAAAAACTACTATACTTTCATTATTAATATAGGTCCTTATGGCCTTTAAAAAACTATATTTAATGCTATGGGGCGTATTCATAGTCAAAATTAAGTCGATACCTAAAGTTAGTTGTAGCTTTTTGACATAATTTTGGATGGGTTATCTGTCAATAAAGTTGACCAATTTTAAGTACAAACTTAATTTTGACTATGAGTAGGCCCCGATTAGATTTGTATCTTTTCAAAATATGCGACTATCGCCAGAGTATCTGTTATATTAAATAACACCGCCCACTATCGATAGTTAGTCACCACTATGTTGGCCTAAACACTTTAATCTTCAGTACCTTATTGGCAATAATCAGCATCATGGAATGCTAACAAGTTAAATATATCACCAGGTGGAAAGCTAACAAAT
>NW_023458560.1:12354478-12355161 GCF_013731165.1 Rhagoletis pomonella
ATAACAATATCGATTATTTTATCGATAGCAATATCGATTATTATATCGATAAAAATATCGAGTTTTATATCGATAACAATATCGATCTTCATCCTCATCCTTTTCTTCATATTTATCTTTATTTTTGCATATTCCTCTTCACCTTTACCTTAAAGTGTTTAAATTTACTTTGATCTTCGTTTTTGCCTGTACCTCTAGGCATCTTTGTTTTTGTTTTTATTCTCAAACCGCTAAACCGCTGAGAACTATTTCCAAGTGCATTATTCCCCTTGAATTTGACAATTTATTCCCAACTAACCAACTGCCGCTAAAGAAGTTTCACTTCATAAATTCAAGAAATGTTCTTACCCTTTTAGTTACTCTAATTCTTATGTATCTGTCATTGTCTTCATTTTCGTCTTTATCTTCACTTTTGCCTTCTTTTTTTTGACTTCATCGTTATCATTTATTTCTTCATCTTCATATTTATCTTTATTTCAAAGCTTAATTTCAAATGTGTAGTGAAACAACAGGCGAAGCATGTCAAATTGAACATGTTGCAGCAACATGTATACACAATTCGATAATGTTTAAACGACGGTTTTGGCCGTAATTTTCAAACAATTGTGAAACCATAAAAACTCTGCTCATCTACGGAAAAATGCCTTGCCAACGGTGTTCTTGGTTTTGAAATCGGTTCGGTA
>NW_023458560.1:12355261-12357692 GCF_013731165.1 Rhagoletis pomonella
TCTTACCCGTTCAGTTACCCTAATTCTTATTTATCCGTCAATGTCTCTATTTTCGTCTTTATCTTCACGTTTTTTTTCTTTTTTTTTGACTTCATCGTTATCATTTATTTCTTCATCTTCATATTTATCTTTATTTCAAAGCTTAATTTCAAATGTGTAGTGAAACAACAGGCGAAACATGTCAAATTGAACATGTTGCAGCAACATGTATACACAATTCGAAAATGTTTAAACGACGGTTTTGGCCGTAATTTTCAACCAATTGTGAAACCATAAAAACTCTGCTCATCTACGGTAGAATCGCCAAACGAACGGAGACAAAATTTATGTTAGCGTATTAATATATAGATTCACAAAAAATTTCAGTCCGCAAAGTGGATTTGTGCAGAATGGTAAAACAAATACTGTGTGGGTACCCGGGTACCCCTTGTGCTAGACAACGTACGAAAATTTGGGTATTATCACAAGGGTTAAACTTGACAGCGTGGCTGTTGTTGTAAATTCTATACATTAATTTTGCTTTTGCTTTATTGTATTTATAGTTTCAGGCATGCTCATCCTAAACTATGCATTTGTCAATTTTATTGCGGCTTATTAACATTTTTATTTTAATATTTTTATTGAGCTTTGTACCTCGATTTTGTTTATTAGGGAAAAATTGAAAAAGCAACAAAGTCTAAGAGGTAGAAGTTATAGCAGCTATTTCGGAAATCACCACATCTCCTCATCATTCTTTTTTCTAGACTTCAGCTGGGATCGAACCCGCGTCATCGATGTGCAAAGGCAGAAGCGCTAACCACTGAGCTATGTACACCCCGTAAGCTCTTGTTGCTAATTCATTCGATTATTCAACCTACTAAAGTCAAGTGCAGCTGATTTGCCGCTATTTAAACTTGACAGCGTGGTTGTTATTGTAACTTCTATATATAAATTTTGCTTTTGCATTATTTTATATATAGTTTCAGGCAGACTCATCCTAAACTATGTATTGGCAATTTTAATGTGGCTTATTCACATTTTTATTTTAATATTTTTATTGGGCTTTGTACCACGATTTTGTTTATTAGGGAAACAGTAAAAAGGAACAAAGTCTAAGCGGTAGAATTAGAGCAGCTATTTCGGAGATCGCCACATTTCCTCATCAGACTTTTTTTTGTAGACTTCAGCAGGGATCGAACCCGCGTCATCGATGTGCAAAGTCAGAAGCGCTAACCACTGACCTATGCACACCCCGTAAGCTTATGGCGTAAGCATACGGGCATACACATACAAAAAAAAAGAACTCAGATGAGGAGATGTGGTGATCTCCGAAATAGCTGCTATAACTTCTACCGCTAAGACTTTGTTGCTTTTTCAATTTTTCCCTAATAAACAAAATCGAGGTACAAAGCACAATAAAAATATTAAAATAGAAATGTAAATAAGCCACAATAAAATTGACAAATACATAAGGAGTGTACTCGCACGCCCAACTATCTAAAGTTTTAGAAAACTTTTACTGGTTTTGCGTTCTCGTACCCAAAAAACTTGCAAAGTAGGGGAAATTGAGGGAGCAAAATGTGAAAGAGAGCTGCAAATTTCTGCTGGAAAAATGTTTTCCAGCTAAAACTTGAAAGTAAGAAAATCAGCTGATCACAAACACATGCTTGTAAATAAACAAAAGAAAATATGAACTTTTTGAGTTATTTATTGAAAATTTTATTATTAATGCTAGTATACAACGAAAAAGTGAGTAAATTTAATAAGCACAACGTTTGTTGAGTTTATTTTTTTTGTTAGTTTGCCATTAATATCCAGTTTGTTTACTTTAGTGTGTGCTGACTATGGCTGCCGTATGACATTTTTCGTTTGTACCATAATTTCCCTTTAAATATACCAAAATTGATTTAAATGCAACATGCTAAATGTTTTTTTGCTGAAGTTTTCGGTTTGGTAGGTTGGTTGTTGAAATGAAAATTTTATAATTTTAGAGCTACATCTGTAGCTCTATCTATTACATTTTTTTTGGATCATTGATGGGTGTTTGGAGGAGATACGCTTGCTTTTGAATGCGTCACCGTGTGATATACAAATAATTCTGAGAAAAATAACTTATTCATTCCGATATATTTAATTTGTATTTTAAAAAGGCTTTTCTTATCCAAAACTATTCAATTGTATAAAATACCAAATCGGGGGAAAATGTACCAAGCAGAAAATAAATTGCCAAATTAATCACCAATGGCAACTGTGCAAGTGATCAGCTGCTTCAAAGGTTGCAAGTTTTTGCAAATTTTCCGTTCTCGTACTTCTGTTGATACTTCGTCTCTTTGAGAGCGAATGCTGCTAAATTCTCAGAACTTTTGCTGCTGGAGAATTTTGCCCTCTCAATACGAGTACACACCTATAGTTTAGGATGAGCCTGCCTGAAACTATATACACAATAAAGGAA
>NW_023458560.1:12357792-12359699 GCF_013731165.1 Rhagoletis pomonella
TATAGTTTAGGATGAGCCTGCCTGAAACTATATACACAATAAAGGAAGAGCAAAATTAATGTATAGAATTTACAATAACAACCACGCTGTCAAGTTTAAATAGCGGCAAATCAGCTGCACTTGATAGTGGTAGGTTGAATAAGGGAATGAATTACCAACAAGAGCTTTCGGGGTGTGCATAGTTCAGTGGTTAGCGCTTCTAACTTTGCACATCGATAACGCGGGTTCGATCCCTGCTGAAGTCTATAAAGAAGAAGTCTGATGAGTAGATATGGTGATCTCCGAAATAGCTGCAATAACTTCTACCGCTTAGACTTTGTTGCTTTTTAAATTTTTCCCTAATAAACAAAATCGTGGTACAAATATTAAAATAAAAATGTTAATAAGCCACAATAAAATTGACAAATACATAGTTTAGGATGAACCTGCCTGAAACTATACATACAATAAAGCAAAAGCAAAATTGATGTATAGAATTTACAATAACAACCACGCTGTCAAGTTTAAATAGCGGCAAATCAGCTGCACTTGATAGTGGTAGGTTGAATAAGGGAATGAATTACCAACAAGAGCTTTCGGGGTGTGCATAGTTCAGTGGTTAGCGCTTCTGGCTTTGCACATCGATGACGCGGGTTCGATCCCAACTGAAGTTTAGAAAAAAGAAGTCTGTTGAGGAGATGTGGTGATCTCCGAAATAGCTGCTATAACTTATACCGCTTAGACTTTGTTGCTTTTTCAAATGTTCCCTAATAAACAAAATCGTGGTACAAAGCTCAATAAAAATATTAAAATAAAAATGTTAATAAGCCACGATAAAATTGACAAACACATAGTTTAGGATGAGCCTGCCTGAAACTATACATACAATAAAGCAAAAGCAAAATTAATGTGTAGAATTTACAATAACAACCACGCTGTCAAGTTTAAATAGCGGCAAATCACCTGCACTTGATAGTAGTAGGTTGAATAAGGGAATGAATTAGCAACAAGAGCATACGTGGTGTGCATAGCTCAGTGGTTAGCGCTTCTGACTTTGCACATCGATGACGCGGGTTCGATCCCTGCTGATGTCTAGAAAAAAGAAGTCTGATGAGGAGATGTGGTGATCTCCGAAATAGCTTCTATAACTTCTACCGCTTAGACTTTGTTGCTTTTTCAATTTTTCGCTAATAAACAAAATCGTGGTACAAAGCTCAATAAAAATATTAAAACAAAAATGGTAATAAGCCACAATAAAATTGACTAAATTAAATTACACCTAATGTAGCACGTTGAGATTTCATACACTCAACGAAGCGGGTGAGAGCGATCTAGTATAAAATAAAACTGCGTAACCACCCAAATCCACTGGCAAGTGGCCTGTGCAACATAACAAATATAACACGCCTGCGGGGAAGAGATCTACCAGCCTTTTGTTGAGCGACGTTAAACCAGCAGGGCTCAACCCCAAGGCTTGAGCTATATTATTGTAAATTAAACGTAAGATTTTTAAACTTGTTGTTAGGATTAATAGATGTAAAATAAGCAGATCCAACAAATAAATGCAACTTCAAACTTGCACCTTATTGTGCTAAATTTTAATAAGCTATAAAACAGAATAACAATTTTTTTCTAGAAATCCGAATTAAAAACCGTGGAATTGTGTTAAAAAGTTTAAGAACTTGCAATTTGGATTTATGTAGTTTTTGGTAAACAATGAGCTATACTTTTATAGAAAAATAATGAACATTAAACAAATAGAAGAAAAATAGTCACAACTGGTTAAAATGTTGTTTTTCTACAGTTTTGTCGTGGGCTGTTTTGAAATTTTAAGTTTTTTTATACCCGAGCGCACTTGTGCACATGGGTATTGTAACTTTGTTCACATAACGGTTGTTTGTAACAGGCAAAACGGATCGAGATAGATA
>NW_023458560.1:12359799-12361263 GCF_013731165.1 Rhagoletis pomonella
AGTTGCGCAAGTGTTTGCTACAATTAATGCTCTGACAGCAAATGTTTTTAGTTTTTGAATTTGAATCTTACCATTGAAAAACCTTCAAACATTTTTAAAATGGAAGCATTTGGGCGTTCCGGTCCTTATTCATTTTTTCTTTACACGATTTTGTGTGTTTATTAGTAAAAAGCACTGTTGCCAACTTAGTGCTTTTCGCACTAAATTTAGTGCTTTACTTAATTCAACACGCGAAAATTTTTGAGTTTGAGTCCATGTTGCTGGGACCAGGAATCGATTTTTAGACCTTTAGTTTGGGCTGAATTTGTTATATTTTTTACGGATATTAAACAAAGCAATAGCATCTCCTAACAGTAAAATGAATAATCGAGTAGGCAGCTTTTTTTACACAAAACGATTTTTTCCACTATGCGCTTCACTTTAAAAAGGGGAAAGTTCCACACTTCCACATATTTCCTGAAACTTCATTTTTTGTTGTTACTTTCGTTTGATAGGAATTGTAGAAAAAATTAAGCAAAAAGAAGAAAAATTCATATTTAAACAGCACAAATCTAAGCGGAACGGCAACGCGGGGCACAGCTGCAAATTAGAAAATAAGAACAAAAATGATTACGTCGCATCGTTTGGACGAATATATTTGAATTTATAGTAAACAGAATAAATTCGACCACCGAGCAAGAAACATTAATTTTTATTAATTTGAATCGGCATAAAATTTTATATGCACGCAGAGTCCATTAACTCCTCCAATAAAAAATTTGGTGCTTTTTTCGAGAAAAAACGCGATTTTTCTTGGGTTTTAGTGCCCTGCCAGCCAAAAGTGGTGAAAAATCTGGTGAAACCGCGGGTTTCGGTCACTTCAAAACTGGTGACAAAACTGGTGACATTTGTATGGGCGGTGTGCAGATTGTCACCACTTTCCCCCTGTACGTGTGAGCCTTGCATCACTGTCGCACTCATTCGGATACTTCGTAAGGAAAACATATAGCTGCACTCGTCTAGCATTGCCCCCTTCTGCCGGCTCAGGGTTGCATTCTCTTCACAGCGAATTCAAAATAACCTTAGAAACTTTAAATAAAAAATCCTAAAATGTTTTGATTTTTATTTTGCAAAATTTATTTTCGAAATGCATAATATACATACTTAATAACCAATATTATGAATAAAACTTGAAATTAACATTAATAAATATATTTTTACATACATACATATGCGCTGGCTTAATTTCTTATTATTAGTATTACTCATTTGCACATAGATGTTTAAAAAGTTGGAAAATTTCTATAAGAAAGTTAAGCGATTTTAATAATATTATAATCAAAAGAAAGGTAATCGATTTATCTTTCTTTTGATATATATTAAAAGTTGCAAATCATTTATAATGGTTCACAAAAATTCAGTTTCATTTCAACTTTGCAAAATTTGATTGCGTTTTTTCGACTTATATATAGACGGTTTCAAAAG
>NW_023458560.1:12361363-12385328 GCF_013731165.1 Rhagoletis pomonella
TTACCACTTTTCCACTGCTTATATATAGCTGTTTACAAAAGTTGCAAGGTTTTTATGAAAACGTAAAGCGATTTTAACGGTGTTATAATCAAAAGAAAGATAATTGGTTTACCTTTCTTTTGATATATATTAACAGTTGCAAATCATTTACACTAGTTCACAAAAAATCTGTTTTGTTACAACTTTGCAAAATTTTACCACTTTTCCACTGCTTATATATAGCTGTTTACAAAAGTTGCAAAGTTTTTATGAAAACGTAAAGCAATTTTAACGGTGTTATAATCAAAAGAAAGGTAATCGGTTTACCTTTCTTTTGATATATATTAACAGTTGCAAATAATTTATGGTGGTTCAGAAAAATTAAGTTTTCTTACAACTTTGCAAAATTTGACAAGTTGGACCTACACTTTGAAGGTGCTCCTGGCGTTGAAAGTGCTGAGGGCGGAAGGTACTCATGGTGCTCCTGGCGATGAAGGAGCTGAGGGTAGAGGGTACTGGTGGTGCTCCTGGCAATGAAGAAGCTGAGGGCAGAAGGTTCTAGTGGTGCTCCTGGCGATGAAGATGCTGATAGTGAATCTGTAAACAAGCAAAAATATCAATTAAAACTTATAAACATATAAAAAGTCTCAATACATACCTTAAGAATGTGACTAAGTCGCTGCTGTTTTGCAATCTAAAAGAAGAAATTAAATTATAATTAAATAAAATTGTTAAATACGTATTCTTATCTTCAAAGTTTTCGTAGTGACATTTCTTCACAGTATGTATACTGTCATCAAAACTCTGATGTTTCTAACTTGCTCGCTGTAACGCATAGAATTCTTGTTAGAGTACGAATTCTTATCGGGTATGTAGCTCTAACAAAGGCACATTTTTTGACAGTTCGACGAAAAAATTTGTAAGTGTGTGGGTGAGATGACTAAAAAGTTGTGAATGTGTTTGTAAATCGTTTGAATTTTAGGGGAAAGTGCTGAGCCCGGGCTGGCAGGGTGCTTTTTCAAACTCGAAACTTGGCAACACTGGTAAAAAGTGAATAATTACATTAAGGGAGTGTCAACGCGCGCAAAACGGCAAGAGTTAACCCTTAAATGCTCATAGTGACCGATTTAAGTGAAAAAATGGGCACGTTCAGAAGGCGCAACAGCTCAGTAATTGTTGCGATTGCACCTTCTGAGCGCGTTGTTTTGCACTTCTGATCAACTGAACAGTTGTATATTAAATGATCGTAATATTTTTATGATCATTTGAGACAACGTGTTGTGTGTTTTGAATTTGACAGCTAATGTATCAAGCCGTTCAGAAGGCGCATTATGATCACTGATTTTTTTAGCAACGGTTGCGCTCAACTTCTGCGCCTTCTGAACCTACCCAATGTATTATATGTAATTTAATTGTTCGATTTTTACCAAGTTATCGAGAAAAAACTGGTTGTATCTTTAAAGATACAATGAGCACTCACGCGAAGCTTACCTTTGCAATGAAAGTATAAAACTCACTTATTTCAATGAGAAAAACCATTGTTTAGTATGAATAAATAAACATATTTTTATTGAAGCTCTATAATTTTTTTAAAATTAAGTATAATGAAAAACAAATAATATATAATATTTACATATTTAAAAATGATGGTAGTTATAAAAGCAGTTTTTTTCAGCAGTTAAACAAAGATTTACCTTACATTTGCTGCAATACATCCGTGTCTGTCCGGAGCAATTTGGAAACTTGCATCTTCCTTTTTTATCCATCGTAGTCCAGTGATCAGTTCCGTCTAATCTGACATCCCTCGGAGGCGCTACACTTGAATTTGGCTTGCACCAATTTTCCTTGATCTGCGTTTCCAAAGTTGGCCGTCCACGATTAGGAGTTTCTTTGAATTTATATGAAAATAGTGCATCAGCTATTTCCAATTTAAAATCGATTAATCTAATATTTTTAAAATCTGGCCAATCTCTATTAATTCCTTTATAAAGTATCCAGGCATTGACGCATGTCATATCCAGAAGGTGGTAGAACACCCGAGTAGTCCACTTTCGACTTTTCATTGTGATCTTATGGCGACCCATCATGCTATCCACAAGGTCCACCCCACCCATATGACTATTATAATCTTTAATAATCTGCGGGCAGGGAATCATTTTGATGGTTTTATTTTTTTTGTCAAACCTCTTCACTGTCAAAGTCTCTGATGCGGTTTGTATTGAATGCACCAACGGTTTCATTCCAACATAGGTAGACACCAAGAATGATAGAATACAAGATTGCGCCGATCAGAGAGGATTTTTGAGAATAACTTTTGTGTGACGTCACACTGGTGCAATTGCGAGAGAGAAATGCCAAAACGTGAGCGAGAATGGAAGAAGAAGAAAAAATGTTGCAAGGAAAACGTAAACAAGTTGCACAAGTGTGACGTCATGCAAACAACGATTCAGTCAAATTCGTTAAGAGAGGAATAGCGGCCCGAGATCGGCGCAACCTTTGCATTCTCTCAATCGTGGGTAGACACCAAATTTATTACTCGGTTATCTTTCCAGCTAAGTGATGTCACATCGATGCCACATATATTCGAGACATATTCTTGACTGGTATCACGTTCAAATTTTAGCATGGTCTTTTCTTCTGGGAGCTTACAATTTCTAATTCTGTTACGCCTAATTGTTCCGACGGAAAGGATACCCTGGGTCCGTAAATATACTAGCAAGTGGATCGTTGTGTAGTAATTGTCAAAAAAAAGTATATAAATTTTAAAACGAAGGACTTCGTGAACTACACTCACTACTATATTTGCGGATGGCTGAAGATCAGGTTCTGCTAGAATAGGTTTCTCCGCTAATCCGCCGTATAATTCGAATTTGTAAGCATATCCAGAAGTATCGCATAAAACATAAAACTTAAACCCCCACTTCTTTGGTTTATTTGGCAAGTATTGTTTCATGTAGCTCCCAATTTTTGTTCATCTACACATAATCTCTCCAATTTAGGAACACTACCGAAAGTCTTATTGAGGGTATCTACGACGGGTCTAATAAGATAGAGCCTATCGCGACCCGGGTCGTCGAAAGGAGGCTGCTCATCTTTATCATTGAAATTGATCACCTCCCGTATCTTTTCAAATCGTCTCCTATTCATTTGATTTTTTATGACACATACAGATCGACTGCTTGATTCAGACCAATAATCGCGAGAATTTGAAAGATTGCAATACGTCATATAAAAAAGTATTCCAATGAATTTGCGTAAATCAAATATATCAAAAGAGAAAGTCTCATTCACTCCAACATACTTTGAAGTTTCTAACACTATATGTTCTTCCAACGATTGTGGGAATAAATAGCACCATATCTGGTATGGAGTTACCAAAGACGCTATATCATTCGGAAGACTACTATCTCCCTGAAATAGTACCTGCTCATGGTGAAGTTGTAAATTGCCTTTCTTCCATATAATTCTTTCAAAATCAGAGGATTTGGGGTTGACGCAAATTCCCTGAAGTTCTGATGGGAATAAATCCCGAGGATTCTTAGTTTTATGTACACTTCTAGAAGTAGACGGATTATAATCAATATCTGAATGCAAATTTTCTGGATCAGTATCATCTGATATCATATCCAGAAATTAATCGTGAATGGACGCGTCTAGGTCAATGTCATTGTCCGTCTGATTCACTGTTTCGTGTTCATCAAGAACTAACTGCATTTCTACATCTTTTTTATTACCCTTAATTTTATTTGGAATAGTCTCAAAGATATCGTCAATATCACTCTCATCGTCGGTACTATCGTAAGGAATGCTGTTACAAAGTAATTCGCATATTTCGTCATCAGTCATTTTGGCTTTCCTACGGCAAAAATTGTGTTCCATCGCGATGTTATTATTAGAAAACCACCAAGTAAACCTCCTCACTCAATAGATGAAGCGCAAGTGGCAAATAAAAGCGAAATATTAAAGAATATCAAGCACGCAAAACAAAATTCAATCGCAACGGAAATAAGGGAGAAGCGCTCACTGTATCTTTAAAGATAAATACAACCAGTAAATTCAATCATGTGATGCAGAGGAGGCGCGAAATCGATTCAATCAGCATAAAATCATTAGAAAATATATTTTACTGCAAGTATATATATTTTAGAGACTTATAATGCCCATAGGTATGTGGATATTGTACTCCATAAACTTCACTTTATTTAATTTGCCCAACATTTTTTTTTTACTTTTCTACACATTTTTACTTTCAGCTATCACTAGTTTGGAAAATATTAATACTTAAATGAAACGCCAAAGTTTTTTCTTTGTAATGATGTATGTATATTTTGTAGCTCTTGGACAGTTAATGGTGAAATGGCGACATATTTAATGGTTGTATCTTTAAAGATACCGTGAGCATTTAAGGGTTAACCAGCGTTCGTGTTTCTGTGGCGTTAGCGTTTCCTATGAGAACTGCTTCATATAAACATATGTATTTATCTTAGCTGTCAAAGCAAAACCAACACCAAAGCAGCAGGAAAGCTATATGTGCCAGCATGATAAGAAATAGGAAGGTAGAACCGCTGAGAGGAATTTTTCAAATTCTTGACGTTTGCAAGCAATTTAATTTTAAAATTTTACACACAAACTCACACACACATTCTCATGTTCAATCTAAAACAACAACAACTTTGAACAATTCTTTTTTTTTCCTCTCAATTTTATATGATTTTAAAATGTTGGCAAACTTCAAAAAAACATCATGGCCGACGAATTGAGAGAACGGTTTTACCTTGCTATGTTTTTATCATGATGTGCCAGAGCCTTTAGACTTTCCTACTTGTTTTAAATAAATTTATATGTTGCCAGTTCGCCAATTATAAATATAAAATATCTTTCGTATTTCTCTCGGATTAGTTTTTCTTGTGGTGGTATATATGGTGGTATATATCGCAGGAAAGTTTCCGTCGTCGGACTCCATGTTAAAGCTTAAGGAAAAAGTATAATTTGAATACAAATGAATTTAAAAGTTATGTATGTATGTTACTTCCGAAAACAACCCAACAAGTATTTCAGTAAATGATTTTAAAAATAACTTACAGTAAGTTTGCTATAATAAGCGTTTTTAATATTAAGTTTATTAAAAGTTTTTTCATATAAACCTTTAATAAGTGTTGAGAGCGAATGTTTATAAATCACTTAAACTTAAAAATGAAATGCAAATGCCAACGACATGAAGCACTAGATATAACATTTTTTCAATAGTCAGTGACGTGTTTACGTTCTTTAAAATATATTATTAAAAGAAAAAATAATATAAAACCAATGCGGTAAAAATAGGCGGAAATGTCGCGTTTTAAAAAGTGAAAAAGACAGTTAGGGTACTCACAGTTTACTTCTAAAGTTAAAAGGTGGCAACTTTAACAAGATAACACACTCGAAATGTGAGCAACCCTTATGTTTAAATAAAGCTCGGAACACTTTGACGACAGCAAGCGACAAGCAGCATCTGTCAAATTTTAAATACACACGTTCTTACGGACACAATTATTTTGACGACAGCACGACATCTTGGCTGCAGGACTGCAATTGTCGACGTCGCCAAATTAAATCTATTTCTATTTTTGCCGGCGACAATGAGTAGATGTAGTGCTGCAAAATTAAATTGTCGCAAAATTAATCACATATTCTTGATTGTTCATGTTTTTCTTATTTACTTAAATAAAAATACACAATTTGTGAAATAAATATACCAAAATGTCAAACTTTAAAAACAGCTGTTTGCTATGTCGCTGAGGTCTTCAAAATGTTCAAGAAGCTGGCTTCAAGGCGACATTTGTCGACAAAATGATGTCGCTGTCGTTACGTATTGAAGTTGCAGTCGTCAAAGTGTTCCGAGCTTAAAGTATTAAGTTGATCAACAATAACACGCATTGCTAGACCGTTTGCCTTTCACGCGTTTGTGTTTAGAGAGCATCAACAAACCACATACATATTTCTCTCTATTCTCTCTTCTCTTTTTTATACTCAGCTAGCACAGCGCAAAAATAAAAAAAAAAATAACCTTTGCCAGCTCCAGGCAGGCGCAAAGAGAAACTTATGTACAAGCAGCGCTGCGCCCAAAGCGAAATTCATGTATGTATGTACAAGCAGCGATAGATGCCAGTTTAACACAGAACATAAACATGAGACAAAGTCTAGTAATTTTGCCCAAAAGTGTTATCTCTAATTAGTATGGGAACCAACAACAAACAAAGTTACCACATGGTAAAATGTTTTAAAGTTACCAGGTGGCAAAATTAGCACAGTAGATAATATAGAACTGTGAGTACCCTAAATGTAAAGTATTTACAAAGTTAACAAAAAATACTCTTTTTCGCAACATCTATAAAGGACACTTTTATTTTTCAAAAAACCTGTGCGACAGTTATTATCTTACGCCCTGTACTTTGCCATTCATATTGTGGCAAACACTACTTAGTAAGCAAAGTAAAGTGTGATAGTGAAAAGTTAGGCATGGTCGTAGAAAGGTAGGTGCAGAGCGCTCGGGTATAAAAATCAGAAAAATATAAAATTAACTAGCAAATGCCTGGCTCTCTTCGCGACGCCTTATAAGAACTTTTGCTTTGACCTATACAAAAATAGTGTTGCTATGCAAAAACGGTTTGTAATGTAAAAACTATTGGTTTAGGTTGAAAGGACTGAAGAGCAGACCAATAATAATAGCGCTGAGATAACATTTGGGTTAAGTCCTAATCTCCTTCGATGCTATGAGCTCTTATTTCCACCTGTGAGATATCTGCAAGTATTGCAAGGTTTGCCGACAGTGCGTAATCTTCTTCTATTATCCTGCTGTTCCACAGGATGAAAGAGTTTTCCCGTTCAAACTGGGTCATTGATATTCCTACCGTGTTCTCTCTAATTCAGCACACTTCTACTTGATATACCGATGACCCGTTGATCTGCCTAGGATATCTGTGGAGCTTAAACAATTTTGCGCTTGTTTGTATGCATTCTTAAAGAATGGGGCAATATTACGTCATCTAAAATGTAAACTTGTAGAGGGGCATCTAAATATCGTGATTTCAGTTCCATCTATGTTTTGGGTAATTTTTTTGCAGAAGGTATCATAAAGTTAATACCCGTTAATGCAGGTCTGCCGGCCCCATTTTTTGCAAAAGTATATTGTACGATGCAGAGCAGAATCTCGAATTCAAATGACGTGTAATTCCGAAGTTATGGCTGATTAAAAATTTCACTCCTATAGGATGTGCCATAAATTTCACAGTCTATATACCAGTTAAAGACCTTTGAAAATCCATTCAGTAGTTCCGGAGATTAGTGAGTTCAAACAGACAAACAATCTACAGTTTTTTTTTTATACCAGTTAAAGCCCCATGAATATCCAGTAAAAGCCCCATGAAAATCCATTCAATAGTTTCGGAGATTAGTAAGTTCAAACAGACAAACAATCTACAGTTTAAATATAGTATAGATAGATATGGATACTTTACTTTAAACATTCCACAACACCAAATTTCAAAGTCATATAACTTACGGTTCCAAAGTTATTGCTGATTAAAAATTTCACGACTATGGGATGTGCCACGGCCCTTGTACACACTCATTCATATATGCCATAAGGGGCTACCATGGATATTTCTTCATGCCAAATTTCAAATTCATGTGACGTATGATTCCGATACGATGAGCCACGCCCTTTTTACAAAAGTATATCCACTTTACAATAAGCATCTACCATAGATATGTATGTTAACACACCAAATTTCAAAGTCATGTGACTTACGCTTTGGAAGTTATACCTGATTAAAAATGTCACGCCTTTGTGAGGTGCCACGCCCCCTTGTCAGATCTGATTTTTTTATACCCTAGGTTATGTCCGACGTCACTCTGTATATACCAGTTAAAGCCCCATAAAAATCCATTGAGTAGTTCCGGAGATTAGTGAGTTCAAACAGACAAACAATCTACAGTTTTATTATAGTTTAGATTATTATTATTGGTTTATAAAACATATTCTGACAAACATATTCTGAGCGTTCAGAATATATGAGTCTGAAAGGAGTCCTAGGTGGGTAAGAAATATGAGCTTCAAAAACAAAAAATGTGTGACTCTTATATGAATATTTTAGGAGCTATAAATGATCTAAGTTAGGAGCCAGCACTTTGTGGCTATATAAAAACAACAAAGATTCGAAATTTATATCTAACCTTGTTTATACAGAAATTGAAAATATTTAGAAAACAAAAAATATACAAAATTTAGCTGCACCTGCTGCTATTAAATGTATGTTGGAATGTTTATATGAACTGAGGTATGTATACATATGTACATGTGTATAGTATTTATAATTCAATAAGAGTTGAAAAATAAGGCCAATATGGCTCAAAGGACAACATAAAATAAGAGTCCGAATGAAGTTATTTGTGAGGACTATAAGACACATTTAAGAGCCTCAAAAAAACTCTGAAACGATTCATAAATGAGGACAAAAATTTCTTTAAAAAGAGTCCAAAATGAGCCGTTTATGAAGCCAATAAGAGTCCAATATGACTCATTTGGAGGCTCATTTTATGTATGAATTTAAGCTCATATAAGTCGACCTTCGGAGGAAGGAAACCACACTAATTTCGGGCTCTTAAATGAGCTCATTATGAGCGTAAAGGCTCCGAAATGGGACTCCTTAAAGACTCATTTATGACTCCAAATGTATATTTCATTGATATGTACATATCTCTCGCCCATAGGGAAAGCACTTATTGAATTTTGTTTTTCGTTTTGCGCATGCATTTTCTTTTTACTTTAAAATTTCAATACTTCACACAAATTAAAAAAACGTTTTCTCGATAAATCAATGCTGAAACCACACGCTTTATTTCCTTTTAAATAAATTTCTTTTAATTCCGCAAATTAGAAATTCGCTAGAAATGTAAATACATAATTAATTCCAAATGTCCATTCTTGACTCAAGGGAATGCTTCGAACTATATCCGCTTAATTCACAGAACATGCTTTTCATGTGAGCGTTTTCAAAATATCTAATTAACTTGTATGTACAAAATCCCATAGTGATACACGATACACAAAGAAATTTAAATAAATCAGTTTATACCTACCGATTATCTTTTGACTTACGTATTCTTAGAAACACACCACTATTGTAAGACACAAAACTCCGCGAGAAACGTTTAACCTCGTACCATAGATAATGTTCAAGACCGTTTTCAATATGTACGAACGACACTAATTACTATTTCAGTTGAAAAAAATATCAATAACGAACAATAAACACTGGCATATGTTGATGCCGTTGAAAAGCAAAATTGTATTCAGAAGAACTTAGTTCAAAGTAAATGTTGTTTGCAAAAATTGGTATATCTTTTTTGTCCACATTTAAGTTTTGATAAAATATAGCCTATGTTACGTCCGAGGTCACTGTCTAGATACCAGTTAAAGCCCCATGAAAATCTATTCAGTAGTTCCGGAGATTAGTGAGTTCAAACAGAAAAACAATCTACAGTTTTATTATAGTATAGATAGATAGATTATAAGGCTTAAATTAAAAAACTGGCCATATATTCAGAAAGAGTTTGGAATTTCCTTTAAGAGCGGTCATTGAAGAGGTGGTGAGCGAAGGGGTCCCTAGGGACGCCTTAGAAAAATCGCCAAATATCACAATTGGGTGCCACGCCCACTCTCTCTTTGATCAACATCTCTTTAACGACCGCCCTTATATGAAAGCCAGCCCATTTAGTTATTTATTTTTAACATTTATTGTTGCTTTGAAAAAGATTTCTAAAATATATTTGTTTATTTGTACCTAATTAGTGGTAATTTGAAACCATAAATTGCACAATAAATTAAAGAAAAAAAGTTGTACTCCTTTTTTAGGTCTTGTACTGCTTTTTTCTATCGAAAATATAAATGTACTCCTTTCTCCGTTTCAAAATCTGGTAACCCTATTTTAAACATTCCGGTAAACACAGGAGCCAAACTGAGTATACCAAAATCAACTGCGCAATCTTAACAAGCATTCCACTAAAAGTTACCTTGTTGTATATTATAATGCTGAAATAATTTCCTTGAAAGCGAACGAACTCTGAAAATTTGCTTGTAAATTTTGTATACCGAAACTCAGTGTCACGAAAAGTAGCGTGCTTTTTCTTTTTTTCTCTTGAGACTTAAAAAAAAACTTTATTTACGAAGGAAATGTCGGCTTTGTAGAATAGGAAAACAGTGGAAAGAGAACCCACGAGTGCGAAAAATCATGTTTCACATAGCTGCGAAATGAGACCGTAACAAGAATTATAAATTGCTTGATCTCTCTGCAAAATCGCAGCTTATGACAATAAAGTATAGAGTAAGCAAAAAGACATTAGAGACTATGCAAGACCTAGGGATATAGTGAAATATGGGAAACTCCTTTACCCAAGATTTTTTAAACGTTGAAAAGGAAAATTAAAAACGGCTATGAGCGCTTTCCGAAAATTCGCTTGCATCACATTCATTTCAGTTTTGTACAACGGATTAGGGAAATATTTTTCATTTGGGACCCATAAAAGGGCGCCTAAATATAACTCTGAACTAATTATCGTCTAAATGGCTAAAAAATAATAACCAAAATTGGCACAATTAAGTCCCAAAGTAATATTTTTGAAAAAGTTCTCCGCACTATGCCTGAAAACTAAAACAGGCCAATCGTTAAGGACCTAAGTCTTTTCTATAAAAATGTTTCTTGGAAATTTCGACAATATCTATATGGTTGGGAAAACAATATTTGTTGCATCCGAAACTAGAGCTGTTTCTTTTTACTGCATCAGTTCGTATTTCATTCCGCATACGTTATTCAAATATGTGCACATTTAAAACATAAGAAACAAGAATTACCTAATTTTGCGAATGTTAACGAAACAACTTGTTTAGACGAGTTACTTTTGGCGCTCGATGTTGAAGTCGGCAATCGCAACATTAAGAAAGAAGAATGTCCAAAAGATGATATATTTTTCAATAATTTCTCTATTTCAAATTTAAAAATCAGTGGAAACAATATTTTAAAATTTTTAGAAATTATCTTAACAGAACCGGTAGAAACAGTAGCTGATGACAATAAAAAGTTAAAATGAATGACCACTTATCGTAATGACCCAATAACGGGCGGATGGTGCGGAATCAAAAAACTTTATGCAAAATTACGTACGAAATATCACTGGAAACATATGACCCGTGATGTATCCAAGTTTGTTAAAAATTGTTCAAGATGTCTATTAAACAAGGTTAAACCTAAAAACAAGGAAAATCTTGTTTTAACGCCAACATCTTGCAAACCATTTGATATTATTGTAATCAACACATTAGGACCGCTACCTGAGTCGAGTAGTGGTAATAAGTTCGCAATTACCATTATATGCGATTCAACAAAGTATTTAGTAACAGTAGCTGTGCCAGATAAAAGTGCAAAAACAATTGCCTCTGCTATTTTTGAAAGCTATGTCTTAACTTACGGTGTAATGGATTCCACTAAATCTGATTTAGGCACTGATGAAACTTTTTCCGAATTAACCAAACTCTTGAAAGTTAAACACGATCTTTCAACCGCACACCATATTTACGCGCATATTTAAATGAAACATTTTTCGATTGGGACGTTTATTTAAAATATTTCACATCTTTACACAACACAACACAGTTTCCGATTATAAATCGTCCCCTTTTAAATTAATTTTTGGGAAAAAGGCCACAGTGCCTCACGATTTATAAAAATAGCAAAATGACCCGATTTACAATGTAGAAAACTACGCGAAAGAAGTTAGACATAGAATGCAACAGTCGCACAAAATTGCGAAAGAATTAATTAACAAACACAAAATTCGAAATAAAATAGTATACGATATCTATTAGCGTTAACGACAGGGTTCATGTTCAAAAAGAACCACGCAAAAAGCATGAAAACATATGCCAGGATCCATACGTTATAACAAAAATTGACGGTGTAAATGTCACCATTTTTTATGAAGCAAAAAAAAAAGAAAGAACAGTACACAAAAATAGAATTCATAAAACAAATTTCCTTATAAAGGTGTATATACGTATTTATAATTACTTTTAATTTTTCTTTTATTACCATCAACAAAAATACAAATTGTACAAAAACAAAGAAAAAACGATATTTTCAAATGCATAAATTTTTAATATGAAATCTAGCTATAAGAAAAAATCAAAAACAATTTTAATAAGCAAGTATAATATATTTTTTCCACAAAATTATCACATAAAAAAATAAAAATTTTACAAAAATATGAAATGGAAATGTTAAATCAAAACACATTTTTCATCCATTGTCAAAATTAAAATTCAGAAAATCTGAGTACAAATATTAAAAGGAAAACAAAAATTGAATTATTATTTTTCATAAGCATTTAATGTGTATTTATGCAAAATTCAATCAAGTAGCCTCATAAGTTATTCACAAAACTAATTACTTAATTTTATTTTACAATACAATACTTAGCCAATTAAATAACTATTAATAAATAAAATAAGTAATAATAATTAAGTGAATACAATAGCTTTTATTTAAATATTTTCCATAACTTAAATTGCTATGAACGAACGCATGAAAGAGGGGGGAATATTCCTCAATCAAATCAAAATTCGCTCCTTCAAAACAATTTAATTCGAATTATAACTTTTGGGCAGATGAATATGGCAAAACTGATCACTTTTCCAAACTCTTCTTTTTGCGATAAAAGCATACAATTTGCAACCCTGAAAATTACTACAAATCACCTTATATGAATTCCCCCTAAGCTAATATACAGGGTGTCCCAGAAGTAACCTGCCAAACTTGAGGAGAAGGCAGGTGGGGTGGTGAGCTCTCTGATAAACAAAAACTTTTCAGGTAAAAGTGTCACCGTTTTTGAAATATTTAAATTTTTTTGAATTAAAGAAAAATCGTGCCTTTTCATGTATTTTCTTTAACTGCATCTACCAAAAAGGCTATACTTAGTAAATTTTTCATGTAAAATACTTTCAGATAGTTGCTTCTCCATACTCAAATGCAATGTAGTTAAAATATATTAAGGAACCATTATAAAATTAGGACTATATTGCGATTTTTAACTTTTTGACATTTTCTTCCCCAACTTTGACTATCTCTGGTGAAAAAAATATGTACTGTGCTATAACTTTACATTACATAAAAAAATTGCTCTTTTAATAAAGATTTTAGAAAGGTGCAACTCTTACTGTTTCAAATAAAAATAAAAAAGTTATAGCCGCTTTTGTGGGTAAAGGACTGAGACACGCTAGAATGTATTTAATAGATTTAAATTTAAGTTGGTCTTGTTACCGACCAATGACATGCTAAATAGTACAAAGGTACATTACTGCTTGCTCCTGACATTATTTTGTGTTACTTACCGGAAATAATGAAAGTGGATTTTGTGGAATTGAACCCTTCGAACATTGTGTTATTAATACTATGACAGAGAACCCGCAGTATACGTCGCATGAATATGCGGATATTCACCTAATTCACGGTGAAGCTTGCTGTAATGCCAGAGCTGCTCAAAGACTTTATGCAGAGCGATATCCCAATCGTCGACATGCGAGCCGTGAAGTTTCCGCCCAGACCCATAGAGAAATATATGAAGGTAAGTGATTTTTACGCCTTTCTTGGTTGACCCATTCTTCTTTTAACTATAATTTTTAACTTTTTTAAGGTCACATACCTGGAAGGCGTGGCGGCGAGACAGGACGTCCTGCAACGGTAGATGTTAAAGTTGTGTTAGAGGAAGTGAAACTAGGTCCATCGACTTCAGGGAGAATGATGGAAAGACGGACTGGAATACCAAAAACTACAGTTCACAAGGCTTTAAAATACCATCCCTACCACATTCAACGTGTTCAGGCTTTACCTGTCGAGGGTTAGATTTTGCAGTGAAATGTTGCGAATGCATGATTCAGACCCCAACTTTTTTAATAAAATATTTTGGAGCGATGAATCATCATACAGACGTGATGGTTATTTTAATATACATAACCTTCACAGTTAGCACATAGACAATCCTCACGAAATGAGATAAGATCGTTCGCAGTACCAGTACAAAATAAATTTATGGTGCGGTAATTTTAATTGTCAGATATTGGGACCTGTAGAACTGCCGCCAACGCTCAACTCCCACAGTTATTTAAAGTTCCTTCAGGAAAGGCTCTCTTTTAGAAGATGTACCCTTAAACCTGCGGCGAAGACTATGGCAGCCAAATGACGGATGTCCGGCTCACTACGAGCGTGAAGTAAGAGCTCATTTAGACGAAACTTATCCTCGCCGATGGATTGGACGATACGGGCTAATCTCGTGGCCCGCTCGATCGCCAAACCTGAATCCATTCGATTTTTTCTACTGGGGCTGTCTTAAGGACAAAATTTATTCAAAAACAATTCAAAACGAAGAGCATTTGCGGGAACAAATAAATGGAGCTGCTGCTGAGATAGCCCAATTGAGTTTAAGATCTTTAAAAGCGTCTTTTCTTAAAAGATGCCGAGCTTGTATTAGAGTAGAAGGTCGCCAATTTGAGAATATTTTATCAATAAATGAATAAATTTTTCTGCAAACATCTCATGTATGTTTTATTTCACGTGAACCCATCCTTCACAAAAAATATTGATAGATATAGCCCTTGTTATTGACTCTAGCCCGAATCCCGGTAAGTAACATAAAATAATGTCAGGAGCAGGTAATAATGTACCTTTGTATTTTATTTAGCATGTCATTGGTCGGTAACAAGAGCAACTTAAATTTAAATCTATTAAATACATTCTAGCGTGTCTCAGTCCTTTGCCTACAAAAGCGGCTATCTTTATTAAATGAGCAATTTTTTTATGTAATGTAAAGTTATAGCTAAGTAAATTTTTTTTCACCAGAGATAGTCAAAGTTGGGGAAGAAAATATCAAAAAGTTAAAAATCATAAAATAGTCCTAATTTTATAATGGTTCCTTAATATATTTTAACTACATTGCTTCTGAATATGGAGAAGCAACTATCTGGAAGTATTTTGCATAAAAAATTTACTAAGTATAGCCTTGTTTGTAGATGCCGTTAAAGAAAATACATGAAAAGGCACGATTTTTCTTTAATTCAAAAAAACTTAAATATTCCAAAAACGGTGACACTTTTACTTGAAAAATTTTTGTTTATCAGAGAGCTCACCACCCCACCTGCCTTCTCCTCAAGTTTGGCAGCTTACTTCTGGGACACCCTCTATTACAATTAGGAATTTACGATATAAGAAATGCAAATCTGTTGTATTGTACAATAGCAAATAGGTTTAAGATATAAATGAAAAAAATAGAGTAGCGTCATTCCATACGCGCCTTTTAAAACGTAAAGAAGTCTTTTTAGTAAAATCAATTTTTGGGACTCTGGCTACAAGCCATTACCCGAACCGGTGGGCGAGTAACCTTTTTAATAAAGTGCCCGCGTCCGGACACAATAAAAAAACAAGGAATTCCTGCACACAAGGCGGCAGCACTAGGGATCGCTGGGCTCCATGCCATGCAGACGTTGGCCGGCATCAGCGCCGGCGGAGCACCAGGGCTCCGCGTGTAAGCAGAAGGTACGCCTCCCCCGCACAAACGATGTGGGATAGCCAACACCACAATATAACGAATAAACAAAATTTATTTTTATGTGAGAAGAACCGCAGCACCTGCGGCAAAAAAAATTTAAAACATCAACATTAATTTTTTGCTACCTGCAACTTGTTACACTAAAATCGAATTGCGTCACTTCTGAGAAAAAATGATGAATTTTCAGGGCTAAATTCATAGTGCGTAGTTAAGATTTTTCAACTAAAGTACTAGGGATGTCCAACGTTCATCGATATTCGATTTTATCGATGATAAGGCGTAAAATATCGATGTTTTATAATCGATTGCGGACTATGCACACATAATCGACGTGCCGATGATTCCAGATATTCACTGTTCAAACACACATACGTACATATGTAGTTACGACTTTTGCATTTCAGGTGACGATATACCTGAACGTGGTTGTACGTATGTTGAACTAAATTTAATAAAAAAGGCGAAGGTAGTAAAATATTTGATTTGATTTTAAGTTTTTTGATAAAATTTTTTAAACAAATCTGAAACTCTTAAACATAATTTCGAGGTAAAAATGAATAAAAACAAATAATGTTAAAAATTGCGCGAACGCTTCCAATAGAACGGCTTACTTCTGATGTGCACGGGAACATTTCCGTATTTTAGAATGATATCGATATTGTGTAAAATCGATGATTGTCCGTCGATGAAAAGACCCTCCGATGTCATCACCGATGAAAAAATCGATGATTTCTCATCATCGCCCATCCCTATAAAGTACAGTTCATGGGCCAAATTCACAGTGGTTAGTTAACTCAGAATCGGCAGTTAACTACAGATTTTCAGTACAAACATTTTGAATTTGGCCCATGCGTGCAGTGTGCTAAGTGCAAAGAATTTTTTCATTTAGATTGCGCCGGCGTTTCGCCGAATGACTTGGATTTTTCGGACAACAAATACTTTTGTAAAGAGTATACGGACATTCGCCGGAGAAATATTCGCACTCCTCCGCCTCCTGTGAAGCTTATGAACAGTGAAATTGCCGATAATCAGTGTTCGACAAAGTCTGCCGGTGTGCAAACAAGCGAAGTATCTTGTCAATCTTCAAAATTCTGACTCTATACTTGACCAACTATGTGTCAGTGTGCGCAGCCTTCGTGGAATTCTGTTTGTGTGCGCTTCGTACATTCCACCGAACAGCAATGAGGTGATTTATAAATCACACATCGATAATGTTATATTTTTAAGTTCTAAAATAGGAGATAATAATCTCTGCGTTCTGGGTGATTTTAACTTGAGTAACGTATCTTGCCGAATTTTCAATAACTCCTCCGACTTATTACCAGCTAATGTAACTAATGACTGCGAACTCTATGTTACTGACATTATTTTAATTATCGGTTTAGCACAGATAAACTCATTCGTCAATAGTCTGAACCGGATTCTTGATCTAATATTCCTAAGTAATGAAGTGAACTATCAGTTGTCTGAATGCAGCTCTGCGAACTCGAATGCCAATGCCCATCATAACTTTTGCGTACTATGAAAATTGTACTGCTCCACTTGATATCGGGCGTCAAGTTTTCAATACAGTTTATGCAATTTCGACCATTTAAACTCATTGCTAGAAAGTGAAAATTGGACTGGTTTATTTGCTGATTTGGACACTGCAAAGGCTTTCAATGTTTTCAAGATGCGTACTTATAATTTGTGTGTGGATCTTATTCCCACCTTCCCTAAATGGGCTTATAAGTTACCATGGTACACAAAAGGGCTGAAACACCTCAAAAATTTGAAATCTAAGTTTAACAAAAAAACAGAAATTCGGCAAATCCATACTACCACATTCAGTACCATCACTATTTAGCTAAATTAATTAGCTTCGATAAGATAGTTTACAAAAAATATATTACTAAGTATGAGGTTAATATAAAAAGTAATCCGAAAGCGTTCTGGAGCTATATTAAAGCTAAGAAATCTAATTCTGATATCCCTTCTTCGGTTTTTTATATCGACAGGTATGCGAACACTCCTGAAGAGGCTGCTAATATTTTCGCTGAGTTTTTTTGTTCAAACTTCGTTTCAGACTCAGATGTTATGTATGACTGTAGTTATATCCCCGAATCCTCCCTTGCTTTTGGTTCGCTCGTTTTAACTGCGGATGATGTTTTGAGAGGCATTGAGGGTTTAAAGTTTTCTAAACAAACAGACGCGGATGGCCTTGCAGTAATTATCTTCAAGAAATGTTCATCTCTGGTTAAACCTCTGACTCTAATTTTTAATATGTCCTTATCTTCTGGAATGTACATTGATGATTGGAAAATAGCCTCTGTAACCCCAGTTTACAAAAACGGCAACAAGAATGATGTTACAAATTACAGACCGATTTCAAAATTGACTACGGTATCTAAATTATTCGAAATAATCGTTAAAGAAAAATTGCTGTTCTCGGTGAGTAGCTTGATTTGTATCAATCAGCATGGCTTTGTCAAAGGGAGGTCGACAGCATCAAATCTCGCGGTTTTTACCGAAGACTGTTTTACTGCGTTCCAAGATGGGTATCAAGTCGTTGCAATTTATACGGACTTTTCTAAAGACAGAGTTTCTTACAAGGTCTTACTTTCAAAATTTTCTAGCTTTGGTTTTCACTCCACTTTCCTTCAGTGGATAACATCATACCTATCTAATAGACTTTATGCGGTATTGATAACTTCTCGTCCCGACCTTTCGTAGTGACATCAGGCGTTCCTCAAGACAGCATTCTCGGCCCTTTGCTGTTTGTTTTATTCATTAACGATATTAGTTCCTGCTTCAGAACATCTAAGTTTCTTCTATATGCTGATGACCTCAAGATATACTCTGCAATTAAAAATTCGAATGATTCCACTGCGCTTCAAGGGACCTTCACAAGCTACATTCTTGTTCCATCCAAAATCACCTATTTCTTAATGTTAACAAGTAATTTTTAGCAAAAAAAAAACCGACTTCAACTCCCATATAAAAAATATATATATATGTCGCAGGATGTCGTTCCATTGTAGCAAATTCCGGTAGTTTGACGCGCACTCTTTCTTTTCCATTTCCAAATTTTTCAAATTTCATTCATCAAATATTTTTCACCATTTTTATTTCAACACCTATTATTCACCCGTTTGAAAATTCCTAAACAAGTAGAACTTGATACAGTGCGCGCCACTCTACCCAAGCATCTAACTGATGCTCTAAATTTATTACAGGATCCGACACGGCCATTCTGACAAGTCACACGTCCACGTGTGATACCTTTCAATAACTTCCACTCGGCCACTTCTGATTTAAATTTTAACATTAACCAATTTTATTTAAAAGAAGGGGGGAAAAAATAGATTTACAATTTGAATCATAACAAAAACTTATGTTAAGTCAAATGCAATAAAAACTTCATTAATTAACAATCAAAACTAATTCACTTGACCAGTAAAATTAGCAAAGTGTTTCTGCCACTTACATCCAGCAACAGAAACTCTAATTCCATCTAAAACTATATTAACATCTTCCATCACTTCCATCCACTGATCATATTCCAACTTCCACCACTTCCATCCAGTGATTATATTCCAACTTCCACCACTTCCATCCAGTGGTTTTTCTAAATTTTATCTCATACTTCATCACTTCAACTTCATACTTCGTTCCAATTTCGAAGATATTTTCAAACTTATTTACAAATCTGTGATATCTTCCTTATCCCCAAAATCTTCAACATCTACAAAATCAGCACCATTAGGCATTTTCCGCAAACGATCATGAGCATACTTATAAATACGATTAGAGTGCGGAGCAGACAGCATATATCTATCCCCATCTAAATTTTCAATTATTTTAAAAGGTCCTCTATATTTGGGATCCAGTTTCGTCTGATTGCGTTCCTCATTTTGCAGTAAAACAAAATCACCCACAACAAATTTATTTACACTAGCTTTATTTTTGTCAAATCTGTTTTTTTCATAGTTCGCACTCCGATCAATATTTTCCACAGCATTTTGTCTAAATTCATCAATCTCAGTTTCTGATTGTAGTTCTTTTAACCACATAAGATCAAGTGGCCTTTCAACCTTCCCTATCAATAATTCGAGTGGACTATATTTTGTAATTCGATTAATCGTACAATTTAAAGCCAATTGAACCTCACCGAGAGCATTTTGCCACGATCGTTCTTTATTCGTCCTTACAGCAGTAAGCATGTTTTTAAGAGTACTCATTACTCGTTCTACCTGACCATTTGCACGAGAACTACCAGTAGCTACAAGATGCAACTCAATACAATAAGAATCACAAAAGGTACGAAATTCAGAACTAGCAAAACATCTGCCCTGATCAGCAATGATACGTTTGGGTGCACCAAAAAGAGAAACACAAAATTTGAGAGCTTGAATGCTACTGGCTGAATCAATATGCAAAGTGTGGCGTAAAATTACAAATTTTGTGAAGGCATCAACTATAACAAAAACATATTCTTTCTTATCACTTTTACCACTCAGATTGCCTGTTGCATCAATATGCACCGTATGCCAAGGAATAGAAATTTTTGGAATAGGGTATAACTCCATTTGAACTTTACCAGAATGAGATTTAGAAATTTTACATACGATGCAATTTTCAATAAATTTCTTCACATACTTTGCCATATTATCAAACCAATATGTCTCATAAAGCTTTTCAAGAGTTTTTTCCCACCCAAGATGCATTAAAGATTCATGTATACGATTTATTACAGACCACCGTAGAGCTCGGGGAAGAATTGGCAAACACTTTGTTCTACCATTACGTTGTATAGTACGATATAATACACCTGACCGCATCTCATAAGTCTTTGACAAATTATCACACAACTTATTTTCTTTAAAATCAGAAACCACCTTCATCTCCAAATCACGTTGTTGCTCAGCTATCAACCAATTCGCCGTTAAATCTGCAAAATTTACTTCTCTTCGCTCAACTTTGTCAAAACTCTGAGTTTTAGCTATGAGTTGTGGATTTCTCGAAAGAAAATCTACATGGCCCATACGATCACCACTTCTATGAATAATATCAAAATCATAAGCTTGCAAAAACGCCCACCATCTGTATACTCTAGGAGTTAAATCAAGCTTTGTACGGGCTGATTTCAAAGAATTGCAGTCAGTAACAACAAGGAATTTGCGACCATATAGAAAATGCCTAAAATGTTTAACAGCATTAACAACTGCCAGAGTCTCTAATTCATAAGAATGATACTTAGCCTCTGCAGATGTGGTGCATTTACTAAAATACGCAACAACATAAAGGTGCTTATCATTCCGCTGCATTAAAATTGCTCCATATCCTAAAGAACTTGCATCGGTATGCAACTCAGTTGGAAAATTTGGATCAAAAATTGTTAAAACTGGTGAATCAGTCAATACTCCTATGATTTGTTTCCTAATAATCTCGTGTGAGGGCTTCCAAATAATACTACCTTTACCGAAGCTTGTTAACGCATATAATGGTGACATAATTTGAAAAAACTTAGGCACAAATTGTCTAAAATATGATGCCAATCCAATAAATTGACGCAACTGAGTGACAGTTTGCGGTGGAGGCAAAGATACCAAGGCTTCAATTTTTCTAGGATTAGGTTTAATTTTACCTTCACTTACTTCATAGCCAAGATATTCTACTTTTCGCTTCATGAAAGAGCACTTTTTCCAAACTCTTCCTAACGTCTTCTGTACCCAGCACCAGTATATCATCCATGTAAACGACTACATAAGAATGAACTAGTTCTCCTAAAACCTTCATAACAGCACGCTGAAACACAGCTGGAGCATTTCGCAATCCAAATGGCATGGCAAGATACTCGTAATGACCTTCTGGTGTCACAAAAGCTGTCTTTTCAATCGAATCAGAACCAACCGGTATTTGATGATAACCACTAGCCATGTCCAACGTAGTGAAATAACAACTTCCATGTAGTCTGTTGATTTGATCCGATATTAGTGGTAAAGGGAATCGATCAGAAATTGTGTTATCATTCAACTGACGATAATCAACACACATTCTATCGGAACCATCCTTCTTTTTAACAAGTAAAATTGGACTAGCAAAAGGAGAACAGCTAGGTCGTATCACACCCGCGTTCAATAGTTCATTTATCTTTTTGCGAACGATATTACGCTCTTCAAAACTTAACCGATAGGGACGTCTATTAACTGTTTTGTTAGGGTCCTTCAGACGTATTTGCATAGGAGCCACAACAGTAGACCTACAAGGAGTACCTTCAGTAAAACTTGTTTTATAATTATTTAACATACTAATCAACTCTGATCTAAATTCAGAAGGAATATCAGTAGCTAAATCTTCAAAATTCAAGAAATGGTTTTCTACGTGACAAATGTTAACGTTAACATCACTTTTATTAAAAACTAATTCGCTAGACGTCATTTTTACACTCACGCCTTGATTTAGAATTTCACGCCCGATCATGATATCATAACCTAAATAAATATCCGGTAAAATATGAAACAGAATTTCTATTAAAATCGCATCAATTTCCACTGTGGCTAGTATTTGCAAAGTACTAATAACACTTGCATGCCCAATACCTGTCATATTCACAACATTATTAAACCGTTTACCGCAAAATTTGGAACCAACCGACTCTCTAATAAGTGAACACTCCGCCCCCGAATCATAACAAAAATTGTATCGCTCACCTGATTGCCGCAAAATACCTAGTGGTGACTTTATGGTACAAACATCAATCCTATGATTAACAGCATTATTTGATGAATCAACACCCACAGCCTTCTTAATTTCATTCGGACAACGTGAGGCATAATGGCCAACTTTTTGACAACGAAAACAGGTTACCGATGCATTGTTGTTACTGGAAACGTTCTTACTTGCTGAATCCTTCTTGACAGATATTGATTTGTCGTCATTACCAAACCGAAACTTGCACGTAACAGACTTATGGCCAGGTTTTCCACAGATATAACACTTGATAGAAGAAACAACCCCGAACTTTTGACGCTTAACATCAAAACGGTCGCGATCATTTAAACCAGTAGAAAGTTTTCTTTTCAAAAATGACATCGAACTTAACTCTTGCTGCAGTTGCTTCCTTGTCTGTATACTTGTTGTAAACGCCAACCGATGAATACGGAAATAAAACTGCGCCAAATGTGCCAGTACCGTTGACACAATAATTTCCTCTGTAGAAAGAGTTTTCCATTTTGATGACAAAGACGTAACTATAGTCGCAGCATACGAAATTAAACATTCGTCATCCTTTGGCTTGTTGTTAATCAAATTGATCAAGAACGCAGCATTCGTTTCAGAGAAATCGAATCTCGATATAAAAATTTCCTTAAACTCGTTCCAAGTCATATCCGGATAAGAAACTTGCGTTAGCCAAATAGCTCCTTGTCCTTTTAAAGCTCTGCTTAAAGTCAACATCAAAGACGAACCTTTTAAAGGCTTATCTTTCATGCACATGTCCGCTGTAGATATCCAAGCACGTGCATTAACGTTGTGTCCCTCTGGATCAAATTCAGGTAGCTGAACATCATTATTTACAGCCGAGGAAGAATTGACCAATCGTAACAATTTTACGAAATCTTGATTTTGCTGCTCGTACAATTTTTTCCACATATTTTCCTCAGCGTTCGATTCGCCGCTATAAGGACTTTCAGGCTCATTGCCCACTTCTGATGTCGCAGGATGTCGTTCCATTGTAGCAAATTCCGGTAGTTTGACGCGCACTCTTTCTTTTCCATTTCCAAATTTTTCAAATTTCATTCATCAAATATTTTTCACCATTTTTATTTCAACACCTATTATTCACCCGTTTGAAAATTCTTAAACAAGTAGAACTTGATACAGTGCGCGCCACTCTACCCAAGCATCTAACTGATGCTCTAAATTTATTACAGGATCCGACATATATATATATATATATTTCTGCGTGGTTTGTGTTAAAAAAAAACATGTTTTCTTTAAAAAACTTTAAATTAAATATAAATTGCAATAGTCAAATCCTGTCAATATGCGGGTGATTGTGATGAGCTCTTTATAAAATCCATCAAAGTTTACAGAGACTACATTTAGAAGGAAAAGACTTTGTGGCCGAAAACGTACACATATTTTGTTCAAAAAATCATCGACTTAGCAAACTGCACTCGAAACTCCACTTAAAAATCATGTACATACTTTAGTCGACGCTAACTAATTTAGAAATTAAATGAGGTAGCAGGTCTTCAGTGGAGAACTACCGGGGCATAGCTAAGCTCTCTGCAATTCCTAAATTATTTGAAGCAATTATAACCAATCGGTTGACGCATTCTATCACTTCAAGCATTTCATACAGTCAACA
>NW_023458560.1:12385428-12388337 GCF_013731165.1 Rhagoletis pomonella
TTATGATCCTTACACACTGAAGACGCTTTATGTTTCTCTAGTAAGATTAAGGCTCGACTATGAATCTTTCATCTGGAGACCGTACCATTCTTCATATATAAGCCGCATAGAAAGAGTCCAGAAAATATTCATAAAATTTGCCTTACGCTCTTTAAATTTCACGGAACCGACTCCTTCATATGAATCACGCTGTCTGCTTTTGGATAATAAACCCTTGAGTAGTAGATTCTCCTTCCTCGCTTCCTCTTTTGTGTCCAATATCGTAAATGGATCAGTTGATTGTCCTAACCTTTTGGAACGACTACATTTTAATGTCCCTAGGCGAAATCTAAGGCGTGTAACCCTATTTTACATTGGGTTAGCAAAATCTAACTACGCCAAGAATGCCCTGTTAATGAGAACCCTAGCGGACTTAAATAGCATTCCAAATCTTGATTTGCCCCTTTCCTGTGGAGCAGTACGTACCATATTATATAACTACTTTAAATAGCTATAATCTTGTCCTCATAGTCAGTAAGAATTTATTGTTCAGTTAATTAATACATGGAATAATATTACTGAAAAAAAATTCGCATGTCTTATTCAGGTATTTATTTATGTATGTTAAAAAGAAGTTGTAACTAATTATGTCAATAATTATGTTCGCTTAAGTACCCGCATCGAAGCCGATATTGTGCTTACTGTGCTCAATCAAATAAAACCCGGTTGCGCAATCGTGTAATAGCTCGATTAGCAATGATGAGGCAATGAAAATTTCAAAATTTCGGCAATATTTATTGTGTTCTTGTCAGAGCTGTAAAACTGTGAAATCATATGAAATTAAAAATCATCAATTTTATGTTATTATGTTTTCATTGAATTTTTCCTTGTTGGGGAATGTGGCTTATAATTTTCCAATTCTACATTCACTCAAAGTAGATACGATTGCACACATTAACATATTCAAAGAAAGATTGAAAAAACTGAATGACGAAACATTAACTTTTAACACTGAATAAGCATTCAGATGAATGCAGCTTTTGCTATGTGTGCACACATTCATTCAGTACCAATCAATCGATATAAATATTCTAAATACACAAAACCCACTGAAAAATACGCAAGGTTGAATTTTATTGAACAGATTTCAAAATTGCAACACGAAAAATAGTTTATTGAGCGTTATCATTAATTTGTTTCACTTAAATTTGTACAAATATTTATAATAAATGAAAATATTAATTAGAGAAATATTGTTCTGCCAAGAATGTCATTATGAAAAATGTCAATTATTAACGATTTTTACATCTCTGTTTCGAAAATTGTCAGCTTTCTAAATAAGTATTACCAATGTACCAATAAAAGGTATGTGCAGAAATTATTACATATGTACATACCTATATATCTACGTTAAAATAAGTAAACAAATTTAAGCGCTTCTACTTCTAACTTTAGATATATACATTTTATTATTTATTTAAAAAATTCTTAATACAAGTTTCTTCGTACTTTTTTCTTCGCTATTGGGTCAAGCATTTAATAAAGATTCTAAAACCTGATTTGTGGGTTTGTGGTGGTTTCTACCATTTACAATAAGTTGCAAATTATCAACTTTTCTCAAAAAAAGATTTAACAAATCTGTGTGCAAACCCCTTTTTATTTTAGTGTGGTAGAATCGAAAAAAATGTGGTAGATTTGAATAAGATGTGGTAGATTTTCCAATTCATATTTTATTGGGTATACATATCGCACACCGTCGTCAAAAGAAGCACAACTCAAAAATTAAATCGGGAAATATAATTGCTAGTGGATCGTACAGATTCCACGCAATTGGTGCAAAAACAAGTATAACATTAGTTTTCTAGTTAGAGAATATAATCATGAAGAAAAGAATATTTTATTTGTATGCAAAAAAATCGACCAAATTATTTTCCCATTGCATAATACTTTAGCAAATATAAATAGGCGTATTTTTTGAAATATTAGAAAGTTAAGGCACAGATATATTTAAAGCAAAATTTATGATGTACCTTTTTAAAAATCTATTGATTAATTTTTATATTTCGAATTACAATTGAGTTGAAATTCTAGAGTTATGTGAAAATTGTAAACAAATGTTCTGTCTAAAAATGTGGTAGAATTTAAGCCTTGTGTGGTAGATGTGGTAGACACCCAAATTTAAAAAAAATTACGTGGTTGATCTACCACACATGTGGTAGAAGCTTGCTAACTGTTCTAAACGTATGTTTTGAGCAAATTGATGTTTAAAGCTAGCAATATATCCCATGTCCATTTTCCAAAACTATAATAATAAACATGGCAGTTTTTTAGCAATTTGGTTCCTGTAATTAAGGAAATATTGTAGTTTTGGCATTTTTCGAAATTACCATTTTATGAGAGGGACCAGGTTTAGATAAAAAAAACCCTCGTACAGAATTTGGTTGAGATATCTCAACTTTTGCTAGAGTTTTCGTGTACGCAAATAAACGGACATGGACTAATCATCTTCTCTTTTTTTCTGAGCATTTTTATGTATATATACATACATAAGTAGTACATACGAACATAAATGTATGTATCCATATCGATTAATTTTGGTTGTTCCAAATATACGTTATTTGAAAAAAAAGTTATGGTACCCTCTTGCAGAACTGCGTTGTAAATATGTTTAGGAAACATTTAAATTAATAGTTAATTAAAAAAGTTGCTCAAAGTAATGGAACTCCTCAACCCCTTAAAAAAAAACAGGAACACTTCTGAAATTTTGTTTTGAAAGTTTTCATATTTGAAAACTGAAAACAATCACAGTATACAGCAAACCAGCCATTGACAATATGCTTATTTGAAAACTAATACATGAAATGTTGTGAATATATAGGATTTTTTTGTCATTAACCCATAGGCAACAACTGGTGCAAAAGTACCTACAA
>NW_023458560.1:12388437-12390631 GCF_013731165.1 Rhagoletis pomonella
CTCACGAGCTTTGTTCTGGTGTTTTTACATCAAAATGTGTCGTTGACACTAAAAACCCAATTTTAAAAGTATTAAATACTACGGTAGAGGTAAAATACGTTCTAAACTATAACATCAAAGCTGAGGATATCAGTAACTATAATGTCTACAAAATAAACGAAACTCCCACAGACACGAAACGTTCAGAGGAACTAAAGTCAATTTTACAAAAAAAAAGCCATAATATGCTAAAAATAAATTGCTCGAATTATGCTTACAATACGCCTTAAAAACAGACCTTATGAGACTCAATAACTTTTATGAACAGAAACTTCGACTGAATGACGAGACTCCCTTTTATATAAAAAAATTATCGTTTGCCGTACTCATAACGCGAAGAAATAAATAGACAAGTCGATACTTTACTGCGAAATGATTTAATCGAACCAAGCTCCACAAATTATAATAGTCCATTAATCTTAGTACCTGAAAAAGACCCATCAGGCCAAAAATCGTACCGCATGTGCGTTGAATTTAGGGCAGTTAACAAAAAGCTTATCGCTGACGAATTTCCACTAGCGCGTGTAGGCGATATCTTAGATAACCTTGGTCGAGCAAAATACTTTTCGACTTTAGATCTGTTTTCTGGTTTTCACCAAATCCCACTGCATAAAAACTCGCGCGACATAACATCTTTCAGCACAAGGGAGCTTTTCGCTGGAAAGTTTTACGATTTGGTTTAAATGTAGCACCAAATTCTTTTTCTTGAATGATGTCGATAGCCTTTTCAGGCATTTCTCCAAATGAAGCTTTTTTGTACGTTGATGACGTCATAGTTATCGGTTGTAGTGAGACCCACCATCTAAAAAATCTGGCTAAAGTATTCGAAACATGTAGAAAATCAATCTCAAGCTAAACCCAACTAAATGCAATTTTGTTTGTTCTGAGGTAGCATTTTTAGGGCACAATTGCTCAGAAAGGGACTGCTGCCAGACGATTCAAAAATAAACGCAATCAAAAAATATACAAAACCTTCTGATAAAGACGCGGTTCGACGTTTCGTTGCGTTTGCAAATTACTATAGAAGGTTCATACCAAACTTTGCGTCGCTGGCAGCACCTTTAAATAAACTGAGTCGGAAAAATGGCGAATTCTTATGGGACAACGCTTGCGAAACTACATTTGAACACATAAAATCAGCCTTAATGTCTCCTTAACTTTTACAATATCCTGATTTTACTAAAGAATTTTTAATAACTGTAGATGCTTCTAAAAATGAGTGCGGTGCTATATTAAGCCAAAATCATAATGGCAACGATTTACCAATATGTTTCGCTTCCAAATCTTTTAACAAGACAGA
This sequence comes from Rhagoletis pomonella, assembly GCF_013731165.1. Classification (NCBI taxonomy): domain Eukaryota; kingdom Metazoa; phylum Arthropoda; class Insecta; order Diptera; family Tephritidae; genus Rhagoletis; species Rhagoletis pomonella. The sequence continues at coordinate 12,389,777 of NW_023458560.1, forward strand.
ACAAAATAAGCCGATTAAAGAACTTGAACTTTTAGCTATTTATTATTATTATTTTTTAGCTTATTTTGCTATCAAGTAGTTTCGACCTTATGTTTACGGCACTCATTTTAAGGTGAAGTCTGACCGTCGACCTTTAGTTTATCTTTTTAACATGAAGGACCCGTCTTCAAAACTTGCTAGAATACGCCTAGAACTGTCAGAATACGACTTCACAATTACGTACATAAAAGGCAAATCGAACGTTGGAGCAGACGCGCTTTCACGCATTACTATTAACGAACTAAAAGACTCTACAAAACATGTTTTAGCTATGGAAACGCGATCAATGACAAAAAACGACAGCCCTACAGTACAAGTTTACGATAAATTTTCTTACAATTTTTCTAAAAATATACCGCGAATAGTAATGCATTTTCGCTACGATAAAAATAACAAAATTTTAAATAACGTATGCGGAATGAGAGGCGGACAATTTCTAAGCAGATTTTAAACTAGGGTTGCCAGACGCAGGGGCGCACCCAGGAATATATTTTAGGGGGGTTTAATATTTCTGAAGATATATCACCGGCATATACTGAAAATTCGCTTCAGATAATACGCTCTTTGAATAACATTTATGCAAGTTTTATGTACAGTATGTAATAAATAAATAAACGGTTTAAAATTCATAAACTGCACTTTATTTACATAAGATTAACAGAACTCAAACATTTTTAACCGACTTCAAAAAAGGGGAGGTTATCAATTCGTCGGAATACATAACTGGACCACGTGAACCGATTTCAATAATTCTTTTTTTATTGGAAACGGTCGTCCCGTAATTTGGTTTAGATCCGATGATTGGATCATGAAGAA
>NW_023458560.1:12390731-12394968 GCF_013731165.1 Rhagoletis pomonella
TCCAAATAGTTTTTAATGCTATTCCTCTTCTTTCTCTCTCTATCCCTTAATAGTTCCTCTAATAAATCCTCGTCGTCGCTATCAGAATTATCCATAACGATTTGGTAAGTCTCGTCATCATCAGACTCACTTGAATCGCTTGATGTTTCCACCAGCTGTGTCACTATACCGCGCAAGACTCCGCCGTCATCTTGAGATGAACAAGCACTTGCGCCATTTACCTAGATAATATGTCAGAAGCATTACAAAGACCGAAGTGCAATTTACAGAACTCTGCAGACTCATTTATAAATGAGGCATACGTAAAGAATAAAGCTCGTTGAGGTCATTAAAAAACCTTTCATATATTTACATTTATATACATATTACGAGTAAAACTAAAAAAAACGAAATTACAAAACGTATGGTTTCTAAAAAAATACGTAATTAACTATATTAAAAGATAATTTGGTATATAATTTTATATAGTTAGGTTTAAGTACAACTACCAACAGTGATATAAAACCACCGAAGACTTTGCGTTACAAATCAAAAACCTTATTATTAAAACAATGGCCTTAATTTCGATTTTTTAATTTTTCTATAAATATATTTATATTACATTATATGAATGGTCTTCGAATTATCTTTCCAATCATATCCACATTTTTAAAATCGGTTCAAGTGTTCGAAATATGAGCTTATGAAAAAATTGAAAATTCCACTTTTAACCCCTAAAAATATCATATTTCAAACCGAAGTTATTATTAAACTAGTGCACAGATATAGTAAATTTTTTGTTTAATAAGCTTACACTCTTGTCTACAAGTGTGAGTAAAACTTTTTTGATTTGGGTCGCGCGTTTGGGCTCAGCAACCCAAAATCGTTGTACAAATAACTAAACCGCACTCGTAAATAATTCAAACCGAATTTATTCATAAAATTAGTGCTCGGTAATTCGAGAGTTTAGTTTTAAATTAAACTTTAATACTCCGACTACACGGGTATGTTGAATTTTTTTTTTTTAATCGGGTCACGCATTTTTACACAATGACCCGAAATCAATGGGTAAAAATCTACACCATAGCACCGCACCAAAGTTAAATTTTAGTTGAACTATGCATTCGTTTGCGATGTTAGAACAACTCATTTTCACTTTATATCTAACTTTACATTCGTTTACAAGGGTCATCACAACTCATTTTATTCTATATATTAGCCCTTGCTGAAACTATGCTCACCACGTCCGTGTATCCAGCCATGTTAGCTGCATCTCCTGCCGAATTTGCCGCAGCGCCATCGGAATAACAAACATCCGCAAAATAAACCTGAGAACAATTTGTTATAACTTATATTCCACAAAATGTAAGAAGCTATCATATTTACTTCTCCAGATCCATCCGATATTGCACCCAAGGGATGGATCGTAGCTCCACCAGAAGCACCACAAATTCTTTCATCACTAATCTGGAAATATACAAAATTTTATGTACAAACCACATTCACACAAGCACAAGCACAATAAACACTTACCATATCAATTATTTTTCTGCCTGCTTCCATTTTTAATTCACTTTTTATAGTTTTTATATAATTTCACTTTTCACTAATTCTTTAATTTCTTCTTCCAGCCACTGTCAGATGAGTTTTTGACACTATTCAAGATTTTGCCAGAAAAAATTCTTCTGACTAAATCTGACTACTTCGGACTGAAGAGAGTCACTCTCACTTGGTATTGCTCTCTCATTTTTGCTGTTATTCTCGAGTTAAGGAACGCTTTTTGGACTAAATCTGACTACTTTGGACTTTTTCTGACTATTTCTGGGAGATAAGGAACGCACCAAATACATCTGTTCGTCTTTGCCTAGTATACCGTCAGAAGGTATATTAAAACTGTCATCTACAACGCGAAAAGTCTGCGGAATAAAAAAATTCGATACAACCAAATTGTACTTACGGTTCCCAATGTTGTAACCGTTTCTGTTGTTCAATACACCAGTAATATTGATCATTTTCCTGCTGTTAATTGCGGAATTTCTTGCTAAACTGGAAATTTTGATTAAGGAAATGTCTGCTTGTGAATCTACGAGAAACGAGCATAATTTTTAAAAATCGGTACAATTTAGTTTAATAAAGTGAGAATAGTTAAGGTTCAAGCAGTAAATTGATTTTCCAGGGGTGACTACGTTTAACTGCTTAGCTCCTGCTCCCCAGTGTTCGCTCCTGAGGGGAATCAGCGTTTAAAAATCGAACATTAGATGTATTTCTCGAATTCGAACGAGAAGAGCTGTTTCTGTTGCTTGCCGAACGATTGCTAGTGCTATTTCTGTAGTTATTTTGTATATTGTTAAAATTATTACGCCCATTATTGTAATTATTTTGGTAGTGTTTTATGCCATTATTGTGCCTGTTTGTATTGCCGCTATTATATCTGAAACTATCGCTGTTGTGATAGCTGTAGTTGTTGTGCCCTCTAAAACCTCCTCGAAAACCATTTGGTTTATTGGCCCGTGACCTAAAAGATAACACCTGCCGCTTTTTGTCTTCATTTTTGTGTTCTACAATCATTTTTGCGACTACAGTATATTTTGCTTTGCTGCTTTTATGCTTAAGTGCACATTTAAGATACCTAACCCAAAATGCGCATCAGCGGAATTATTTTTAGCATTTATAAGGAAACTGCTCCGATAGGTGCATTCAACATACCTGCACTTTAGCGATAACTGCCTTACAAATTATGCAAGTATTATGAATTATCAAAGAAAGTATTACGTTTACCTGCACTGACTCTACACTTACCCAAATTTTACAATCTTTTATTTATTTTTCCGATCTCGCAGAACAACGAAAACGGCTAGAATTTTATGTAGTTATATAAAAAATTTGAAACCATTCGGAAAAAATTGTATTGCAGTAATTTCTACGTGGTAAGTGCTCCTCCATTATTTGGTTTCATAGGGATACGGAAACCTTCCTCATTGAAGTAGTAAAGAAAATTCTCTTAAGAGCTTTTTTCGGTTAAGCGCACAAATTTTTCGTGCAAAGAAGGATGGGCAGCTAAGCAAAATATACTGTAGATCCTTTGAATCTGTAAAAGTTGTTGATGCCAAAATAGATTTTGCTAGCTCTGAACGACTGTTCAGCCTACATACGTTTACTGTCTGTTCTACCGCTAACTCATGGACTTTCGCTTGAGTCATACCCTCAATAATTAGAGATCGCTCTAAAGCATCAGATAACTCCTCTACTCCCTTTGCAAAATCGGCATGGTAGTTATTAGTAATATGTAATGACGCGATTTTCCCAGAGACAACTTTGGAATTATCTGGTTTGATTCTGCTGCATAGCGCATCTTTAATTTGAGTAATCGAAATTATTTGGCTGCGTAAAACCTCACGCGCTTTCCCTTCGAGTTTTGACTTTAAAAATGCTATAAATGTTGTAGTTAAACTTTCATCCGATAATTCTTCTATTAAATTGATTTTGTCAATGAATCAGTCGATTGATAACGGGTCACCACTATAGTTTTCTCGGATTATAGATGCACACAAGCTAATAAATGATTTCTGTTGCTCAGGTGTTGCCATTTTTACGTCGTTTGTATATGCAATAAATTTATATTCGGTGGACTAATCGTTACGCAAGGCGTTTCTTCTATTTGTAAAAAATCTTTAAATGAAGGCAGAGAGCAACTTTTTTTAACAGTGGAAACTTCTGGTGTACCAGCTGAACAAGCATCGTCAAAGTCGTCGTCGGAATCTAAATGTACACCCAATTTTTTTTAAAACACTGAAGTAGTTTCTCTCTACACCTTGGTAAATTATAAAAGCTGGCTTGTTTCCTTGTTGTTCAGAATTTTTTACTTGAATTAAATATTTTTTATATTCGTCAACTTTTGCCCGATTTGTTGAAAGTGGACGGCTTTGAAGAACCCGCTTGGTAACTTTTGAAAATTTTGCTTGTAAATCTTTGAATACAAGTTCAGCATCTGACATCTGGCACACACGCAAAGCAGAAGATCTATAAAAATCTATCGAACTGTTATATTATTGGGGAAAAAAAAATTTAGTTAAATTTCATGTTTGAAGTCTAGCTAGCACGGCATAAAAAACTGAGGAAAACGTTTATTGATTAGTTATAATCGTTGAAATATTTTACCGTATTTCAAACGAAGCTCTAAAAGTTGTAGTATAAAAGCACGACAATGGCACAGGCGAAAATTCGTATGACATTTTTATCGAATAATATTTGAAAAAAA
>NW_023458560.1:12395068-12399363 GCF_013731165.1 Rhagoletis pomonella
TTTCACACGGAAAACACGAATATTATAAATTTTTGGAAAATGGGCGTAGCCACGCCCACTTATGGTTACTTGTGTATATCTTGGTAACCGCTGCACCAATTTCTTCCAAACTTGGCACAGTTATTGATCCTGGTACAGCATACCAACTGGCCGAAAATTTCTAAAATCGGACAATAACCACGCCCACATCCCATATAACGGTAATTTCGAGAAATACAAAATCTTCGATAAATCAGTAAATATTGAAGCTAATTTATTCAAAATTGATGATTGCAACAATTCTTTACCAAGAAATATGTTTATGACAAAATTTTGGAAAATGGGCGTAGCACCGCCCACTTGTGATCACATATATGTATCTCGCTAACCGTTCTAGCAATTTGTACCAAGCTCGGTATGGTTATTGTGCTTGCCACATAAAAGCAAACCGTTGAAAATTGTTGAAATCGGACTAAAATTGAGGCCGCTTTTCATATAACGGTAAATTTGAGATATGCTTGAAATTTCAATATTTCGAAATTTAAGGACACTAATTTACTTAAAATGTATACACCCCGGCTTATCATGTAGCGGTAGCTTTCGGAAAGGTGGAAAACATATATTTAATACTTGCGCCGGGTATTTAATGTTCGGCTCCGCCCGAACTTAGACTTTCTTACTTGTTTTTTTTAACCTTATCTTATAACTTTTGCATATAAAATGTCTGTATTTAAGTTTCTTACATTTGTTTGAAGAAAAATCGATGTAGTTTCGCATTACCTATAATTCTGTATCAAAAACTAAATTTTGAATAAAGTGGACATTGCACGTTTTCACCTTTAGGTAGCGAAATACATTTGTTTTGTGAATTTTTAACTTAAAGATTAACAAACATTAAAAAGAAACGGTTTTGTATTTTAGTAACAAAAACTCGATATGAAGACGCCTATCTTTTCGGTTTTTGCCAATTTCTTTGCTGACAGTGCCAAACAAAAATGACGTTTTTTCAACAAAAAAATGAAAAAAAATCGACGTTAAACCTTAGCTAATTGCACTTTATTTTAATAAAATTGAATGTACCACGAAACTGTATATTCAAAATCTTTCTAAGAAATCCATCTAAAAAGGTTAACATTTTTACAAAGTTTGCAATTTTTTTTAATATCGCACACAGTTTGAAATTTAGATTTATACGATTTTTGTTATAGAGTAAAACATATCTTTACAAAAAATTAATAAAATTAAATAATAAAAAAATATATTGGTAAAACTTGGCAATTTGTATAGCTGTAACAAAAGGTGAACACTTTGTTAAACCGTCATATAACGAAAAAATAAAATTTTGAGAAATAGTAAATTTTTCTTTTGAAAATGCGCAAGCTAGAGGATCATTTCCAACTTATAGTTTCTTCTACATTTTCTCTTAGAATTATCTAGAGAAACCGAGAATACCATGCGTAAACTTTCTTCCGAACAATTTGGCCCGCCCTAATGTACATATTTTAAAAGTTCAAATTTTATTTTACATCGAGATGTCTAAAATTTTTTCTTGCCAAAAACCGGGACCTTTCGCGTCCCGGCATGTGTTTCACCGGGACCGGGACATAGCTCTAAAATCCGGGACAGTCCCGCCGAAAACGGCACGGTTTCCAACCTCTCATCCATTAAATTTGGCTTTAATTCCCAAGTAAAATCATTATTAAGTAATAATCGTGCCCTTTAAAGTCTGCTCTTTGTATTGTAATTAATATTACTGTTAACTTTACCTATGCTTAGTCGGTAAGAATTGTAAATTCATAGACAAAACGAAATAAATAAATTAATAGATAAATAAACAAATAAATAAATATATATATTTTCTATAGACTAGATTCGAATAAAGCATTTAAATTTTCTGGGCTTGGTATACGCTTAATATTTTAGTGTTTTCTAACTTTTTTTTTTATATTTTGAATCAACTCTTTTTCTTGATTTATTTTCTTCAATAACATAGCTGTTTGCCCCTACCTTTATTATTGCCCGCTAATGTTTACAGCGCGAAGAATAATATAGTTACTCAGTGACTTTTACATCGCATTAAAATGTCTGTATTGAACATTCATCCACTTCACGCTTCCACTCGAACAATTGGCCGTGTAAACGTTGCAAACCTTCACCACAGGGTGAAGCAATGGGATCGTGTATACTTTGCACTGTGTCGACTTTGGCGCCTTCTCGCGGTTTCCGTGCAATTAAGTTGCCAAAAAGCACAGGACGATTCATATTAGGCATAAACGTAGAGGAAAAAATTTCGGAGCAAAATTTAACTTGGTATCGGGTTTCGATACGAGTACTTTTTTTCGAAACCTACTGAGTCCTTGGTTCAAAAGTATTGATGCCAAAATTTCTTGGTATCCAAAGAAAAGTATCGAGTACAGTGAAACCCGCTTAAGTGCCCACCCGCTTAAGTACCTAACCCGCTTAAGTAACAAAAATTTTTGGACACCGTGAATTTTTTAATGTAATCTGAAGAAAATCCCTCTCTCAAGTACATCCCCGCTTATTTACCCAACCCGCCTATGTACCTAAATTTTTCGTAACCCATTTACCATTTTACATATAAATTTCCCCTTTTAAGTGCTTTTTTAAAATATTTACATATTTATAAATTCAGTGGCAGCGCTACAAAATCGACATTAATTGCCACCGTCAGTGTAACAACATGCAAGTTTCAAATGGCTAAAAATTACCGTTGATTTTTTTAGAATTTTGGGTCGAATTTGCTTGCATATTGTAATGCGATAAAAGCATACAATTTGCAACCCTACAAACTATTACAAATCACCTTATATGCCCGCGTCCGGACACAATAAAAAAACAAGAAATTCCCGCACTCAAGGCGGCAGCACCAGGGAGTGCTAGGGCTCCATGCCATGGAGGCGTTGGCCGGCAGGAGCGCCGGAGGAGCACCAGGCTCCGCGTGAAGCAGGCAGCAGCACTGCCCCTGACAAGCTGGGCGTTGGCCGGCAGGAGCGCCGGAGGAGCACCAGGGCTACGCGTGTAAGCAGCAGGCACGCCTCCCCCGCACAAACGATGTGGGATAGCCCACATCACATGGCGATTAAAAATATATATATAAGTTAGAAACATAATGTAATGAAAAACATTTAAAAATTTAAACACAAACAAAAATTCAATTGGTTGAAACAAAAATGTGGGAAATTTGTCAGTGGTGGTAACAGCTGTATGTATAAACCAAAAAAAAAATAAGAAAAACAAAACTAAAAATTACAAAAAAATCTAAAAACTCTCAAAACTTAAAAAAAAAAATATAAGAAAGCTTTCAAAATGTCCAAAAACTACAACCAAAGGGGCGGTGACAGTGGAACACAACTTTTAAAAGACTTTACTTTTTTCAACATACAACAACATAACGTGAAAAATGCAGTGGCCGGTAACAAAACGTTTTATAAATAAAATTAGCGATGGTTTGTGATGAAAAAAAAACTTTGGAAGAAGAATCGAACATTTTCATAAAAGTACAAAATGAGTGAAATACCGCAATAAAGCTAACTTTTGCTGAAGGTGCTGTACCACAAAGCCACCACTGCACCGTAACATACGCTATATAACGGCGTCCACTGCACCGTAACAAACGCTTTATGTACAACTGTGTGTGAAGCCACGCCATGCCGCTAAGCCGCCACTGAAGTATAACAGCGTTACATAGCGGTATGCAGAACAACTATAACCATCGCTGAGCCCTGGCGCGATAATGCAACAACATCTTTTACAACTTCTGCAGCGAGTCAACATAAACGAGTAGCAGTTTGCAGCTTTGGGGTATGATGTACTTTATGTGAAGCACCACCATCATATTTTTTCTTAAATTCAAAGATTTTATAGTAAATTCAAAAAACTTTGCATTATATTCCTTTAAAACTTTGCTAACATTTTTACTACTTAAGTATTATCTTTGGATTGTATCTTCAAACAAAATTTTAAATACCCACTGTACTTCCATTTTATTACTTACTTAGATTCATATCACTTGCATTTATATTACATACATATATTTCTAAGATTATATTCAGCAATTTCAAATTTTATTAATAGAACAATACACACATTTTAATCTATACATATGTATGTTACTGTTTTTTCTTATTGAATTTCAGCTTCAGTGGTATAGTGATGTACAAATATTAATATTTTTTTAAACGTAACTTTTCAACAATTTACAGTTTTAAAAAAATTTTTTCTCGATACTTTGCAACATTAGGCAGGAGTCAGATTTTTGAATTTTCATTAATTTTTCTTTTTTTCAAATATTATTC
>NW_023458560.1:12399463-12403609 GCF_013731165.1 Rhagoletis pomonella
ACCACGTTAATGGGAAGTAAATAAGGGCAGTTAAACAGAGAAAATGTAAAATTTTCTCTGACATCGTGAAAAAGTCGAAATTGGAGGTGTAAAGCAAAGCTTTAATTTGTGATTAATTGATTTATTTTTAAAAATAAAAATGCCTGTAAAGAAGTGCAAAGTGCGTGGATGCAACAATACTAATGCATCATTCCGTATGTATTGCTTTCCTCAGGAGTGGGAAATGGCAAGAAAGTGGAGGGAGAACCTCAACATATGGATATGACAGTTAAAAAAAAAAAAAAAATTATTACTTGGTCCGTCCGGGATTTGAACCACGACAAACGGCGAGACGCCAAAAAGTTGCATCGCCTCTAGCGCACACGCCACGGCACATTACTGAAACGGCAATCTCTAAATCACTACATATATGAAATTTTTCATTCGTCCAAGAAGACAAACGCATAAATATGTGTGCATTTATAAATGTAAATATGTGCATAAATATGTACGATTGTTCTGCTTTCGTCTTCCCCTCGCCGTCCTCCAGCCACTCTAAACGTTGCCTTAATATAGAAAGGCCCTATCTGACATCGTCGCTGATTTACAAAAAGTCGTAACTAACTAAAAATCGAAAATTTACGTTTTAATTGATTATGATGCATTTGATCGAATTATGTGGCCTCACATCATTTTATAAAATAAAATATTTTAGTTAGTTACGGCTTTGTGCATTTCAGCGACGATGTTAGATAGGGCCTTTCTATATTAAGGCAACGACATGTACAGTGGAGTAAGTAGCACTAGCTTGGACATTGCATTGCATGTACTTTGATGTGTTTGAATCTTTTATGGTACTGAAGATTTGCTTACGGATGAAAAATATTAAAAATCGTCCGTGCATATATGTAAATATACTTTTATAAACGCTTTGAAGTATAGAAATTTTTAATATTAAAAAATAAATAAAATAATTTTTTTGTATATATGTAAATGGTGTTCAAGGCACATTGACCCACCTGTACAAAAATCGTGGCGCGTCATGGACAAAAATTTTACAATTTCGGACCGAAAAATGTGAAAACGAGCTAAGTTGCCACGTTACATCTGTGAACTTCCGATAAAACCAAATATGTTTGTGATTTTAGAAGTTTTGATTTTATTAAAAAAAAATCAATGTATTTTCCTGCAGAAAACGTACACTTTTATTTAATGTTTATTAAAATTACACCTTAAAATACTAGTTAATGGTTGAAATATTGGAAGGGAACAGAGAAATTGAGTGTTTTGTCAAAAATTAACCAAAATTACCAAAATTCGAGATAACTTATTTTACTGGATATAGAGAAATAATTGCCACTTTTCACTTGGCTGGCCGAGATTTCTTCAATTTTACATTTTAGAATTTTTGTGTCGGATTGACAAAGTTGCGCTTGAGGGTGATGAATTTGCGGGGAGATGTGCTGCTGTAGTATTTAAGAATGGAATATCTTGACCTTGAGAAATATGCGATTGCGTTTATGATTGAAATAGTTATTGTTGTATTTGAGTATACGTGTAATTATGTGCATATGTATGTATGCTGCCGTGATTTGTACATATGTACATTTATATGCATGTTCGTAGTTTTTTGGCAGTAATATGCACATACATATATATGCATGTAAAAACGTTATCAAGTAATGGAGCATGTATGTACATACATATATATGCGTGGGAAATGCATTTTCATTTGAATCCAAACCTATTGGGGCATATTCGTAGTTGAAATAAAGTTTGCAGCTTTTCACAGATATTCCATTGAAAATAATGTAAAAAAGCTACATATAACTAATTTTAATGTCGACTTTATTTTAACTATGGCTGCATTTCTTTATTCATTCTGAACGTTTCGAATAAGCTTTTTTGTTTATTTATTCTTTAGAACGTTCCTGATGATATGTTGACGTATATTTCAAACGCATTCTGTTTATTCCGGCTGTGAAATGGGATTATCCGGAATGTATAAAGAAACGCAGCCTATGAATATGCCCCAGTTATTTATGTACATATATAAATACGAGCATTGCAGTGAAAAATGATCATGCAACACATTTTTTGTCAAAATAAATGTTCATAAAACTCAAAAATAACTTTTCGAGAAAAACAACTTTGAAGTTAGTTAACAAGCGCATTGCATTTGTACACTTTTTAGTCAATGTGCCCATATTTAAAATTAATTTGTGAAAAAACTAAGGCAGCTAGAAAGCTGTGGTTTGTTGAATTGAAAATAGTGTAGCATCTACCATGCGAATCGGTAAAAAAGTAAACTCGATTTTTTTTACCCAAAGCGCCTCTGAAATGCCGACGGCAAATCTGAATCGATCACAATCACCATTTTACGAAATGAGGATTGGGCACCAACGTACAATTCATAATGTTTTAAATAAGTAGAGCAATTACTGAAAAAAAAAAAACACATTGGGCCGTATGAATAAAAATAAGCAACTGCTTTTTCTTAAAATTTCAGATCTTTTACTCAATTTATTCAAACAAAATTGAAGTAAAAGGTATGAAATTTTAAGAAAAAGCAATTGCTTAGTTTTTATTCATACGGCCCATTCAATGCATATCCAATAATTTATTTATTTTAATTGTAATTACAAGTTTTTGTTTTCATATGCTTGCTGGTTTGGTTAACAGATGATAAACATTCAGTTTGCAGGTTTGCAGACTTTGCAGCACAGTAACATGAAATTTAGCATTTCTCTGTTACGACCCATGGTTGAAACGTTTCAGAAAATAATGAAGAAGAGCAGATTTACGATTTGCATCTTCTCATAACTATACGTTCTCTGATACAGTGCAGTCAGTTTTGGTTTGGAACACAACTTAGCACAGTTTGAAGGCAGCTGCAATTATTAACAATAAATTTCCGGTTCTCGTGGCTTCCGTCAGCAAGTACATTTCCTCAGTCTCACTTATGCATCCGTGCCGTTTTGTTGTGGTTTTGTGCTGTTTCATTTAGTTTAGTTTTAAATTGCGAATTTGATGATTGGTAGAATTAATTAGCGAGCAAAAAAGTTTCTGGAATAAATTTGGTAATTGTGTAGTGTGTGTAAGATAAATATGTATGTGTGTTTATCAAAAATGACAAGTAATAAAAGTTAAGCTATAAGCTGTAAAGCATAGCATGTGTTTAAAATGAAATGCGTGGCAATTGTTTTTTAAGATGGTCGCCCACCATAGTGAAAGAAATGCAAGTAGCGTAGAGCATGAACGGCCATTTTTTACGAATGTTGGTGGCTGCCGCAATATGGCGATTGACAGGGTGAGTTATGTACATATATGATTATTTAATGGTTCTTTAAGCTTAGTCAGCTCCCTAAAATATTTTTCATTCTTTCTATCGTGTGAAATAATAGAGGCTATTTAAAAAAAAAAACTTTAGAAACGTGTATGAGGTATAAAATGTTCGAAATTTCATGAGAGCTGAACACGCCAAACGCCGCTTAAGAACAAGAACTTTGATTTCATTTGAAGCAATTTTTCTTGCTGAATGAATTCAAAAGAGAATTCAAACAGAACGAGTCCATAAATCCGATTTCTTTTTTTTTGGGGGGTTTTGGGTAGGTTGGTCGGTTTATATAAAACCACCGCCAGGTTATTCCTTTGCTTTCAAAGTATATATCTTAGTACGTTGTCTTCCAAATGTTGTATTCAATCGTCGCTCCACTGATACCCGATGGTAATACCGCTAAGGGCCAGAACCACGTGCAAAAGTTTCTGCTTATATATGTATCAAACGTCTTATTACTTTCAATTATTTATCAATTATAACAAATTAAAAAGTGTACTGTGATTTAATGGTCCACAAGTAACCAGGCTATTCCTCCAATTGTTGGGTATGTCACTATCATTGCTATGAAAGGTTTCAGAAAGAAAATTTGGAATAGGGTTGCCATCTCTCAAAATCAAAATAAAATTGGGTTGATAAAAAGAGCATTTTAAATCCTCGGGATTGCCCTGTCAATGAATGTTTAAGAATACTTCTAGACTAAAATATTTTGATTGGGGTTGCCACATAAAAAATAGCTAATATTTTTGAAGTAATGATAAAGATGAAGGTGAATACCTAGATTAAGATAAAGATAAAGATAAAGATAAAGATAAAGATAAAGATAAAGA
>NW_023458560.1:12403709-12410567 GCF_013731165.1 Rhagoletis pomonella
CTAATATCTGAAGTGCGAGTAAGAACGTATTGCCAGACATTCAAAAAACAAATTGTGCACAGCCAACATTTTGGCATAAGTGTAGAATTTGGACCATTTTGCTGTTGCAAAAACCAAAAATGTGGCTATATAGAACTTCTCATGCTGATTTCAACTGTACCAAAATTATTTGCCGCAATAATATAAAGAAAGATATAAAAGGTTAAATTAAAATTTTTTGATTCTTAAAATATTAATATCCTATGAACTACATAACCGATTAAAAGACTGATTATGTCAAAATAAAGACAATTCATTTATCTTTCAGTTTGTTATATGCTTTTTTATATTTTTAATCCAAAAATACTAAAAAACGAACAAAAATTTCGTATTTTTTCATAAAATAACCATTTTTTAACAAAAGTTCATAACTAATGCAAAAGAAATTTATATTATTAAGAAATTTATTACCTTTAATTTGATGTACATACATGTTTCTTTATGATCAGCTGTTGAGTTTTAAGAATTTAGTGTTAATTAAGTGAAAGTGGAAGAAGTTATGCGTAAGTATCCTACGATATTGGACATTTTCCGCATCTTGTTCCGCGTCTGCCACCACCGACATTGTTGACTACGAGAAATCAGCTGTTTATGGTTATGATACCTATTATCGATAATTTAACCTTTACTTGGAAAATTAAGTGCAATTCTATGTTGTGTAAAAATTTCGTACAAAAAATATGTATATGATGCTTTCCATTTCCTGACAACCGGTCAGGTACGAGCATGATTTTTAATTTCGACCAAACTCAAATACATTTTTTGTTGGTCCAAATAATGAGACACCTATTTTTTCTTTTGGCTCGGAAGAATTTTTCGGCCGAATTAAACGCGATTCTGTTTTTCAGGCCAAAATCGATTATTCGAATTGACAGTGAGAACGTTTTTTAAAATGCCCATAACTTTGTCAAAATTTAATAGATTCCAACAATGTTTTCACTCAACTGTCAGTAATTCTAGTCACTTCAAGATAGAATGATATAATTATTGATTTTCATTATTTAAAATTTTTTATTTAACAATAAACAAAGAGTGCAATTTTTTTTTTAAACTTAATTTCTCAAAAAGTGTATTTTTTTTCTCTCAAACTTTTTTACCGGTAAAGAGACAATATGAACTACAATCAACCCAAATCTCTAATGGCGAAGATTTTTTTTTCTGAGTTATGATTTTTTATAGAAAATATACGTTTTTGTGGTACATACCACAATATTCTTATATTGTTTAACTAAATGGAACATATGTATATAATATATCAGCAAAAAGTACAGCCGTGTCCATTTTTTGTGTATCAAATAGATATTAGAACACACTTTCCACCATACAGTTGCGAAATACAAAATCACATTTTCCCGCTTTTTATAATCGAATCTGTATGGTGGAAAGTGTGTTCTAATATCTATTTGATACACGGCCTTTACATAGTGAAAATCAATAATTATATCATTCTATCTTGAAGTGACTAGAATTACTGACAGTTGAGTAAAAACATTGTTGGAATCTATTAAATTTTGACAAAGTTATGGGCATTTTAAAAAAAAGTTCTCACTGTCAATTCGAATAATCGATTTTTGCCTGAAAAACAAAATCGCGTTTAATTCGGCCGAAAAATTCTTCCGAGCCAAAAGAAAAAATAGGTGTCTCATTATTTGGACCAACAAAAAATGTATTTGAGTTTGGTCGAAATTAAAAATCATGCTCGTAACTGACCGGTTGTCTGGAAATGGAAAGCATCATATTAATGTTTTACTATGGGAGTATATTTAGTATGCAAATTTCAAACTTCAATTCCGTTTTTAGCCCAGCCAAGTCAGCTCAAAAAGTAGGGGTAATCTTACACTAATTAGCACAAAGCTGGAATGGAATGTCAAAAGTCCCCATCGATCCCATGTCTGCAAAAAAAGTTATTCAAGGTTAAATAAATTGATTTTTTGCATTTTTCGGCAAAACGGTGAGGTTTCCCACAAAAATAGGTGAGACGAAAGTGTAGATCATACAATTATCTAAAAAAAACTGTTAAAACATTTTTTCCTAAGGATTACCATTTTTGTCATATAGCGATTAAAAATTGTAGCAAACGGTTTATACTCCATAATATGCAAATCATAAATCTGTATAGAAACTTTTTGTATCTCTACTTAAGTGCTCACATGTATTATTCTACTTATGTAAGTGCTCATAACTTCTACATTTATTATTCAATTTAGATGGCAAGTTCCTTATTATATTAATGAAAGACCATGCTTTGACGTGCAAGAATCAAAAACCGAAAACCGAACCGAAAGTAACTTTTCTTTTATTATTATTTTTTAGCTATTCGAAACTGTCGATGAGTAAATGATTAGCTCCTAAACTACTATATAATCTGTTTAAGAAATGTCGTTTATGCAGGAAGTGTCGTTATGCAGAAGAAATGTGAGATCCGCCAGCTATATAATAAAAAATGTGCAATTAAGTGAGCGCACTTTCTCACATATATAAAATTTGGCTATGTCTCAAAAACTATTGCAGTTTATTATATTTTGACTACATATCCAGATTCAGCGGAAAATTTTACATGAGAAGTGATGGTGTGCCACAGGAGGGATTTCTTGTAAACTTGTGTAATTATTAATTAGATGAATAGTTTTCTCTATTTTTTTTAATTCATTACTTCCAATGGTATTATTTTTATTTCATGCAATATTGTGTAGGTAAAAAGGACTACAATAAGTCGTGGAGTAGGCCTACTGGGGAAACCACGTTAAAGAAAAACGTGCCAAATACATTACCCCACAGGTACAGAGTGAATTGTGCATATTATGAGAATACAATTTTTGGATCGCCATATCTCAGAAATGGTAATTCTTAGGAAGATAAATGTTATTACGGTTTTTATAGGCAATCATCTATTTTTGTGATAAACCTTACCAGTTTGCTGAAAAATGAAAAAAAAAACAATTTATGTGACCTTTGACTTTGAATAAATTTTTTTGCAGACGTGGGATCGATGGGGATTTTTGACATTTCATTCATAATAGTGTTCATAACACTCGTACAAATTTTCATCTTTATGCGGATTATTGTAACCTTGAATGTCTAACTTGACCGGACTATTTGGGTTGTTGTGAGTTAGGGCAGTTTTTAGGTAAATAAGCGTTTTGTTCATTGACGCGACATTCGTATCGATTATGGAAGATAATTTTCAGCATGGAAGTGAACCGGTTTTGAGCCGAACCGGTTTTGAACCGGAAAACCGATTTTTCTATTAATTAACTAAACCATTAACCGAACCGAAATTTTCCACAAATGTTTGATCCGAACCGAAAACCGAACCACTTTCTATAAAGGCTTAAAGGTTCGTTTCAATCAATTTTCAATAGATAAATGCACCCACTTTTTTCTTTTTGTTAAACATGGTAATACCTACCATGTTTGTTTACCATGTGACAATATCAAATGTAAAGGCAACCCATCTCATTTGGCAGACACTTGACCCTTAACCTTGCGCGTTGTTGCAATTGACACTTGACACTTATAAACTTGAGCGTTTTTTTTTTTGTTTTTCGAACCGTTGAACCGAACCGAAACCCCGTTTCAAAGACCAGAAAACCGCTTTGACGAACCAATCCAAATTTTTTATTTTTACTTAGTTTAACTTAGAAGAGTTTTTAGCTCGTCGATACTTTTTAGTGTTCGCGATATTTACTCAGTACTTGTCAAAAAGTATCGAGTTCTCGATACTACTCAGCACTAATGAAAAGTATCGATATTCTGTAATCGGTACTCGTATCGTTCTATCACTACTTGTGGTGGCTGTATTTGCAAGACAGCACGCTTTGCGCTGGTGTTCGTTCATCCCCCGTTTTTAACGTAAGTAGACTTAAAGTCACAAAAGCAGCAGCCTTTGCCTATCTCCGCTGCACACCCCTTAGCGGCGCATAGCTTTGCACTAACATGTACGCCTTGTTGTCCATTACTCCTTCGAAGGTCAAATTAACCAGCACTCGTTTCATCTGTGATATGAGGATAGTGGTTGTGAGGGTCGATGCATACCTCTTTATATTGACCCGTGTTAGTTTAACGAAGGCTTTTGCTCAGCCGTTCGCCCTCCTGTTCGCGATTCACAGGTGACAATGATTCAGAACGCTTCCTGCGCAGTCTATAATCACGAGCTATATACCCCGGCTTGTCGCACACATAGCAATTACCATTAAAATTTGCTGCTCGTTTTTACTATATGAGTTTTCTGCAGCAGATTGCTCCTCCTTACAGCTGAATTCTACCTTGCGCACTATCGGAGCAACATAATGGGCTACTCCTGTCCAGGCTGTTTCATATGTTAAAGAATGCACCACAGTTTCAGTGAATGTAGGCTTGCTTATCAAGAGCACGCTGCGCCGCACCTCCAAATCACGAATCCCTTGAATGAACGCACGTATTATTTTCATTTGTTCCATCAGATCTTTTCCTACATCATAGTGTGCTAAGTAAACCAGGCGTTCAATTTCAGCAGAATACTCCTGGAATGACTCGCCAATTCTCTGTCGTCGGTTTTGCAACTCCATATAATAGTTGCTTTCGATGCTCACTGCCGTACTTCCTCGTCACCGCGCCCATAATTGCTTCATAGTTGCTTCTCAAATATTCCGGCACTGTCTGTAAAACTTCTGCTGCTGCACCCTCCAAGGCCACTATCAATGCTGCTGCTTTCTCCCGTTCTGTCCATAAGTTTTGAGTTGCTGTTGTCTAAAATTGCAGCCTGATAATATTGAGCATCGTACTACGTCACCTGAATTCGGTGAATAGTTCCACTCAGTTGTAAGCTTTGCAGACGTTCATTAACGATTTTTTCAAGGACCTCTACCCGTTTATCCTAGCGTTCATCAATTTCCGTAGCCATTGACCTTTCGAGAACATCTACTCTTTTATCAAAGCCACCAACTGACTCCTTCAGGTTTCCAAACTTCGCCTTCAGCTGTGTCGAATAGTTTTCCAGCCCACCTGTAAGCTGCTCCAGATTTATTAAGTAATTTTCTATATATTAAGGAATTCTCATTTAACTGCCGCCCCGAATGCGTCTGTTGACTCATCACACCCTGAATAGCTGCCAATAACTGGCTCATGTCCGCCTCAAATCCCTGCTGTACAAACTCGTGGGCTGCTTACTCCAAGTTAATCCATGCCTCGCATCTCACATGAATCGCGCAAACTCTTTTGTAGCTCCGCCTTTGAGCCCGTAGTAGAAAGTTCCAACAAGGAGAGCTCCTTCTTCAACTGATCTACTTTTAGTTGCTCCAATTTAACCATTCTGATTTCTTAAAAGCTAAATATCCCTTGAAGTGACGCAATCCCCCCCCCCGCTGTCACCAATTGTTACAAAATTATGTATTTTAGTAATTTATTATGTAGTTCGATCGCTGAATTGCGTCTTTCCAAACCAAAATTAAATACAGCTCAATTTTTTCATGCTTACAATTTCAAAGCTATTGAGACTCAAGCAATGTTTCTTTACCAATTCATTTCTAGTAAAACACATAATTTCACAAGCACTTGTGGGTGTAGTACCTACAGTGTGATATTGTAACGTTTAAGAATCTTCTTTAGCTATTTCGTAACACAGTGGCGTAGCCAGGATTTGGCGAAGGGGGGAGGGATTAAGAAAAATTTGCATCGATAACTTAAAGTTGTGATACACAATGGCTAGAGGCGTCTCCTGTGGGCATTCTTTCATATATGTATGTATGTGCCATTTTTACCGTTATATATTTTTTGACTACTCGGTTATTCCATGGGGAATTTATGCTTTATTTAAATTTAAAAAATTAAATTACTACACCATTTTAATTGATTAGTGTGTAGTCGTTTTTTTTTTTGTAGAAGATTCGTTAGTATACACTTCAGTTTTTACACATTAGGTTCATTCCTTATCTTTTTGGACTAAAATCTGAAAAGTGTCAAAATGCCAGAGCGTAAGCAAAATGCGCTCACTAAAAGAGAATAACAGGAAAAGTAAAGGAACGCAAAAAACCAAATTTTTAGTCCAAAGAATGGCAACAACAAAACTAACGTCAAATAAGAACAGAAATGTATGTACAAAACACATTCACACAAGCACAAGCACAATAAACACTTACTATATCAATTATTTTTTGCCTCCTTGTGTTTGACACTTTTCAGGATTTTGCCAGAAAAAATTCTTCTGACTAAATCTGACTACTTCGGACTGATGAGAGTCACTCTCACTGACTGTTGCTCTCTCATTTTTGCTGTCATTTCCGAGTTAAGGAACGCTTTTTGGACTAAATCTGACTACTTCGGACTTTTTCTGACTATTTCTGGGAGATAAGGAACGCTCCTATTGAATATATCTGCATATTTATATATTTACGCGTATCTATTTATATTTATTTATGTACGAAATCTTATCTATATATATAAACTAGCAATACCCGGCGCGCGTTGCTCCGCCAAAGAAAAACACATGTATTTAGAGTTTTGAAATTGAATACCTTTTTATTTACCTTAATGCTAAGGGATAAACAATATTTTTAGTTTTTTCATTTGGTAGTAAATATATAAATTTTGTGGTGTCCCAACTCGTGAACAGGCGACGTATAATTAGCCATGTGAAAAGCACGAATTTTTCAAATCTAAACCCGCGATAGTTATTGATTGCCCTTGTGCTTTATTTATAGTTAAAGCAAAGGCAAGACAAAAAGGAAATTGAAGCCGCTTGAATTCGAACGGTAAATCGTTAGAAATCATCGGTATACGTGGGATCAGCACATCCTCGCCTTTGAATTTACCGCTGATGATTGTTGCCTCGATCAAATTCGG
>NW_023458560.1:12410667-12430592 GCF_013731165.1 Rhagoletis pomonella
GCAAGAAGTATAAGAGCGCCTCCCATCGGTTGGTCTTTTCCACGAAAATCTCGCAGAGTTCGGTCAAGTGCTTCGATCGATTTCTTATGTGCCATGGTGCATTCGTCCCAAATTATAATTTTGCACGTTTTAAGGACTATGGCGATACCAGAGTTTTTGCTTATGTTGCATGTAGGTGTAATGTAGAAGTAAGAAATATATTGTAATTAATGTTAAGTTGGATTCAAATAAATAAGCACATGAGCGGACAAAGGTCCGCGAGCTTTTTAAAAATAAAGTTTATTAAATAATACTTTAACTTATATTCGTAATTACTGAAACTTGGCTTAATGCTCAATTTTTTGACGCCAAGTTTTTTGATCCAAAACTGTATGATGTTTTTCGCAAAGACAGAGATCCGAACAAAACGGGTCTTAGTAGAGGAGGTGTAACGAAAGCCGATCGAAAATGAATGTATCTATATTTACATATATATATGTAAGTGCATTTATATATGTATATGTATGGACATGCGCTTATATACATATATATTCTAAGCAAAAAAAAGGGGGCACTCTTTTCGAATCACCCCTTAAGAGCTACGGTGAAATGCTATTGACAACAAAAGAAGTTCGAAGTTTTAAGTAGCTCGGAATTACCGTTGATTTTTGGTAATTTTTTTCACGTAGTCTCTTCCATACAAACAATTTTTTTCGAAAATACTTTATATGGAAAAAATGCAAAACACCTTCAACAAAAAAAAAATCTCAGAAATCAACGCGATTTTTGACTAACTCCGAACTTGCATTTTTTTGCCAGAATTTAATGGGCTGCAAAACTGCATACTCATCTGGTTAAAAAGTTGAAAATTTTGATGAAAATTTGCTGGATTTTCGCGAGTTTTGCACAAAGTTTAGGAATTATATTTTTATGTTTTTTGTTGTTGAATGAACCATATTTTTATACAAAATTGGCGGGAAAATATTAGAATAAAAGTTGTGAAAAAATTGCTGTGCCAATACTTTGTTCCGGCAGTGTACATAAAACCATTAAAAATTGTATCAACGGAATCATAATAATGAGATTTTTGATGCGGTTTTTTAACTTTTTTCAAAGATTTATTTAAGAAAAACTTGAAAACCTGCTCCAAAACTTTACCGATATAGACTTATAAGGTATCACAGGTACCCTTTTTGTTTCTTTGCAAAAAAAACTCATTCACGTCCCAATTTTTTTTTATTCAATACCAACACATCTTAATTCAACATGGAATGACACTCGTTTATCTTACCTCTCTCTTTCATATTTTGAGTGAGCTTATTCGCAAAAAAATTAAAAGGATGAGAAAATGATACCTCATAAGTCTAAATGGTAAGGTTTTGGCTGAGTTATTTAAGTTTTTCTTAAACCAGTCCGCGAAAAAAGTGCAAACACATCATCAAAAATCTCATTATTATGATTCCGTATTTTTTTTTTTATATAATTATGAAAACTTTTTAAGCTTAAACTACTCAGTCATCTGAGGTAATTTTTTCAAAAAATATTAAAAAAAAACTGTTTATTTGGTGGAAGTCTTAAAATATAATACATAGATTTTATAATTCCAGTGGAAAAACAGTACCGCTTATTTTTATGGGGAGTGATGCAGTCTACTGTACATAAGTTGGCTATGACTACTCGGCCGTGCTATCATAGTAGCACAATGCCGCTAAGTACATTTTAAAATTTTCAGGCAATAGCCTCATGCGATTATCGATTATATTTTTTGTTGTTTGTGTGAAATATTTTATTTTTATCAGTATTTTTCTTTTAATCAAAATATGTTGAAATAAAAGTGAAAAAAAAAAATTTTGCCAAATTTGCTAATTTGAAATGACCTCCACAATTGGCGGACATGAATCTCATCGAGAATTCGCGAAATCAACTAGAAGCACAGCTTACTAAGTATCCATGAGCTGTGAAAGCAAACTAAGGATTATGGGAGGATATACCTCCTGAAGTTTTACGGAGAGGTATGCCAAATCGCATCCAGAAACTAAAACAAGCAAAACTGAACATTGTGTTAGTAGTTCTTTTTTCTCGTTAAAATTGCTAAAAAGTTCTTAAAAATATATGA
This sequence comes from Rhagoletis pomonella, assembly GCF_013731165.1. Taxonomy (NCBI): domain Eukaryota; kingdom Metazoa; phylum Arthropoda; class Insecta; order Diptera; family Tephritidae; genus Rhagoletis; species Rhagoletis pomonella. Next base: position 12,412,763 of record NW_023458560.1, read on the forward strand.
GTGCAGAACTGTAAAATTTGCATTAATTTACATTTTTGTCAGCTGGTTTCATTATTGTTGTTGGATTGACTTCAAATCATTATGAGAGAGGAAGTATGAAAGTCGTTAGGACTTGCAAAGATAGCGATGGCTGAAGTAAAAAGTGTTACACCATGTTACAATTTTGCGCGTCTCTGTAAATAGATTTAAAACTGAAATGTCTAAACGAGGAAAGCCACATATTCAAAAATATAAAAAAATCTTAATTAATTACCATAGAACAAAATTTGGGTCAGGTATGTATATGAATTTATTTTGTATTAAATTGTAAAAAAAAAAAAATATAAGTAGCGGTGGTAACCTTCGTTCGTTATTTCTGTATAAAAGCTATCTCAGTCCTCTTTCATATGATACGAAATTTGTTCAATTTGGATAAGCAGTTTGTTTACTATCCGCAATAAAAAATATTAGGCAAGTTTAAAGGCTCAGTTATGCATACTTTGCATTGCATGAGAGTTGTCACATAGGGAATGTGTTAAATGAGCTTTGCGTGTAAGCGGTTACCTAACTCACAGCATTACATATGTAAAAGTCTGCTGATTTTTGATTTTTACGTAAAATGTCATGCAGTGCAGTGCAGTGCAAAGTATGCATAACTGAGCCTTAACTCGTAAGAAATAACTGTTTTCGGTCCCTGGAATATTGTGCAAGTGCACTGATAAAACCTATATCTAACCAGTCAAAGAATAAAGCATAAAAAAAAATTAAAAAAACTGAAGTCAAAGAATAAAGCATTAAAAATAAATTTAAAAAACTGAAGTCGAAAAACGTTAATGGTGCTACAGGTGGTCCAAATTCCGAAACAACCAAAAGAATGAGAATGAAGAATTCTTTCGAAAACAACGGTGTTTAAACAACGATCGTGCGATGATGCTAGATTGTGAATAGGAAAGTCAGGAGGATACATCCGAAATTCGAAGCCCCGATGCATTTCTCAAAACGGAATTGTTGCACCGCAATAAAAATAAATAAACATAACTGAAAGTCCTCTCAACTGGAGCATCAATCGAAAAGAATTTACAATTTTGTCAAGTTTCAACTTTTTCAAAGTTTGTCGCCTCGAGCGACCATTTAAAACTTTTTATCGAATACAATTTTCCAATTTTTAAATTGAAGTACTAAAAAAATATTATTAAAAATTACTAACCCATCCATTTTTTATTTACTTAAATCACCTAATTTGCTCACCTAAATTATTTCTTAAAAATACATGACATCCGCATTCGCATCCGCATCCACGGATGTTAGCTTTTAAACATCCGCATCCGCATTCGCATCCGCGGATGTCTAAAATTCCACATTCGCAACATCCCTAATGTACATACATATAGACATTAGGAAGGATCGTCAACATAAAAAAGGTTATTCTTTTGGAACTTTTTCTTTTCGTTTGCGTTTGTGCGTATGTGCACATATATTACATATATGTGACGGGGAATGTACATACAAAAATATATTTGCTAAACATATATGTAAATGCATATTTAGATACAAAAAAAAAATTAGGAAAGCTTGAAAAAAAAATATTTAATAAAAGGCAAGAATAATAGAAGTAATAAGGGCGGAATAATAGTATACAATACAATACAAAAGAAGAATAGAGGTTCGCTAATAAGGCGGTAGTAAAGCAGTAGCTATTGGAATTAAAACAAGCTAGGGTAGTTAGTTAAAAATAATAATAGTAATAAAGATTTGAAATTGTTTGACGGTAGAAGAGTTAGTATAAGAAACATATAATGTACTAGGATTTATTTTTGTCGCTTGTTATAATAAATCTATCCACATAATAATGAAATTCCGTTGAGTGGAGTCTTATTATTTTTCATGGATTTCTAAGATTTTCAGGTTGGTGTGGGTGTTGCCATCGTGCGACGTAGAGGGGAAGTGGGTGTACAATGACGAAATGACTGACTGACGAGGGTGACTGACTAATCACTGACGGACTAGGTAAGGCAAAGGGAACTTCGCGCGCTGACGACTGGAGCCACAGTGAAGTTCAAGACTGAGTACATCTGTACTCAGAAGGGGTGGGATGGCTCCACCTGAGCCGGACAGGCCTTCTAATCCTCTTTTTTCAGCTTTTCTTTTACATTGGCATGATAAATAAATATTTGTTTGTTGTAGCTGTAGGCAAAGGTTGTGGCAAACAACCCCCCATTGGCCGAGGAGCTAGCCTGGGCCAATCAGCATGCCATCCTGCCACTTATCTCTGCCCCAACAGCCAGCTACACAACAGAGGCGGTGTACTTATAGCTACGCGATGTATTTAATCTACTAGCACATATTTAGTTAATAATTTCTTGGGTACCTATTGAGCTAGTTCAAGTTAATAGTTTCCAAACGTCAAGCTGTGAAGTTCTACTTATATTGTGCTCTGATTTGTCTTTGTATTTTGCAAAGTTTATTGTGCTAATTCTGAGTAAAAGTTGCTATAAAAAGTGCCTGCGAGCATCTTAGTGTGATAATAATCGAAGCTAAGTGAAAGTTTTGTGATTTTTGTGGTTTATATTAAATTTAATTAAATTTCACTAGCTTACATCTAATCTTGCCGATTCATTTGTTGTTATCATTGTTGTTGTTATTCCTTTGTAGTTAACTGAGATCGTTTCTATTTTTGTACATTTCTTTTTGCTCTTTTTGTTTACTTCGTTTAGTATTTCTTGTCACAGCTGTTTGCGCTGCGTTTATTAAGTGTCACAATACAGTGATACTCAAACTGTTCGCTACATATATTTTTAAGCTAAATACATCAGCTCCTAAATTGTTGTGTGTGTTGTGTTAAACTTATTTTGCTTGTCTTTTTATTAACATAAGTGTTATTAAATCTTTCAATATGAAGTGTGATCTTGATAACTGCCAAATTAAAAGCGAATCTGAACGCTACTTATCGTGCTGGCTCTGTGATGGTATTTGCCATCTAAAATGTGCTGGTTTGACAGGAAGAATTCTTGCTTAAAGTGCAGGTCAACCGAAGTTGATCTCTTTAAGTTGTTTAGGCAAACCAGAAATGGGTTTTCTGAGGTAGGGAGAGAGTTGTCGGTACTGACCGAAAAATTTAAACATTATGAAAATGTATTTAAATCTTTTAAATGCTTAGATACCGTACAATCTATGAAGGACATTCATGTGTCAAAACGTAAGCGTCTTCATAGTAAGCATAATGAAAGGACCGTTCCACGTCAGAACAATCTTCCGAATGACTTAATTAATCCTTCTTCTCCATGTCCACAGACAACGGAGTTATCTTCCTCAAAAGAACATATGTCAAAGTCTGCTTCTAATAATAACGACCCTGCAGTATCTTCCCCTTCTCCCGTTGAAGTTGTGGCACCGCCATCTAATCTTCCAACGCTTACTCTACACTCAATTAGTAACTCAGTTACTCAACCCCGTCCGCCGGTAATCGAGTCTAATACTAGGAGACTGGTTGTGGTTCCCCCAAAGAAGTCTATATTTGTATCTAGATTTTCGAGGGATACTTCCGAGGACGATATAAAGTTTTACATCTCGTCCAAAGTTAAAACTGTCAACTTAAGTATCAGAAAATTTAATTTTAAATATGAAAGAAATGTTTCTTCATTTAAAATAGACGTAAATTTAGAAAATTTTGACATGCTGCTTAGTAGCTCTTTTTGGCCCTCCGGAGCTTTCGTTCGTGAATTTGAGTATAGGCCCAACAAAAATAATAATTTAGCAAATATTCCCCGTCAGAATACAGAACCAAAAAACTGATTACTTAATCTGCTTTAAGTATTTATTATCAAAACGGAAGAGGCATAAATACTAAATTAACGAATTTATATCTTAATGGCCTTGAATGCAATTATAATATAATTTCTTTGACTGAAACTTGGCTCAAACCTCACACTTTTAATTCAGAGATTCTTTCAAATAATTATCATATCTACAGAAAAGATCGGGAGGACAGAGTCGGCGGTGGCGTACTCTTTGCCGTAGACTCTTCAATACCATCTGAAGAAGTTAGTCTTCCACACATTGAATCTGCAGAATTCAAATGCATTCGTGTTCAGGTTGGCTATATTCCTCCCCGATCTGACTTATCAGTGTATTCACAACATGTATATTTACTGAAATCAATTAATTCAATGATTAAACCCTCTGATTCATTGATTGTGTTGGGTGACTTTAATTTACCAAATGTATCATGGAACATCATTGACAATGATATTGTACCTTTCTCGTCTAGCGCGTGCAACAACGTATTTTTAGAGGAGATGGCTGAGCTCTGCCTGAACAAGTTAATGTACTTCGCAATAAGTTTGGCAAAGTATTAGATCTTGTTTATGTTGATGATGCATCTAAGTCGGCTGTAAATAAATGTGACCCACTAGTTTTGCCCGAAGATGTCTACCACCCTGCTATTGAGATATCTTACGAAATTATAAACGATGGTCAAAATTGCGATGTCCAAACATACGAACCAAATATTCGCTTTGATTTTTCGAAAGCCAACTTTAAAAAACTGAATAAAGAATTGTCTAAATTGTCGTGGCCTATATACAAAGAAAAAGTTGAGCAAAGCGTTGCACATTTTAATTGTACTGTACATAGATTATTTGAAAAGTATGTGCCTAAACGCATTTGTGTTCCTGAAGAACAAACACAGTTATGGTTCACTAAAGAACTGAGAAACTTGAAAAACAGAAAGTCACGTTATTTTAGATTACACAAAAAAACCGGCTTACACTCATACTAAGTAAAATACTCACTTTTGCGTCACAAGTTCTTTGAATTAAACAAAAAGTGTTATAAAGATTACTTGTGTAAAATCAAACGACGTATAATATATAACCCCAATTCATTTTATGATTTCGTAAACTCCAAGCGAAATGTACGTGGGTTTCCTTCCGCCATGAAGTATCAAAATACCGTCTCTGGTGATAATCAAACAATTTCTAACATGTTCGCTCAGTTTTTTAAATCCAATTATTCCACTAACTCCCAAGCATACTTTGACTATCCTTTTAAAATAAGTCCAATTAACTCAATACATAACCCTATAATATCTCCCAATGATGTTTTAGTTTATCTGAAGTCCTTAAAGCAGTCTTTTAGTTATGGTCCTGACCAGATCCCCACTTGTTTTCTTAGAAATTGTGCTGATTATCTCTATGAGCCGTTAACAGCCTTATTTTATTTGTCTCTTAAAGAGGGCGTTTTTCCAACTGTATGGAAGGAATCGTTCATAACCCCTTTACATAAAAGCGGTAGCAGGTCTTCAGTGGAGAACTACCGGGGCATAGCTAAGCTTTCTGCAATTCCTAAATTATTTGAAGCAATTATAACAAATCGGTTGACGCATTCTATCACTTCAAGCATTTCATACAGTCAACATGGATTTTGGAAGGGCAAATCAACTTCTACAAATTTACTTGAATTAACATCCTATATCTCAAAAGCATTTAGTGAGAGCAAAACTGTTGATGTTATATATACTGATTTCAGTAAAGCATTTGACAAAGTGTGCCACTCGTTGCTCATCTATAAACTTGATCTTCTTGGTCTTCCACCTAATTTTCTACGTTGGATCTCTTCATACCTCTATGATAGATCACAAAGGGTATTGTTTAAAAATACTATCTCTGATGTCATTGATGTTACATCAGGAGTCCCTCAGGGTAGCCACCTAGGCCCGATTCTGTTCTTGCTTTTTATAAACGATATTTCTACAGATATAAAATTCTCCAAAATTTTAATGTATGCAGATGATGTAAAACTTTATAAATCGTACGTTTCAATAAAAGAAAGGTCTTTGCTACAATCAGACTTAAACAGCATGACTTACTGGTGTAAAGTAAATCTTATGCCTCTAAATCTTAAGAAATGTAAAGTAATGTGCTTCTCGCGAAGAGCTGCTCTGCCAGTTTCTTATATAATAGGTAACCATAACCTGGAACAGGTATACAATTTTGTGGACCTTGGTATCACAATGGATCCTAAGCTTAATTTTAATCTTCACATTAATGTGACAGTCAACAAGGCTAAAGGTGTACTTGCATTTGTGAAACGATGGTCAAAAGAATTTAGTGACCCTTATATCACTAAAACCCTGTTTACAACATTAGTTAGGCCGATTCTGGAATACGGCTCGGTGGTTTGGAATCCAAGGTATCAAATTTACTCAGACAAGATAGAATCAATTCAAAAACAATTCCTACTTTTTGCTTTAAGAAATTTCCGATGGGATTCTCAATATAGTCTTCCGCCTTATACCAGTCGCTTAAAACTTATTAACCTTCCTACACTTGCCAGTCGCAGGGAAATGCTTGGTATAATTTTTATGGTTAAATTACTGACAGGCTCAATTTCAAGTCCGTCTCTTCTGGCTGATGTAAGCTTTAATGTTCCCTCACGCGTATCAAGACACTTTTGTCCCATATTTCTGAAAGCTTGTAAAACCAATTTTGAATTGCACGACCCACTCCGTTGCTTATGCCAGGATTTTAACTCTCATTCCAGCACGTTTGATATATCAGATCCGCTTTTCAGCATTAAGAAAGCGATACTCTCCTCTCTCAATAAGTGAATTTATTGACATACATAAATACATAAAATCAGCTGATGAATTTAGTTCTGTAGCTGAACAGTTTTAGATCTCGACACTTAACAAACTCCTGCCTATCGTGACTCGGCACAAAAATTTAAAATATTGGTTCCGTACGTCATGCGGACTGCGCCCCTCGTGCGGATGGGCGGGAATGGAGGGTAAAAACCGTTGGGATATTATATATATAAAATACTTTGAATCGTCTACTAGATGTTAATTTTCTAAGTCAAGATATTGGCCCGTAGTTACATTCGAAAGTTAAAACCTCTTCTAGTTAAAATTAATCTTTAAGTTTACAGCAGGCTTTAAGTTTTAGTCAGTTATAGACATGTTAGAGGCAGGTTTTTGCTAGATTGACACAAAACAGGGCCATTAATATAAAATGAAAAAAGTAACCAATCGGCATTAGGAAAACTTTGTTATTTTAGCAAGTTCACCCTGTGTCAACTGACTTTTACAAATAATTTTTGAAAATGGCGCAGCAAACTGTAAGTAAATAACAAATTTTTGTAAAATATAATTTATTAACGTAAATAATTTAATTTTTATAGGAAGTGAAAAGAATTCGTGAAGTTAATTGGACTGCTGCCGAAAAGACCTGCTTGTGGGAATGTATAAATACTCACATCAAGGTCATTGAGGACAAGACGATTGTATCATCCAAAATCGCAAAATCTCGAAATATCCTTTGATTGGGATATTCTTCAAATTAAGACCACTTTTGTATTTTCTCCGCAAATTTTGACAGGAAATCGTCTTCTTAGAGTACGCTTTTAAGATTTTAAAACCTCGTCAACCTCATTTTAAATTTATAACGCCGTTTTAAAGTTAAAAGGTCTTTTAAGTTGACTATGACATACAGTTTTAAATTTTAAAACCTGCCTCTAACTTGTCTATAACTACGGGAATTAAGTTTAAGTTATATCCCCAGCCGTAAGCTATTTACCTGCATAGCTTACATAATTTTCCTCTTATATTAGAAGTTGAGTCTATAGAGTATTTTGAGATTCCTAGGGAGAACCCTAAGATTTATTTTAACTATAATCGTTGCAATTTTCATATTTTAAATAATCTCTTATCTGGAATAAATTGCGACATTACAATACTGTTCTTGAATTATGTAAACAACATGTTCCTATTAATTCAAAACATCCTTATAAATGCCCATGCTTCTCGAGAGAGCTCAATCGTCTAAAGAACCTTAGAAATAAATTAAAAAAAGTTCAATCTGTCGAATAATCCGAGGCATTATGAGTTACATATATACTACATACAAATATAACTTTTATGAGCTTAATAAGGCGCGATATAAGAGTTATGTACAAAATTTCGAAAATGATATTAATGTAAACCCGAAAAATTTTAGGCGCTTTGTAAAGTCAAAACAAGGTGTTTGTAATACCCCCACGTCGGTTTTTTATAATGATAAAAAAGCTAGCTCAATTTCTGAAGCTGAAAATCTTTTTGCTGAATTCTTCGCATTGAATTTCGTTTTAGATGATGATTATATCGTGACGCGGACACCGCGAATGTATGTGATTCTAAGTCATATTTTAACTTTGGCTGTTTGGTTATTACTGAGGAAGATACGCTAGAGGGCATTGGTAAACTAAAAATGTCTTCACAGACAGACGTGGATGGATTTTCTGTTATCCTATTCAGAAACTGTCAATTCAGAAATTTTCAACAAATATCTATCCGCGGGTAGAGTTATAAGCGATTGGAAGTTAACTTCAATTACCCCTACGTTCAAAAGTGGTAATAAATGTGACGTTAGAAATTATAGGCCTATTTCAAAATTATCCACTGTACCTAAGTTACTTGAGTGGATCATAAAAGAAAAAGTTTTTTTCAACCTCAGGCAGTCAATTTCCATCAATCAGCACGGTTTTGTAACGGGAAGATCGACTTTAACCGATCTCGCGGTATTCTCGGATGATTGTTTTGCTACCTTTCAAATGGGCTGTTAGGTTGATACAATCTATACAGATTTTTCTAAAACCTTTGACAGAATGTCACATAAAATTCTGTTTATCAAACATTTCAAGCTGGGCTTTCACTCCGTGTTCCTACAATGAATTAAATCTTACCTGCAAGCTAGACAAAGTTAAGTCGTTATTGATGACATTTCTTCAAACGCATTTGTGCCAACCTCTGGTATCCCCCAGGGAAGTATACTGGTTCCGTTGCTTTTCATTCTATTTGTGAGCGACATAGAATCGTGATTTTCATCAGCTTAATTCCTAATGTATGCGGATGATTTAAAAATTTACTCGGTTATAAGAAATGCGCGAGACTCAAGTAATCTGTAAGCTGAGCTCGATATGTTGTACCCTTGGTGCACAAAAAACAAACTACCTCTTAATATTAAGAAATGCCACCAAATGACGTTTTCTAAGCTTCATAATCCTATCTGTAACACGTATCGTATTACGTCTACAAGTTTAGACTCGGTGAATGAGGTCAAAGACCTGGGGGTATATTTTGATGCAACATTTAGTTTGTCACACATGTTAATTATGTTGACTCTAAATCTTACTCGATTACTCGCGTTTCTACGGCGCAATAGTTCTTCGTTATCAGATCCGTACACTTTGAAGATATTGTATTCGTCCTGTGTCCGCTCGATATTAGAGTATGCCGTTTTCATTTGGAGTCCTCACTACCAAAAACATACACCCATATTCTGGAACCCGAATTTTCGGAATTCGTAATTCGTAGCTACGTTACGAAAAATCAACATGCTGCAACCCTTGCGGAAACCTGTGCAGCATTGCCAGCTATCAGTTTTTTTCGAAGGAAAACAAAGTGGAAAGGATTTAAAAAAACATTCATCAAGTGCTTATTTATGGTCAAATTTTTTGATTTTAAATATTTTGAAGGAAACGATGGATTCTATTCCATTTGCAATTATAGCAGCAGAGTAAAAGCGCGTGAATTCGCAAAGATATGCAGAACTGTCGGGCATAGTAACCATGGACGCATCTATGTCAGCTCCTGGTTTAATTGTTCAACCACAACCTCCTATGCCTGAATAATTGGTTCTCAATCCAGTTAATGCAATAACAGCTTCTTCCAAGCCATTGAAAACATGCCCTTTTTGGGTCCACAACCTGTTGCGCTTGCTTCTGCCTTCGGACGCGCTTAGGGATTATAACCCTTACTAAGTATGATTCTCCTTTCTGTCTTACCGGAAAAGAGGCGCTTCCGCATGTCAAAGGAATACAACATGTCTTGTGCATATAACTCCGGCTACGCTATCCACAGTCTTTTTGCGCAGGACGCACATCGAAATTTACAAAAAAGTGCATAGTGCAAACCGAATTTATTAATAAACTATTCTTCGGAAATTCGAAACATTTATTTTAAATTAAAGTTTAATCCTTTAATTACACGTGCATGTAAAAGTCTTTAGATTCGGGTTATGCGGTTGGACACAACAACCGAAAATCATTGCACAAATAACTAAACCGGCTCCAAGTTTCTCGATAAGGGCAACAAAGATTCTTTTTTGTTCATTTAAATAAAGCAGTGGATAAAAATATACGCGTGTACGAAAGACAAATTTATCTGTTTAAATGAACACTACTAATATTTCCTGCAAACACACATCGATTTACATATTTTTATCTCGCCTCCGACACAGAATTGTTTTCGTACAAAATGACGCAAAAAGGCTGTCGATTTCTTACTCGTTCGTTTTTAGGCATGCCATTGTTACGAATTTCGAAAGTTCGAAAATACGTTTCGGATATCACCATACTACGATTCGTAGCAAAATCCGATTACGAAAGAGTTGCAGAATAGGGGTGATATAAATCGATTAGAATCTGTACAGAAGGCGTTTATCCGGTTTGCCCTACGCTCTTTACACTTCTCTGAACCAAAGCCTGAGTATAGCTCTCGCTGTCAGTTGATCAACCTAATGACACTGCACAACAGTCAAATACTTTTACACTGTTGATTGTCCAGTACTGTGAGGTAAAATTAATTTCAGTGTTCCTTGTAGAATGTTGCGACATTATGATATGTTTTATGTTGTCACCAGTAAGACTGTATATACAGTGACGGGCAAAACTGTAACATGGTGTAACACTTTTTACTTCAGCCATCGCTATCTTTCCAAGTTCTAACGACTTTCATACTTTTGCTGTATATTCTTGTTGGTACATCCCTGCTCCCTCTCTCATAATGATTTGAAGTCAATACAACAACAATAAAAAAACCAGCCGACAAAAATGTAAATTAAGGCAGATGTTACAGTTTTGCACTCATATATTTTTAAGAACTTTTTAACAATTTCGCGAAAAACAAGAACTACTAACACAATGTTCAGTACTCTTTTGCTTGTTTCAGTTCCTGGATGCGATTTGGCATACCTTATTTGCATCTTTGTAAAAATTCTGGAGGTATATCCTTAGTTTGCTTTCACAGCTCATGTACTCGATTTTTCGGACTTTGATACTTATCAAGCTGTGCTTTTAGTTGATTTCGCAAATTCTCGATGAGATTCATGTCCGCGGATTGTGGAGGTTATTTCAAATTAGTAAATTTTTGCTTTTGTATCCAGGCTTTGCGAATATATGCAGTATGTTTTGGGTGATTTTTCAGCAGAAACTCTCATTTTTCGACTACATCTTGCAAATTTTGTTGAAATATGAACATATACTCCCTGTAGGGAAACGAACTAGTGCGGAACTGGTTCGGTTCTAGTGCGTTTGGAACCATGACTAGTACGCGTTAATTTTCTTTTGCATGCTAGCGACTGGCGAATTTAACATTGCGATGTCCTAGGAAGTGTCAATTGTCCCCCGTTGCATCCCTTTGGCTCTAGTTCCGAACCAGTTCTAAATTCGACAGATAAGATCTAGTTCGTTTTGCATCCCTTTTTCTATAGTTCCGAACCAGTTCCAAATTCGACAGATGAGATCTAGTTCGTTCTGCATCCCCTTTTCTTTAGTTCCAAACCAGTTCCTAATTCGACAGATGAGATCTAGTTCGATCTGCATCCATTTTTTATATATAGTTCCCAACCTGTTATAAATTCGTCACCTTAGATCTACATTTCTAATCAGGCTTGTCGAAACATTTCCCTTCTATATTAAATACGATCGGTTGAAGGAAGGACAATACAATCACAAATGTTTAAACGCATTTATTAAAAATTTATAAACCACATTAGTAGTAATAGTAGTATTAAACTTAAGTAGTAAGTAAAAAACAAAAGTGCGTTCTGCTTAAAGGAAAAAATATTAGTTCACTTTTTCTTACTTGTCTAAATTTAAGCATATTGATTTTTAAGTAAATTCAGTTCTTTTTAAGCTTATATGTATATGAAGTACTTCGAAAGTTTTTGTCGTACTTAACTTAAATAAGATCTTTGTAAAAATTCTGGAGGTATATCCTTAGTTTGCTTTCACAGCTCATGTACTCGATTTTTCGATTTTCAATAAAGTTTAGGTACAGTGAAGTTTTTACAATACCGGCAACTATTTTTTAAATATTTTATTTTTCCCTAATTTTTTATAAAAATATGGTAAATTTTACACCAAAAACCCCAAAAATCAGAGTTCCTTATGCAAAATTAAAGAAAACTCTGCGAATTTCCATCCAAGTATTGCAATTTGCACTCTTTAGAAAAAAGTTAAGTACTCAGTTATTAGCCCATTCAATTTTAGAATAACAAAGTGCAAGTTTGAGGTAGATAGGACTTACCATTGATATTTAGCAATTTTTTTTTTGTTGTTTGGTAAGTCCTAGCTTCCTCACACTTGCACTTCATTATACTAAAATTGAATGGGCTAAAAAACTTTTTCTAGAGAGCGTAAATAGAAAGTGAATTATTTTAATGAAATTTTGCAGAATTTTCTTAAATTTTGCACAAGGTTTGGGACTCTGATTTTTGGGGATTTTGTTGCAGAATTGGCCTTATTTTTATAAAAAATTGCGGAAAACTAAAATATTTAAAAAATAGTTGCCCGTATTTTAAAAAATACGTTGTACCTAAACTTTATTGACTGACTATTAAGGTAGCTGTGCTGGATTGTATAAAAAAAAATTAATTTGTCTTTTCTTAAAAAAAAGGTGGCTCTAGTGGCTTGCATTTTTAAATAAATTTAATGAGAAAGTGATAATTATTTTGACACTTTTTTTTTAAATGCCTCTTTTTCTGCCACTGCATTGCCTTTCTCAATTGTTCTTCAGGATCTTGGTCTTTGTTTATGGAATCACTAAGTATAATGATTATTAAGCAACTCAAAAACTATACCAGCGTGATGACCGACGTATCCTTTTGAGAGGTAGCCGCACCCTTATAAGAGGAATAAGACCCAAACTTTTCAGGTCAAAATTTCAGTAGGTTGCGTCTGTATGGCCTTTATAAATTATCATTATTTTTAAGTGGAAAAATAAAACTCAAAATTAATGATAATCTCTGCGCGAAAAAATAAAAATCATAAAATAATCATTATATGTAATCCCAAAAATAAAAATCAAATAATAATTATTTCCGTTTGAGCGAAAAAATAAAACTCAATAATAATTCATAAAATAATGATTAAATGCTGATTAATGATAATGATTACCTTCCCTGCGTTTAAAATTTGAAATAAAATAGTTTAGTTAAAGTACCACGTTTCACTGCTTTTGGCCTGGTACGGGACTAGTTACTATCGGTCTGGTTCGTTTTTGGCGAAAAAGAACTAGTACTGAACTAGAAATTTGGTTCACTAGTTCGTGTTTTCCCTACAGGGCTGTTCCTTACGCATAATGCGTACTAACGAACCAACAATATTTTTGAAATACAACCCCAAACAATTAAGATTCTACCACTGTGATTCACAGTTTGCCGTACATGATGCGCTTAGGCTTAATTTGGGTCTTTGATCCAATACCATGCCCGGCCATCTGATTGAAAGCGATTAATTTAGTCTTGTCAGACCAAATAACCTTCAATTGAAACTTAAAAATATGTTTTATATGTTTTTATTGCATTCTGAACGGCCTAACATATCGCAATAGGCAACGGTTCGGTTTTCGTGCGATGCAGCAAAATGCTGCCACACTCGCAGATGTATTATGATCAAATTAACTTTTTTCCTTTTTATGATGCCTTTGCGCTCAATTTGGCAATTCTTCGCCTCGCTGTCTATTGATTTGCATTAAACTTTAATACCTTAAGCGCTTCTGTAATAGTGGCTGCATCGCTACTTGCTGCTAAGTTCACAAGATATCGTACCGTAATATTTTTTAACAGACTTCCTTTGTCCTTGGGAACACTTTAGGCTATATTTTTTCTAAGTCTTAACATTTTCAAGTAGCAAATTCCAAAATCTATTATTTACATTTATGGTTCCTGGTTAACTATGTTATTTACTGGTGATCACTTCTTCAATAAATTACAATATAGAAAAAGGTCATCTGACTTCCAACTAAGTAAAAGATAACTGTCAAATGCAAAACTGAGAGTGAGTGCAAAACTGTAACATCTGCCTTAGTTTACATTTTTGTCTGCTGGGTCTTTTTATTGTTGTTGTATTGACTTAAAATCATTATGACAGAGGGGGTAGGGATGTACCAACAAGAATATACAACAAAAGGATGAAAGTCGTTAGAACTTGGAAATATAGCGGTGGCTCAAACAAAAAGTGTTAAACCATGTTACAGTTTTGCTCGTCACTGTAGCAACGGTGGACAAACGCGGTTTTTTGAGCCAAATGCGACTCTTTGCTTTATTATTACCCGCAATTGGATGATGAAAATTGGGTTTATGACTTAATGTTCTTTACCGATATGACGGAACATTTGCAAAACTTGAATTTGTCTCTACAAGGAGAGAATAAAAATGTTTTTGATTTTTCGTAAATTATTTTAAGTTTTGAAACTAAACTACGTCTTTTTAGTCATGATCTCAAAAAAAGAATATTTCATAATTTGACCAGAAAAAAATATTGCACATGATTTAAAAGCAGATTTTGAAAAAAAATTGCCGATTTGAAATTATTTGAATGTACGTTTGCATACTTCATAAACCCTTTTTTTAGTAATATAATTGATAATGAATTTACAATATCCGAAATACTCTTTTTTAGTAAAGCGCAGAAGGGTTAGAGTTTTTGGAATCAAAAGAAGATAAGGCACTGGAAATGCAACATAATCTTTGCCGTTGCTTGAATTCCGGCAACAAGTACCAGTTTTACAATATCCACAGCTTCGTGCCGTATATTTTCAAATTTTGGTACAACGTATAACGCTAGGCGCACATTGCATCCGATAGGTGGACTGATTTTGGCCGAACAATTTGACCGTCTGAACTGATGCGCACACTTAACCAGATTATTTGCCGACCGTATTTGTACGCACAAATTGACATACTTTAAGCATGTGATTGGATAGGTAATTTTTTTGTTTTGCACCCAATAAGTTAATTCTTCGCAGTCCATTTTGGTACTTTTCACCTGACATCGGACGAGAAAAACAAACATGTTTGAATTTATCGTCAGTGACGGACGTCAACGGTGTGAGAGCGCTTATATAATCACAAGTGTTTATACATATCGCCCGCATATAGCCGATATCGGCGGAGCACAATTCGGACGATGTCGCCTGGGTGACAGGTAATAAGGTCAATGGAAATAAGGTCAAGTGACTTTATTTCCGACCCTGGTGCGAAATAAAGTCAATTGACATTATTACCTTTTCAAAAGCGAAATAAAGTCAACACAAATTTGGAAATAAAGTCATTGACGCTATTTCCTCATTCAAATGGAAATAGCGTCAACAATGCTTAAAGTATGTCGATTCATAGAAAAAAATGTTGTTCTTACAACAAAAATTGCCCCGTAAGTGTTGTTTTTAAATAGATGAAAAAAGTTATTGCCAAATCCTCAGTGTTGTGATATTAGTCCACACACAATCATGAACTACCACCAATTGAGTTTATTAAAAAAATTTAAATTACGAATATGTAAAAACACGATGCGAAAAACTAAACACCTGCACACAGCTGGAATACGAGAAATATTTGAAGAAAGAGTGTAACTTGTAAAACATGTTTCGCGCGGGGTACGCGGGGCGCGAGCGCGGCGCGCGCGGTGTGGCGCGCTGACGCGGGCCGCCGCGAAGCTAAGCAAATTTAATTTTTGAAAGAGAAATAATGTCAATGGATTTTATTTCGTTTTTAAAAAGGTAATAATGTCAATTGACCTTATTTCCGTTGACCTTATTACCTGTCACCGTCGCCTGCAGGGTGCGCGTAGCGTAAATGTGAGTCTTTGTACTCTAAAATGAATATCGTAAAGTCAAAATACCGTTCACAATTAGTTGCATCCGCGTGCCTGATAATTATTGAAAGTTATAGAAACTATCAGCTTTTTGTTTTCCCGTACGCAACAAACTTGCAAAGTAAGGCATATTGAGAGAGCAAAAAGACATTTCATTTTGAGGGAAAGCTGCTGGTTTCTGCCGGAAAAATTTTACCCAACAGCAATTTGCCAAATAGAAAACAGGTGATCAAAAACAGCTGGTTGGAATTATATTGAATTGGATGGTTTGGAAATTAAAATAGTAAAATGAAACTAATTAAACTTGTAAGAAGTAAGTAATTATTCGTTTAGTCAGTGACCTGTGTCAGGGTAAGATTTCGGAATTTGTTTTCTTACGTTTTCAATTGTATCATTTTGAATGTAAACAAAATCTCTATCAGATAATCGCCTAACTTGCAAGTTTCTGCAAATTTTCTGTTCGCGTACTATTTTGGATATTTTTCTCTTGTGAGAGAACAGATGACATTTCGCTGGAATTTCGCTGTTGGACATTTTTTACTGGACATTTTAAACGAACGTACCTATTGACTAACCAATATTTAACAGAACTGTTACGAACGGCTTTAACTGACGTAAAACCAGATTTTGAAAATTTGGCCAAAGGGATCGTTTTATTTTTCTTTAATATCTTTCTTTCGTACATTAGAATAATAATAAAATTAATGTTTTTCATTTCTAATAATAATATTATATATATTTATAATAATAATGCAATTTTTGCTTTTGTTGTTTTTTTGTGGCTCTTTGTAGCATTTAGAAATTAAATGTGGCTCTTTTCGGCCTCGGCCTTGCCCACCCCTGGTATATAGCTTTAATGTCCCGGTTAGTAGAACTCTCGTTGAATAGAATAAGCTATTTGTTTTTTGGACCTTGACCCACCGTTGCCAACTTTTGCACTCTTGAAACCGGTACATCAATTTGAATGCTGTATTTTTGAAAATTTTCTATTTATTTTGAAACATGAGTGTTTTTACTCTCTAGAAAATAATTTATGCAACCTCACATACGCGGTTTTGTACTTTAAACGACAATATGTATTTGGCACGAGGAATTTTTCACAATGTATATATGTAACATTTTTTAATAACATTTTACCGCGAATTTTTTTTAAAATATAGTTCACTCTGCAACAAAAACATAGAAATGTATCTAAACTTTGTGCAAAACTCAGGAAAATTCAATAAATTCGCCTACAAGTGGACATTGTTGTAATAACTAAGTGCCAGTTTGAGGTTGGTAAAAAATCGCGTTGATTTTTGGCAGTTTCTTCCAAACAAAATATTGTCGAACTTACTGTGTGTACCTACTCGTCTTGTTTAAGCAGCCTTGGCTTGAATTCTTTGTTTAAAATCCATTCGTCATTAAATAACATATGTAAAATATACATATGTATATGAATATATGTACATTAAGCTGGGCCAATTTTAATTTTAATAAATGGTATTTCCTGATTCTGCAGATAATTCTAAGAGCAGCATTTTTAAATGAAAAAATGACCTTTTCACGATATTAGTTTTTATACCCGAGCGCACTTGTGCACAAGGGTATTATAACTTTGTTCACATAACGGTTGTTTGTAACAGGCAAAACGAATCGAGATAGATATAGACAAATGTATACATAAATGATCAGAATGAAAAGAGAAATCGATTAAGCGGTGACTGTCTGTCCGTCCGTCTGTGCACACGATAACTCGAGTAAAAATTGAGATATCTTAACGAAACTTGGTACGTGAACTTCTTTTGGGCGTGGGACGGATGGTATTGAAAATGGGCGAAATCGGATAATAACCACGCCTACCTCCCATATAACGGTAATTTTAAGAAATACGAAAACTGCGATATTTTAGTAACTACTGAAGACAATTCACTCAAAATTGATTCTTACAATGAGTTTCACA
>NW_023458560.1:12430692-12431859 GCF_013731165.1 Rhagoletis pomonella
ACGCCAACGCCAACGCAACGCCAAAGTTGTATGTAAACGGGCCTTAAGTGAGCGCCAAGGCCAGAAAAAAATAAAAATAAAACGACACAAAAATAAAATGGAAGAAAACAGAAAATTCGTCCATGCTTTCGTTAGCACTCTATTTCCTCTTAAAGTTCATTTTATTTTTTGTTGTCATTTGTGGCGTTGCTTGTTGAACGTTCCTATCTGCGTATGTACAAGTACATATTTAATTTAAATGAAATACGCATTTGCATATAAGAAAAATAAGTTTATTTTATATAATCCGGCACCTATGTATGTAAATGATTACGTATAAACATCTTCGCCTTAATATTTGATTTATATTGAATGTTTATTGCAGCCATTTTTATTATTTTCACAAATTTGGAAATGTTTTCGTCCATTTATATTTCCAAAAAATCTACATACACGGACGTACCGAAAAAATATTTAGTTTTAATTATAATTTTCAAATCAAAATGACAACTGACGGAAGCCCTCGTGCGCCGCAATTAAAAATGCATTTCCATTAAAGTATGCATTTCAACAAAAAAACTTATTTCTTTTCTGGTTTAATTTTCAAACAGCTTTTTTCTTCCCCTGTAAAGTAACGAAAATATGAGTAAGGGCCGTTTCATATTAAGGTAACGATATTTTATATTAGGAAATATTATTAAATTTCTTGAGATGAGTGATACCGAGTATGGTAAGTTTTCTTTTCCTTACTTTTATTTGAATATATTCCATATTATAATTTTTACAGATTGCGATGAGCCGTCGACAAGCGCAGGGGCAGCAAGACCCAAGCTGCTAACCTCAGAGGAGTATCAGGCTATGTGGAATTTACGCAAACTTGGGGACAGGCTTGGCACCGTTGCTCAATGTATTCAGTTTTCAGAGGTGAATGGCCTGCTTCTGCGTTGTAAACTGTGCTCAACGCATAGGACGCCAATGTCTGTCCTCAATAAAGGGAACACTGAGCTGGGTAGTTTTTCTTGCCGGAGGGGGCAATGCCGCACTAAATCGGTTTCCCGGGCCAAGAGAACTTGGTTTGAGAATGCGCATGTATCGCTGCCGCATATATTTTGTATGACGTATTGTTTTGCGCAACGCTTCGACCACCATACGGAGCGGCTGGAAATTTACGTTGGGGGTCCCTTTTCG
>NW_023458560.1:12431959-12435940 GCF_013731165.1 Rhagoletis pomonella
ATTTTCGTTATTTCGTGATATTATTTAATTTATTTATATTAAAATTCCTTTGTAAAATTTTGTATTACTTTTGAAATTTGAGTGCATCTTTAACCGTTAATTTTTTCATAATTTAATGATCGGATCTAAACCAAATTACGGGACGACCTTTAAATGCCATTTATGAAACTTTAAAAAGTTTGTTTTTTTACTTCATTCTGTACATAAAACTTGCATAAATGTATTTTAAAGAGCGAATTTTCAGTATTTTCTGATGATATATATTTAGAAGTATAAGTCCTTTCCTCCAAAACATATATTCCTGCGTGCGCCCCTGGCACTTAGTATTTATTATTTGTAAGAAATATATTTTTACTTTCGTAATGTTTGTAAAATTAAATATTTAATGTGTATATTTTAAACAACTCATGTTCAAAATCAAATCTTGAACATCTTGTACGTATACTTGAACAGATTCTGGTTGAAAAATAAACGCTTTTCGGTAGTAGTTTTACATACACTTTTTAGAGTGTACTGTTTTTAAAAATTTTTCCTAAAAATAAATTCCTCAAAGAGCCCTATTTGAAATTATTCAAACGAATAATTGTAACAGGTGGCATACGCGGTACGTCTGACTCGCGAGTCACTTGTGTACGTGTCACCCTGCAAAAAATGGGACTAATCCGCAAAGGAGCATGCGACTGATACCACTTTTGATCTCTTTATATGGAATGAACTGATCGCTTTTGTTCGAGCATGTCCTATGAAGAGACTAATTGTTCACTTTTATACCCGAAAGGGTATAAAAAGCACTAGTCACTTTTAAAAAACAAAAATAAAGCCCAAAATACAATAACGCAGTGGCAGTGGCAGCGGCAGTTTTTCGAAATCAGCTGTTTTTTAGAAAGTGTGGTGTCCAATGAAGCGACTCACAATACAGCAGTGGCAGCTAGCAGTACTGCTCAGTTTAGCCCAAATTCTAAATTCACTGCCACTGCCTTCTTCGCAGCAAACTTCGCATGCTGAATTTGACATAAATGAAACGCAGCCAACATCTGTTGATGTCACTGAAGCCTAAAAGGCAACAACAAAAATGTAAACAAACAAAAGGGAATGTCAAAAAAAGCAGTCACTGACAACGCCGTATTGTGTTTGCTGCGGCATTGACTGCCAATATTAGCAGTAACAGCTGATTTTAAAAACTGTCACTGCCACTGCCACTGCGCTATTGTGTTTTGGCCTTAAAAATTTGCGCCAGCTGAGATTCGAACCGGGTTGCTCAGTTTTGTTAGGCGAATACTCTCTCTGTGTGCCAACGCCGCACATGAAATTTCATTTACTAAGTGCGTACATATCATTAAATCGTTAATAGTACCCGTTAGAGATGAGTTGGGGACTAGTTGATCTCGATTATACGCATAAGGGATGAGTCGAGACTAATGGACCTCCATTAGTACCCGTATGAGACTAGTTGCGACTAATTAATGCCCAATTGTACCCGATTGAGAGTAATCTCGGAATACTCTCTTTAGAGATTAGTCGCACAATTTTTTGCAGGGCATGTTGGTGTAACTAACACATATTTATTTTCACAAACACATCCAAACCGACTAACGAGTCAGACGTACCGCGTATGCCGCCTATAACATCAAAAGCAAATCACGAAAATTTTGTTCAGAATTACAGTGCACATTTTCTACTGTGTCTAGTAGTTTTTTTTAAGATTGGTCCAAAAAAATCTTAATAAAGAAAAAAGCCAAAGCAGGTCTTTAAAGCACAGAAAAAAAAATATTGTTAAAAGGACTATGTTCTCTTTGACGTACGTCAAAGGTCAAGTAGAAGTGAGAACTTGTATGGCTGCCCATTGATAGCACGGTTATATAGCTTAAGAAATAATATTTTAAAGACATTTTTATCAAAGTTGATAAATATAGCATTTGACCAGTTAATTTAATTTGCTACAAAACTGCATACCAAAATTTTGTCTTAAGATGCTGGTACACAAATATACATACATATCAGAAGAAAGGGGTTCTAGTAACACTCACAGCGATACCAATTTTTTAAAAATCAGTTAAAAATTGTTTGAAATATAAGGTTTTTAAGCTTTTGAGGAACTGACCTTTGACCCCTTATAGCACCTGTTATATAAGTTTGCAAAAAAAAGTTATATACTGTTTAAATAAGAGCAAAAGGCGAACTATGTCTATACTTTTTTATGTTTTTCACACACAATAATAATTAAAAATAATTTTTTATAATAGGCCCAATTTCGAGCTTCAAAGACCCATATCTTGATTTCCTAGGCTTACTTCGAAAAATGGGAAATCAGTTTTTTTTTAATTATGACTCAGTCTATTAAAAAAAAAAGTTGTTTTGGTCCAATACCCATCCAAGTGCTGTACAGTGTTACGAATGCTGATAGAATAAATAATTATCCTGACCTAAAACCTACCACATTTTTGAATTTTGTACTTTTTTTACCTGAAACAGAATGTAAAGAACTAAAATTTCATTGGATACTGTTTTCCGGTCAAAAAAGGAAAAAAAACCAAACTCTGCTTTTGAAGATTTTTTAACGAAACGGACAATTTTTTCTGAATTCTCCATCTCAGGAGACTTAATAGACTGTTAAATTTATTTCGTCTCTGTTTTTCACAAAAATAGTGAATTTTCCACACTGTGCGCCACCCAGTGAGTTTTTTTTAACTGACTTCAAAAAAAAGGAGGAGGTTATCAGTTCGTCGGAATATGTTTTTCTTTATGTATGTTACCGCGTAACTTTGGACCACGTTAACCGATTTCGATTTTTTTTCATCGGAAAGGTCGTACCTCAAGGGTGGTTCCATACCAATTTTGTTTAAATCCGATAATTGGATCGTGAAGAAATTAACGATAATCTTACATTTTTACATGAGAATTGGAGTAGGTTTTGTTATTTGCTTAAAAATTACTTGTTGATATATATTTTTTGTCATCTTAAAAATACATGGATTGAAATCGGGCCAAATCGCACAATAAACAAGACACCTCAATATATCTCGTAACTTTTATCTTCTAAAACACAACTTTAGGCATCTAATAGTTTGAAAATATAATGTCATTGAACAAAAATAAAATATGTAAATATCGCTAGCTTAGAAAGAAAAGTTGCTAAGTCCCATTTTAAAAATTTTAAAGGAGAGGAAAAAATGTTCCTATAGCCATTTTCTTTAACTATTTCGCAAGACTTTGAATCAAACATTTTGCGCGTTTAAAGCAAAGCAAAACTCCATAAGAATCAGAAGGATTCGATATTTATTAAAAGATGTCGTATTATTTTGGCCTTATGGGATTTGTGGTGCTTCTTTTGGACTTAGCAAATTTTCCTTTTATTGCTTATGAAGAGGAAAAAATAAAACAAGTACCTTTATAATTTTCGAAACGATGCGTATTCAATTTCTCTAGCCTCCTATATCAAAATATGAGTTTTCATTAAAAGTGGACTTAGCAACTTTTCACTCTAAGCTAGCGATATGAATGAAGTAAGTAAATCTGGGGAAATGATTTTACAATATTTCACTTGGGATTATTGAAAATATATTGCACATTTATATTTCTTGTACTCGAAAACCTCCAAAGAGGACTTTTGATGGTAAAGATAACACTGGTCGACGGCCAAAATTTACCAGAGACGCCGTTATGAAATTCGTATGTAAAATCACCCCCTGATTCCGAAAATCAAGGTTATTTTTAATTTTATGGTACCGTTTTTGAGATATTTGCAATTTACCGTTTTTGCAAAAAAAAAAAAATTGGGTCCACTTAATCATATATATCTCAAGAACGAATTAAGCAATTCCAAAACGGTTTGAAGCTTTTAAAAGGTAATAAAATTTTCTATAAGCTGTGCATACAACACTTCTTGCTAGGCCCTGTAGATTCAAAGATAACGAACAATCATTACCGATTTTTTAAATTTTTTTTGTAAAAATATAAAAAAAATTGTACTTTGCGGGGAAG
>NW_023458560.1:12436040-12445256 GCF_013731165.1 Rhagoletis pomonella
TTACCGATTTTTTCAATTTTTTTTGTAAAAATATAAAAAAAATTGTACTTTGCGGGGAAGGATCTCGAAAACCTTTTATTTTTTTGCAGATTTTTTTTTTCTCCCTAAGTTCTGTTATATTACAAAAAAAAATAAGGTATCATCGAAGAAAATCGATGCAAAACTACGTAAGTTATAAGCGATCAAATAAAAATACCCAGGTTGCGCAATTTCAACGTATACCTCAAAACGTACGTATGGTATAAAGAAGAGTGAAATATCTAGCTATGCTCTGTTTCTATTGAGTTAAAAGTTCAATTTTGAATGAAATTACCCATATTTTTAACTTTTTTTTTTAATTTATTTATGTTTATACTATATTCTAACAATCTTTATCTTAATTTGATTTTACTATGTTGTCGAAATAATTATGTGTTCTACTTTGACGCTTATTCAGCTTAGGATCGGTTTCTCTTATGAGAAACCAGCAGTAATCACCCATCATTGCGACGTCCCAGAATCCTTGATATCGATTCTCAATTAATTTCATTTGCTGATGAAACCTTTCGCCATGTTCGTCACTTTCGTCGCCAAGATTTGCCGGAAAAAAGCTCAAATGTGAGTGGAGAAAGTGAATTTTTAAAGACATATTTACGCCCATTTTCGCATAATTATTGACTAGGTCGTTCACTATCTGCTCGTAGTTAGGGCTTTTGTGTCTACCGAGAAAAGAAGCAACGACCTTTTCAAAGGATTCCCACGCTGCTGCCTCAACTGATGAGAGTAGTCCTTTGAATTGATTATTGTTGATCAACTTTCTTATTTGTGGTCCAACAAAAATACCTTCCTTTATCTTGGCTTGAGAAATATCTGGAAAAACTGTTTTCAAATAGTCGAATGCTTCGCCTTCTTTGTCCAAAGCCTTAACAAAGTTTTTAATGAGACCGAGCTTGATGTGTAAGGGTGGAAGTATGATTTTCTCTTTCTTGACAAGAGGGGTGTATTTGCTGTTATCCACACCAACGGTAAACTCGACTCTTTCCGGCCAATCCTTTCTGACGTAGTGGTCCTTACGAGCTCGGCTATCCCACTTGCAGAGGAAGCAGCAGTGCTTGGTGTAGCCACTTTGTAGACCGCATAGCATTGCAACGACTTTGAGATCAGAACATATTTTCCAATCATGCTCTTCATATTTGATAAATTTAAGTATTTTTGGCATTTCCTCGTAGGTTTCCTTTGTATTTACTGCATGTGCAATCGGGATAAAAGGCTTTTTGTTACCAATATGCAATAATACAGCCTTCAAACTCAGTTTATTGCCGTCTATGAACAATCGCCACTCTTTTGAATCATATGTTTGACCAAACTCTTTGAATAAACCAGGGATGTCGTTGCAGTAGCATATACTGTCTTTCTTGGTATAGTGTTTGGAAAATGGTTCGTGACCTTGGATAGTTCCAAATCTCTTATCCAATCATTAAGTTGTGCTTGTGACAGAACGTTTCTTTCGTTTTCCATGCGAAATTCAGTACAACTTGATCCCCCGCACTCAGATGTTACTGTTGACAATGGAACTGGATCCGCCGTTGAATGTAGTACTGGTAATGTCACTGTAGGTACGCTAGCATAGGTTACTCCTCTTGATCTTCCAACGCCAAGTACTTTTGTTTGACAAATATAACACTCTATTGAATGGCAAGTAGGTTCTCTCCATATCACTGGTGTATCAAATTTTGTTTGTTGTCCTGATTCCCACTGAATCAATTCTACTCGACACGATGTACACAAAGTGTTCGGTGTCCATGGTTTTTCAGCATTTTTAGGCTCAATTCCAAAATACTTGGAGTATAAAGTTTTGATATGATCTGAGGACACTCGTCGTCGCCTTATGATAGTATATTGGCCACACATGAAACAGAACATATCTGGATCCTTATTACACTCAAATTCTCGCGTCCTTTTACTCATTTTATTTTTTTTAATAAATCACGGTTTTGAAATTAGACTTATGAACTGAACTATCTCCGGCGAGCCTTGAAGATGTTATGAAGTTTCAAAGCGCATTAACTCATATTTATACTCGG
This sequence comes from Rhagoletis pomonella, assembly GCF_013731165.1. Classification (NCBI taxonomy): domain Eukaryota; kingdom Metazoa; phylum Arthropoda; class Insecta; order Diptera; family Tephritidae; genus Rhagoletis; species Rhagoletis pomonella. The sequence goes on from NW_023458560.1 coordinate 12,438,104, forward strand.
AACAAGAATAAAATTGAAAAAATCAAATCTTACCTAGACAGAAAGGTTCCTTTTTATAACAAGCCGGGAAAAGAAAATACTACCTGTTTTAGATGTAGGCTTTAGAAATTTTCTGTGTCTTATAATTTTGAAAATCTACCTGCATACTTACCCATAACTGACGGAAATACATGTTTATAACTACATGCCTACAGCAGGTTTCGAACCCAACCACTCTTCCTTTCGATGCAACCACTCTACCTACTATAATACAATTGGAGTATTAAAAGTACTATTTGATTTATTTAAAGAAAAAGTGTTATCATTGTTATGGTGTTATTCGTTTATCCGGATAATATCTCACTTGCACTTTATACCTTTAATATATGTATGTATGTATAGGTACATACATTGAAGGTTGCGACCTGGGTATTTTTATTTGATCGCTTATAACTTACGTAGTTTTGCATCGATTTTCTTCGATGATGGCTTATTTTTTTTGTAATACAACAGAGCTTAGGGAGAAAAAAAAAATCTGCAAAAAAATAAAAGGTTTTCGAGATGTTTCCCCGCAAATTACAATTTTTTTTATATTTTTACAAAAAAAATTGAAAAAATCGGTAATGATTGTTCGTTATCTTTGAATCTACAGGGCCTAGCAGTGTTGTATGCACAGTTTATAGAAAATTGTATTACCTTTTAAAAGCTTCAAACCGTTTTGGAATTGCTTAATTCGTTCTTGAGATATATATGATAAAGTGGACCCAATTTTTTTTTTTTTTGCAAAAACGGTAAATTGCAAATATCTCAAAAACGGTACCATAGAATTAAAAATAACCTTGATTTTCGGAATCAGGGGGTGATTCTACATAAGAATTTCATAACGGCGTTTCTGGTAAAGAGAAAAAGTTGAAATTTGTGGTCCAGTGTAATTGCATTTAAATCAATTTTGGTAACAGCCAAAACGAAGCGAGATAGATATAGGCGAATGTATACATAAATGCTCAGAATGAAAAGTGAAGTCGATTAAGCCATGTGTGTCTGTTCGTCCGTCCGTCCATCCGTGTACACGATAACTTGAGCAAAAATGGGGATATCTCAACGGAATGTGGTATGTTGCCCTTTATCCAAGGTAGATTGGCATTGAAAATGGGCGAAATCGGACTGTAACCACGCCCACTTTGCATAAAACGGGATTTTCGCAAAATGCTAGAGCTACGATATTTCAGTAAATATTGGATCCAAATTGTTGAAAATTAGTATGTGAATTACAATTTTGTTAAAAAATAATATTGCTATGAAATTTTTGGAAAATGGGTGTAATGTGTGCTGTATCTCAGTAGTCGCTTCACCAATCCCTACCAACCTTGTTACGAGCCTTGCCTAGAGTCTAGCAAAGAAATCTGTTGAAAATCTTGAAATCGGGCAATAACCACACCCACCTACCATATACGGTAGTTTACAGAAACACGAAAACTGACATAAATCAGTAACTATTGAATGCAATAACCACTTAGCAGAAAATTATATTATTATTAATTTTTGGATGATGGGCGTGACGGCGCTGCCTTATGACCACAAATGTGTATCTCCGTAACCGATTTATAAATTTCTACCAAACTCAGTGCACCTAATAACCTTGGTACGGAAAAGCAATACGTTGAAAACTATTCAAATCGGACTAAAATTACACCTTTTTCTCGTGTAACGGTAAATTTCAGACATACGAAAACTCCGATATTTCAGTAACTGGCACCGCCTACTCTATGCCTGCAGGGTGTATCTCGGTAACCACTTTATCGATTTCTGCTAAACTTGGTTCAATTATATCTTTCTGTCTAACTCAGACAGAACTTAACCGTAAATAACGAGCTACCTCACCATAACTGCCTTTTTATTGCCGGAAATTGAAGGAAGTGATGTCGGCCACATCCGGAATTTGTTCTTTAGGGTTATGTGAAGTTAGAAGTCTTCGTCGTTAAGCCAGCTTTGATTTAAAACTTGGAAACCAACGTAAATCGCGGAATTCGCACAATGCTGGAAAAAGTAACTGAAAATTGGACCTTCAGAATGGATCACCTACAGCGTAGTCGCGGTCACATTCGAATGAAATAACTTTTAAAAAGTAAATGCCAGATAATATTCTTTCAGACAACAATAAAGATTCTGACATCCAGTTTTGTTTTGAGCAGGGACGTGAGCCGGTTTCGAACCGGAAAACCCCTTTTTCTTTTAAATAACTCAACCATTAACCGAACCGAAAGTTTCTGCAAATGTTTGATCCGAACCGAAAACCGGATCACTTTTCATAAAAGTTTAAAGGTTCGTTTCAACCAATTTTCAGTAGATAAAATTACCCACATTTTTTTTTTGTTAAATATATATAGTAATAAATACATACTACGTTTGTTGAATAATAATAATAATAGATTGGCGCTTTCACATATGGGTGTTTCCATCGGAAGGTCCACCACGACAAAAAAAAATAATAGTCTTATATCTAACGTATTTACGGGCCGATTTGTCTGCTTTTTAAAATATATACTGGCTATGTAAGTAAAATCGTGTTTGCGTAAAATGGTCTTCCTAGATGGCGCCAAGGTTGAGATATTTCGAAAAACCGTATTTATGGTCCGATTTGGTTCGAATTTGGCGTATGTAGTTGAAACATAATAAGTCATAGATTTCCAAAAAATTTACCCTGAATTGGCGCTGAAGTCAAAATATAAAGTATATTCTACATAAAATTTATGTTTTATTTGCGTTAAAAATTCATTTAAAAGCAATTTTAAAAAACTGTTGCATTAATTCAGAAAACTCTAAAAACAACTAGAATTGCTCCAAATCATAACAAAATAAGTTTCATGAAAATAGCCATCCACTGTTCGCAGAGTTTTGTGATTTTGTAAGAAAAGAAAAAATCTACTTCCATTTTTTGTCCCGTAACGACACTCTCTTTAAATGCTTATATTTCAGGACCAAAAAGTTTGATTGTTTTAATTTTTCGGTTAAATATAGAGCTAATTATGTGCTATACAATGGCCCAGAAAAGTTAAAGAAAGCAAATGGTATTCCTTTTTTGTATCACATTGAAACGTACGACTGTCACGTATGCGACGTATGGAAATACCCATATGTTAGTGTTTGGCCGAGCTTCTCATCCGACTTCTGGCGTGCGCCTTGATGTTGTCACACAAAGCGGAGGGACCTAAAGTTTTACGACGACTCCGAGCGGCGATTATATATGTATTTAAGAAAAGCTGTTTTTCATGGCAGAAATACACTAGGAGGTTTGCCATTGCCTGCCGAGGGACGACCGCTGTTAAGAAAAAACCTTTTTCTATATTTTTTGGGATGTTGCTTTGACCCAGGTGCTGATGTGTGAAGCGCGCACAGCTTACCACTACACCACAGCGGCTGACCATGTGGCAATATCAAATGTAAAGGCAACCCGTGACACTTAACCTTGCGCGTTGTTGCACTTGACACTTGCGCATTATTATATGCGCATATATTATAACCGAAACCCCGGTTCAAATACCAGAAAAACCGCTATGACGAACCAATCCAAAATGGCAAAAACGGTTCGAACCGCTGTTCCGAGCCGACCAAATTTTGCATCCGGTTCACGTCCCTGGTTTTGAGTATTTTATTTAAAATTAAAAAAGGTCTAGATGGATCATCCTGTACAACCAAACCTTTCAGAAAACCGTGGTTTCAAAAATTTTTAAATCGTAAATATTACTATGTTACTATGAGCATATGTACGTAGTTCCTTGATATTCAAAAATATGTGTATAATTTTTTTCGCCATTTTAAAATAAAACAAAATATGACAGCCTATATTCAGTTTTCTGGTTAATCAAATTAATAAGAAGCTGATTAAATAATTGAAATTTAAGAAATTATGGGAAATCAATCATTTTGATCAATAAAGTATTCGTATTCTTTGATTAATTAATTAATCAGATTTCAATTAATCAGCTCTTTAGAATAATTGATTAATCACACATCCGACTTAAAGCAAATGTGTAAAATTTATTTTACAAATACTCGTATATAAACTGATCTAATGCAACCTACAAACACGTAGTACATATTTTTACATGGAAAATTCAAGGAAGAAAAACTAACCAAGTATTGCAGCCGAATGTGATTACAACGTACGACACGCAAATCCTAAGTAAAAAACAACAAATAGAAATATGAGCCACCGGTTAAAAGTGTGCGCCCCGAGGAAATGGGTTAAATTGACGGGCTGTGTGTGTAAGTTGGTTTCTACCTGCAATGTTTCTGGGTTAAGCCATTTGGCAATTGTGAGAAATTATGTCAAGAACATGACATGGTTGCAGTCGGTGCTAAGCGAGTGCCAAGGCCAGAAAAAAAATAAAAATAAAACGACACAAAAATAAAATGGAAGAAAACAGAAAATTCGTCCATGCTTTCGTTAGCACTCTATTTCCTCTTAAAGTTCATTTTATTTTTTGTTGTCATTTGTGGCGTTGCTTGTTGTACGTTCCTATCTGCGTATGTACAAGTACATATTTAATTTAATTGAAATACGCATTTGAATATAAGAAAAATAAGTTTATTTTATATAATCCGGCACCTATGTATGTCAATGATTACGTATAAACATCTTCGCCTAAATATTTTAAGCATAGAAAATAAAATAAGTCTAAAGCAGTAAGTTTTATTTAAACTTTGTTTTCAAGGTTTTAATAAAGATATTTTTAAAGGCATTTACTTGCATTCATTTTTTATCTGCCTTAAGGTCTATCCACCAACAACAACAACAACAGTGGGTATCAGTGAAAAATAAAAGGTCCATTCCTTATCTTCTCGGACTAAAATCTGAAAAGTGTCAAAATGCAAGAGCGTAAGCAAAATGCGCTCACTAAAAGAGAATAACAGGAAAAAGTAAAGGAACGCAAAAAACCAAATTTTTAGTCCGGAGAATGGCAACAACAAAGCTAATGTCAAATAGAAATGTCATTTTGTTTGGATCGTTGTTCAGCTGTATAATTTTAATTAAAAATGAATAATTCGCAGCTTAATGTGACTTGTTCACCAGGAACTTTCTCGCGCATCCAAAATGGTAAATTTTTTTTTATAGAAAGTAACACAAATTATGGCTTTACGTACATGCATGCACTTTTTCCAGATGAAGTTTACCGGCAACAGCTAGCCACCCAAGTGCTGGAAAATCGGAAAGATTATAACGAAGTAATCTTCTCAACGCAGCTAATGGGCCAAGTTCAAGAGGCTCAGAATTCAGTGGATGCACAAGAGGTTCAAAATGCGTTGTATGAACAAGAGGCCCAAAATCCAGTAGAAGCAGTGGTAATGCAAAGCCCACAACGAAATGTGGAAACGCTCCCATCCGAAGAAAACTTAGGTTCGGCTGAGAAGCAGGCGTGGGTTGAAGCCCCAGTAAAGCTGATGCTTACGTTAATCGAGGAGCTACGGCCTAAAGTGGGGAAGATCGCATCCGTTAAAAATAAAACTAAAATGTGGAAACTTATAACTGAGCGTATGGCCGAGCAAGGGTATATCTTCACAACAGCGCAGATTGAAAATAAATTTCGAACAATGGAGCGCAATTTTAAGAAGACGAATCTGCACAACAAACAAACAGGCAGAAATAGGCTGACGTGTCCATACCAGAAGTAAGCAATTATAAATTTGCTATTTTTCATGTACATAATTTAAATGTTTTTCAGTGAGCTGGAGAAAGTGCTTGGCGAGCAAAGAGATATAAATCCCGATTTCGTGCTCGACAACGAAGAGCTGGAAGGGGTTTCTCGAGACGCAGGCCCACCAGCAGAAAGCAGTTCTGATGCGGATCCATCTACGAATGGTAATGCAACAATATTTATAAAGTTCTACAAACACGAAATTATTTACATTTTTTACAGATGATGTGCCAAGTTGTGCTCCTAAGCGAAGGAAAGTAGGATCCAATGAGCGCACGTACGAAAAAATTTAGGAAATGGCAAAGGAAAGAAATGAGTACCATTCCAAGATTTTGGAGCTGTTGGAGAGAAAAGAAGAGAGAGCTCAACGGAAGGAGGAGATGGCACAGAGGAAGGAAGAGATGGCACGAAAGAAGTTGGAGTTGCTAGAGGCTCTCGTCAAGCAAAATAAGCATTAATACTCAGCCTATTTCTGCCTGTTTGTTTGTTGTGCAGATTCGTCTTCTTAAAATTGCGCTCCATTGTTCGAAATTTATTTTCAATCTGCGCTGTTGTGAAGATATACCCTTGCTCTGCCATACGCTCAGTTATAAGTTTCCACATTTTAGTTTTATTTTTGACGGATGCGCTCTTCCCCACTTTAGGCCGTAGCTCCTTGATTAACGTAAGCATCAGCTTTACTGGGGCTTCAACCCACGCCTGCTTCTCAGCCGAACCTGAGTTTTCTTCGGATGGCGGCGTTTCCACATTTCGTTGTGGGCTTTGCATTACCACTGCTTCTACTGGATTTTGGGCCACTTGTTCATACAACGCATTTTGAACCTCTTGTGCATCCACTGAATTCTGAGCCTCTTCAACTTGGCCCATTAGCTGCGTTGAGAAGATTACTTCATTATAATCTTTCCAATTTTCCAGCAGCGTTACTAAAGTAACGAAAATATGAGTAAGGGCCGTTTCATATTAAGGTAACGATATTTTATATTAGGAAATATAATTAAATTTCTTGAGATGAGTGATACCGAGTATGGTAAGTTTTCTTTTCCTTACTTTTATTTGAATATATTCCATATTATAATTTTTACAGATTGCGATGAGCCGTCGACAAGCGCAGGGGCAGCAAGCTGCTAACCTCAGAGGAGTATCAGGCTATGTGGAATTTACGCAATCTTGGGGACAGGCTTGGCACCGTTGCTCAATGTATTCAGTTTTCAGAGGTGAATGACCTGCTTCTGCGTTGTAAACTGTGCTCAACGCATAGGACGCCAATGTCTGTCCTCAATAAAGGGAACACTGAGCTGGGTAGTTTTTCTTGGCGGAGAGGGCAATGCCGCACTAAATCGGTTTCCCGGGCCAAGAGAACTTGGTTTGAGAATGCGCATGTATCGCTGCCGCATATATTTTGTATGACGTATTGTTTTGCGCAACGCTTCAACCACCATACGGAGCGGCTGGAAATTTACGTTGGGGGTCCCTTTTCG
>NW_023458560.1:12445356-12451958 GCF_013731165.1 Rhagoletis pomonella
CCAACGCCAACGCAACGCCAAAGTTGTATGTAAACGGGCCTTTAGCACCGACTGCAACCATGTCATGTTCTTGACATAATTTCTCACAATTACCAAATGGCTTAACCCAGAAACATTGCAGGTAGAAACCAACTTACACACACAGCCCGTCAATTTAACCCATTTCCTCGGGGCGCACACTTTTAACCGGTGGCTCATATTTCTATTTGTTGTTTTTTACTTAGGATTTGTATGCGTGTCATACGTTGTAATCACATTCGGCTGCAATACTTGGTTAGTTTTTCTTCCTTGAATTTTCCACGCATTTGTAAAAATATGTATGTACTACGTGTTTGTAGGTTGCATTAGATCAGTTTGTATACGAGTATTTGTAACATAAATTTTACACATTTGCTTTAAGTCGGGATGTGTGATTAATCAATTATTCTCAAGTTGATTAATCGAAATCTGATTAATTAATTAATCAAAGAATACGAATACTTGATTGATCTAAATGATTGATTTCCCATAATTTCTTAAATTTTAATTATTTAATCAGCTTCTTATTAATTTGATTAACCAGAAAACTGAATATAGGCTGTCATATTTTGTTTTATTTTAAAATGGCGAAAAAATTATACACATATTTTTGAATATCAAGCAACTACGTACATATGTACATAGTAAATAACATAGTAATATTTACGATTTAAAAAATTTTGAAACCACGGTTTTGTGAAAGTCTGGGTTGTACAGGGTGATCCCTCTAGACCTTCTTTTAATTTTACATAAAACACTCAAAACCAGGGACGTGAATCGGATGCAAAATTTGGTCGGTTCGGTTCAGCGGTTCGAACCGTTTTTGCCATTTTGGATTGGTTCGTCATAGCGGTTTTTTGGTATTTGAACCGGGGCTTCGGTTCGGTTCAACGGTTCGGAAATCAAAAAAAAAATAAATAAATAATGCTCAAGTTAAAGTGTCAAATGTCAAGGGCAACAACGCGCAAGATTAAGTGTCAAGTGTCTGACAAATGAGATGGGTTGCCTTTACATTTGATATTGCCACATGGTAAACAAACATAGTATGTATTTATTTTCTATATATTCGACAAAAGTAATGGTTGAGTTCATCAATAGAAAAAGCGGTTTTCCAGTTCAAAATCAGTTCACGTCCCTTCTCAAAACAGAAATGGATGTCGGAATCTTTATTGTTACCTGAAATAACATTATCTGGGATTTACTTTTTAAAAATTATTTCATTCAAATTTTGGCCGCGACTACGCTGTAGGTGAGCCATTCTGAAGGTCCAATTTTCAGTTACTTTTTCCATCATTATGCGAATTCCGCGAGTAACGTTGGCTTCCAAGTTTTCAATTATAGCTGGCTTATAGCTGAACACTTCTGACTTCACATAACCCCAAAGAACAAATTCAGGATGTGGCCGCCATCACTTCCTTCAATTTTCGACAATAACAAGTAATTTTTAGCAAAAAAAAACCGACTTAATCTATATATACATAATATCTAAACGAGATTAGTATGGGATCACCTCTGAAACACTACATTTCCGATGCAAAAAGAATTATCGAAATCGGTCGACGTGGTCCAAAGTTATGCGACAACATACATAACAAAAAAACAAAAAAAAAATTATGTTATGGTGAGGTATCGCTCGTTATTTACGGTTAAGTTCTGTCTGAGTTAGACTTAAAGATATAGTTGAACCAAGTTTGGTAGAAATTAGAGTTGTCAAACTATCGATGGCACTATCGATAGTTTCAATTTTTTTAGACTATCAATACTCATTGATAGTTTCTTCTTATACTATCAAAAATATCGATAGTTTAGTAGGACTATCGATCTATTGTATGTAATAAATGAATTTTTTAATTTGAATTACAAATTTTGTTTTTTAGTGTGATGCCGACGTCATATTCAAATATGCACGCATTTAGGCCAAAATACATACATATGTTAATCGTAAATCCTGTTTTGTTTGTATAATTTGTGTTTGTTTTTGAACTTTCTAAAAAGAGAAGTATTTTGGCTAAGCAGTTACTTAATTTTGAATGATTATAACTTTTATAAGAAAATATTTATTTCACTATGATCCTGTAAAAACAAAGCAACCTAACTGATTTAGCGCTATCGATAGTTTTGTTTTCTTCGAAACTATCGTGAATATTGACAGTTTTTCTGAAAACTATCAAAACTATCGATGGTGTGACTATCGATAGTTTCACACCTCTAGTAGAAATCGATAAAGTGGTTACCGAGATACAACCTGTAGGCATAGAGTGGGCGGTGCCAGTTACTGAAATATCGGAGTTTTCGTATGTTTGAAATTTACCGTTATACGGGAAAAGGGTGTAATTTTAGTCCGATTTGAATAATTTTCAACGAATTGCTTTTCCGTACCAAGGTTATTAAGTGCACTGAGTTTGGTAGAAATTTATAAATCGGTTACGGAGATACACATTTGTGGTCATAAGGGGGCGCCGTCGCGCCCATCATCCAAAAATTAATAATAATATAATTTTCTGCTAAGTGGCAATAATCCATTCAAGTGAACTAGCTTCAATAGTTACTGATTTATGTAGGTTTTCGTGTTTCTGTAAACTACCGTATATGGTAGGTGGGTGTGGTTATTCCCGATTTCAAAATTTTCAACAGATTCCTTTGCTATGCTCTAGGCAAGGCTCGTACCAAGGTTGGTAAGGATTGGTGAAGCGGCTACTGAGATACAGCACCCATTACACCCATTTTCCAAAAATTTCATAACAATATTATTTTTTAACAAAATTGTAATTCACATACTAATTTTCAACAATTTGGATCCAATATTTACTGAAATATCGTAGTTCTTGGATTTTGCGAAAAATACCGTTTTATGCAAAGTGGGCGTGGTTACAGTCCGATTTCGCCCATTTTCAATGCCAATCTACCTTGGATAAAGGGCAACATACCACATTTCGTTGAGATATCCCAATTTTTTCTCAAGTTATCGTGTACGCGGATGGCCGGACGTACGAACAGACAGATATGGCTTAATCGACTTCACTTTTCATTCTGAGCATTTAGCACCATCAAAAGTCCTCTTTGGAGGTTTTCGAGTACAAGAAATATAAATGTGCAATATATTTTCAATAATTCCAAGTGAAATATTGTAAAATCATTTGCCCAGATTTACTTACTTCATTCATATTTATTTAATTTTTGTTCAATGACATTATATTTTCAAACTATTAGATGCCTCAAGTTGTGTTTTAGAAGATAAAAGTTACGAGATATATTGACGTGTCTTGTTTATTGTGCGATTTGGCCCGATTTCAATCCATGTATTTTTAAGATGACAAAAAATATATATCAACAAGTAATTTTTAAGCAAAAAACAAAACCGACTCCAATTCTCATGTAAAAATTTAAGATTATCGTTAATTTCTTCACGATCCAATTATCGGATTTAAACAAAATTGGTATGGAACCACCCTTGAGGGGTGAAAAAAAATCGAAATCGGTTAACGTGGTCCAAAGTTACGCGGTAACATACATAAAGAAAAACATATTCCGACGAACTGATAACCTCCTCCTTTTTTTGAAGTCAGTTAAAAAAAAACTCACTGGGTGGCGCACAGTGTGGAAAATTCACTATTTTTGTGAAAAACAGAGACGAAATAAATTTAACAGTCTATTAAGTCTCCTGAGATGGAGAATTCAGAAAAAATTGTCCGTTTCGTTAAAAAATCTTCAAAAGCAAAGAGTTTGGTTTTTTTCCTTTTTTGACCGGAAAACAGTATCCAATGAAATTTTAGTTCTTTACATTCTGTTTCAGGTAAAAAAAAGTACAAAATTCAAAAATGTGGTAGGTTTTAGGTCAGGATAATTATTTATTCTATCAGCATTCGTAACACTGTACAGCACTTGGATGGGTATTGGACCAAAACAACTTTTTTTTTTAATAGACTGAGTCATAATTAAAAAAAAACTGATTTTCCATTTTTCGAAGTAAGCCTAGGAAATCAAGATATGGGTCTTTGAAGCTCGAAATTGGGCCTATAATAAAAAATTATTTTTAATTATTATTGTGTGTGAAAAACATAAAAATGTATAGACATAGTTCGCCTTTTGCTCTTATTTAAACAGTATATAACTTTTTTTTGCAAACTTATATAACAGGTGCTATAAGGGGTCAAAGGTCAGTTCCTCAAAAGCTTAAAAACCTTATATTTCAAACAATTTTTAACTCATTTTTAAAAAATTGGTATCGTTGTGAGTGTTACTAGAACCCCTTTCTTCTGATATGTATGTATATTTGTGTACCAGCATCTTAAGACAAAATTTTGGTATGCAGTTTTGTAGCAAATTAAATTAACTGGTCAAATGCCATATTTATCAACTTTGATAAAAATGTCTTTAAAATATTATTTCTTAAGCTATATAACCGTGCTATCAATGGGCAGCCATACAAGTTCTCACTTCTACTTGACCTTTGACGTACGTCAAAGAGAACATAGTCCTTTTAACAATATTTTTTTTTCTGTGCTTTAAACACCTGCTTTGGCTTTTTTCTTTATTATAATTTTTTTGGACCAATCTTAAAAAAAACTACTAGACACAAAAGAAAATGTGCACTATAATTCTGAACAAAATTTTCGTGATTTGCTTTTGATGTTATACGCGGCATACGCGGTACGTCTGACTCGTGAGTCGGTTTGGATGTGTTTGTGAAAATAAATATGTGTTAGTTACACCAACATGCCCTGTAAAAAATTGAGCGACTAATCTCTAAAGAGAGTATTCCGAGATTACTCTCAATCGGGTACAATTGGGCATTAATTAGTCGCAACTAGTCTCATACGGGTACTAATGGAGGTCAATTAGTCTCGACTCATCCCTTATGCGTATAATTGGAGATCAACTAGTCCCCAACTCATCTCTAACGGGTACTATTAACGATTTAATGATATGTACGCACTTAGTCAATAAAATTTCATGTGCGGCGTTGGCACACAGAGAGGGTATTCGCCTAACAAAACTGAGCAACCCGGTTCGAATCTCAGCTGGCGCAAATTTTTATTTTTGTTTTTTAAAAGTGACTAGTCGCTTTTTATACCCTTTCGGGTACAAAGGTGAACAATTAGTCTCTTCATAGGACATGCTCGAACAAAAGCGATCAGTTCATTCCATATAAAGGGACCAAAAGTGGTATTAGTCGCATGCTCCTTTGCGATTGCTCCCGGAGTCATCTCGGATTAGTCCCATTTTTTGCAGGGTGACTACCGGCATGACTCTGAATGATTCAACTGTGTGTAGTCGAAGGCGAGTCAACACGTACACAAGTGACTCGCGAGTCAGACGTACCGCGTATGCCACCTGTTACATTTATTCGTTTGAATAATTTCAAATGGGGCTCTTTGGGGAATTTATTTTTAGGATCAATTTTTAAAACACTAGTTTTGTTTACTTGTTGGATAATATTTTTTTCATAGGGATATATGTATGTACATTGGATCCTTGGCTAAAAACTTATGTGGTAAAACTGTCCCTTCTTTGCTATTTAAAGTCAATGAGTAAGCTCCTTCAATAGGGGTTTCCAGTGGAAATGATCAACGCCTAGCTATAAAGATAATCGATGCTCAGATAATTAAAAAGCTATAGGTCTGACCTTTAATTAGATAGGAATTACGTAACTATCTGTTATTCAAATGCTTATAAAAAAACGGGGTGCTTTAAAAGAAATAACAATATTCTGATGCGATTCGGCTGGCAGCCACGACTATGAAAACAGAATTTTGTTCAAAAATAATAATCTATTTTCCATATCCACCTATTTAGCCCGCTATAAGCGCGCGAATAGCAAACCGGCATTTAAATATCTGCATACATACATATGCATACCTAACCAATTATGCATGTATGCTGAATTCGCCGACAAGCTTTTTTAAAAACGAAGTAAATCAGTACAAATTGTTAGTAATCTTCATTAGAGTTTGATTAACTCCTTTCACTAAATGACTTTTAGTAACTTTAACGAGACAACTTATTTTATTTTATTCATTTTAGTGCAGTTTTGACAAAATTGTCTTAGTAAAAAATCTTTTGTTACACTACTTAAATTATTCCTTTGATTGTACATGTTAAATAAAAGCTTGTTTTTAAAAAATATTTTTTCTTTCATTATTTTATTTTCTAATTTTTAGTCCATTTATAAAAGCGTTGTATATTAAAAAGTGTTATTTTATTTTATGTACAAAATTTTGCAATAGATATTAAAATAAATCAACTTGCAATGAAAGAGAACAGAAGACTTCCCTGCAAGACGTGCCTAACCGAAACACCAACACAATCACATAAACTGACAACCCAAAGCCACTTGTCAAGTTTTCGCTTTTCTTCATTTCTCCAATTTTTACTTCTTCCACTTTGTTCTTCCATAAGACATTCGATGAAGGAAAGAGAGCACAATACTGTCTTAAAGCAATAGAGAAACGTCAATAAAATAAATTGTCAAATGATTGGCACATGGTTGCAACATAACCTCAATATTTCTTGGAAGTTGTATATAAAACGCCGTGGATTTTTAACAAAATAGGAAAAACTTAACATAAAGCCGAAATTTAAAG
>NW_023458560.1:12452058-12454632 GCF_013731165.1 Rhagoletis pomonella
ACTGTTTCTCAATTTGTCAGCTAAATTTGAGGAAAGCGATATATATAAGAGGCTTCGAGTCGATAAGCGTTTACCAGGGAAGACAAACATGGCAGTTTTCTTATGGTTTGCCGGTCATGAGGCATGCAGCTTTCGTGACTTATCCGACCGTTTTAATATATCACTGTCGACTGTTTCTCGTATGGTCAATAGAACGACAATGTTCATTAGCAGTTTGAGTCCAGAGGTTATACGATGGCCTACTGAGGAGAAGAAGCGAGATTCGGCACTTTTTTTACCAGAAAATGCGGCTTTGCAAAAGCAATCGGTAAGTGGTAAAAACTATAATTGTGCCCTTAATTTTCAAAGTGGTCTAGGTCACTTCACATCTTATGCTTATAAATATATGCTTAAATATATAAACATATTCTAAAATATAGGATGCATTGATGGCACGCATATCGTCATTGATCCTCCAGCTGTGCGGAAAGATGACTACATTGACCGGAAAGGCAACATTACCCTTACTATGCAGGCCATTTGCGATGAAAATAAAAAGTTCATCAACATATTCGTTGGATTTCCCGGATCAAGTCACGATAGTTGGGTTTTTCAGAACTCGCCTATTTACCAAAAATTGTCATCGTATTGTGGAGGTAATAAATTTGTTAAAGTAATTTAATTTTTTAGTGGCATATACATATATAACGTAATATACCCTATTGTTTTTAATCTTACAGATTACTACTTACTAGGAGACTCTGCTTACCCGTGCACTCAGTACGTAATCACGCCATATAAGGATAATGGTCACTTGACGGCCGCGCAGAAAAACTTCAATGTGAAGCTAAGCTCCGGTCGCGTTGCAATTGAGCACACATTCGGAATCCTGAAGCAGCGATTTAGGCAGTTGTACTATTGTAAGCTAAGGGGTAGTAGGAAGTTGTGCCACTTCATAAGGGCGTGTTGTGTTTTGCACAATATTGCGAACGAGAGCGATTTAGAATTTTCGCCAGAAGTTTTAATTGAAGGAAGAGCAGAAAATGAATGTGGTGAAACAGCCAGAGGAAACTCTGTCCGGGATGCCATTTGTATGGATTTGCCACCGAGGCAACAATCAAGAAGTATTCCTTAATTTTAACATTTAGATTAAGATTAAAATAAGATTAATATTAAGATTTAGTTTAAGATTTAGTATAAGATTAAGATTAAGATTAAAATTAAGTTTAAGTTAAGATTTAGTATAAGACTAAGATTAAGATTAAAATTAAGTTTAAGTTAAGATTTAGTTATTTAGTATAAGACTAAGATTAGGATTTAGCTTAAGATTAAGATTAAGTTTTATTATTAAGATTTAGTTTAATATTAGGATTAAGTATATTTAAGATTGATCATTAAAAAATGAATTTAATAAATTAATGGTCGAAATTTGTCATAAAGATACTGTTATTATTTCACACATAGGTGCACGTATGTATGTATGTATTATGGATAAGGAACTTGCAATATTTGCCAGCTTTAACTAGGTCATAGATCGCCTTTGTAGAGGATAATAATAGGTCGTAGCCAAAAGCAAATTTCCAAAATTATAACTCGCTCTTTATTCAGTCTTTTATTCAAACTTTTATTCAGTCTTTAGTTCAAAATACAGTTTAGTAAAAAGGAACCTTAATGTTAAATGAAAGAAAATAAAGTTTGCTTGTAGCAAGCTATAGTAAGAATATTATAAATACACTAAGATTACCCAAGTGCTGGAAAATTGGAAAGATTATAATGAAGTAATCTTCTCAACGCAGCTAATGGGCCAAGTTCAAGAGGCTCAGAATTCAGTGGATGCACAAGAGGTTCAAAATGCGTTGTATGAACAAGAGGCCCAAAATCCAGTAGAAGCAGTGGTAATGCAAAGTCCACAACGAAATGTGGAAACGCTTCCATCCGAAGAAAACTCAGGTTCGGCTGAGAAGCAGGCGTGGGTTGAAGCCCCAGTAAAGCTGATGCTTACGTTAACCGAGGAGCTACGGCCTAAAGTGGGGAAGAGCGCATCCGTTAAAAATAAAACTAAAATGTGGAAACTTATAACTGAGCGTATGGCAGAGCAAGGGTATATCTTCACAACAGCGCAGATTGAAAATAAATTTCGAACAATGGAGGGCAATTTTAAGAAGACGAATCTGCACAACAAACAAACAGGCAGAAATAGGCTGACGTGTCCATACCAGAAGTAAGCAATTATAAATTTACTATTTTTTATGTACATAATTTAAATGTTTTTTAGTGAATTGGAGAAAGTGCTTGGCGAGCAAAGAGGTATTTCCGATTTTCCAGCACTTGGGTGGCTAACTGTTGCCGGTAAACTTCATCTGGAAAAAGTGCATGCATGTACGTAAAGCCATAATTTGTGTTACTTTCTATAAAAAAAACTTACCATTTTGGATGCGCGAGAAAGTTCCTGGCGAACAAGTCACATTAAGCTGCGAATTATTCATTTTTAGTTAAAATTATACAGCTGAACAACGATCCAAACAAAATGACATTTCTATTTGACATGAGCTTTGTTGTTGCCATTCTTCGGACTAAAAATTTGGTTTTTTGCGT
>NW_023458560.1:12454732-12456025 GCF_013731165.1 Rhagoletis pomonella
GAACAAAGCTCGTGAGAGTCTACAAAAATAGGGTTGTTGGAATGAGTAAATTTAAATAAACGAAAAACTTCACATCTTGGAGGAATTACTAAAGTTTCGGTATTTTAACCGTCCAAAATTGCTATTTTTGTGCTTTCTGTCCCAATGCCGATAGTTATGCTGTAATTTGCGTAGTTAATAATAGGTCCATTCCTTATCTTCTCGGACTAAAATCTGAAAAGTGTCAAAATGCAAGAGCGTAAGAAAAATGCGCTCACTAAAAGAGAATAACAGGGAAAAGTAAAGGAAGGCAAAAAACCAAATTTTTAGTCCGAAGAATGGCAACAACAAAACTAATGTCAAATAGAAATGTCATTTTGTTTCGATCGTTGTTCAGCTGTATAATTTTAACTAAAAATGAATAATTCGCAGCTTAATGTGACTTGTTCACCAGGAACTTTCTCGCGCATCCAAAATGGTAAGTTTTTTTATAGAAAGTAACACAAATTATGGCTTTACGTACATGCATGCACTTTTTCCAGATGAAGTTTACCGGCAACAGTTAGCCACCCAAGTGCTGGAAAATCGGAAAGATTATAACGAAGTAATCTTCTCAACGCAGCTAATGGGCCAAGTTCAAGAGGCTCAGAATTCAGTGGATGCACAAGAGGTTCACAATGCATTGTATGAACAAGAGGCCCAAAATCCAGTAGAAGCAGTGGTAATGCAAAGCCCACAACGAAATGTGGAAACGCTCCCATCCGAAGAAAACTCAGGCTCGGCTGAGAAGCAGGCGTGGGTTGAAGCCCCAGTAAAGCTAATGCTTACGTTAATCGAGGAGCTACGGCCTAAAGTGGGGAAGAGCGCATCGTTAAAAATAAAACTAAAATGTGGAAACTTATAACTGAGCGTATGGCAGAGCAAGGGTATATCTTCACAACAGCGCAGATTGATAATAAATTTCGAACAATGGAGCGCAATTTTAAGAAGACGAATCTGCACAACAAACAAACAGGCAGAAATAGGCTGACGTGTCCATACGAGAACCAAGCAATTATAAATTTACTATTTTTCATGTACATAATTTAAATGTTTTGCAGTGAATTGGAGAAAGTGCTTGGCGAGCAAAGAGGTATAAATCCCGATTTCGTGCTCGACAACGAAGAGCTGGAAGGGGTTTCTCGAGACGCAGGCCCACCAGCAGAAAGCAGTTCTGATGCGGATCCATCTACGAATGGTAATGCAACAATATTTATAAAGTTCTACCAACACGAAATTATTTACATTTTTTACAGATGATGTGCCAAGTTGTGC
>NW_023458560.1:12456125-12458104 GCF_013731165.1 Rhagoletis pomonella
TTTTTTACAGATGATGTGCCAAGTTGTGCTCCTAAGCGAAGGAAAGTAGGATCCAATGAGCGCACGTACGAAAAAATTGAGGAATTGGCAAAGGAAAGAAAGGAGTACCACTCCAACGTTTTGGAGCTGTTGGAGAGAAAAGAAGAGAGAGCACAACGGAAGGAGGAGATGGCACAGAGGAAGGAAGAGATGGCACGAAAGAAGTTGGAGTTGCTAGAGGCTCTCGTCAAGCAAAATAAGCATTAATACTCAGCCCATTTCTGCCTGTTTGTTTGTTGTGCATATTCGTCTTCTTAAAATTGCGCTCCATTGTTCGAAATTTATTTTCAATCTGCGCTGTTGTGAAGATATACCCTTGCTCTGCCATACGCTCAGTTATAAGTTTCCACATTTTAGTTTTATTTTTAACGGATGCGCTCTTCCCCACTTTAGGCCGTAGCTCCTCGATTAACGTAAGCATCAGCTTTACTGAAGCTTCAACGCACGCCTGCTTCTCAGCCGAACCTGAGTTTTCTTCGGATGGGAGCGTTTCCACATTTCGTTGAGGGCTTTGCATTACCACTGCTTTTACTGGACTTTGGGCCACTTGTTCATACAACGCATTTTGAACCTCTTATTCTCTTATTCTTATTCTGAGCCTCTTGAACTTGGCTCATTAGCTGCGTTGAGAAGATTACTTCATTATAATCTTTCCAATTTTCCAACACTTGGGTGATCTTAGTGTACTTATAATATTCTTACTACAGCTTGCTACAAGCAAACTTTATTTTTTTTCACTTAACATTAAGGTTCCTTTTTACTAAACTGTATTTTGAACTAAAGACTGAATAAAAGTTTGAATAAAAGACTGAATAAAGAGCGAGTTATAATTTTGGAAATTTGCTTTTGGCTACGACCTATTACTATCCTCTACAAAAGCGATCTATGACCTAGTTAAAGCTGGCAAATATTGCAAGTTCCTTATCCATAATACATACATACATACGTGCACCTGTGTGTGAAATAATAACAGTATCTTTATGACAAATTTCGCCCATTAATTTATTAAATTCATTTTTTAATTATCAATCTTAAAGATACTTAATCCTAATATTAAACTAAATCTTAATAATAAAACTTAATCTTAATCTTAAGCTAAATCCTAATCTTAGTCTTTTACTAAATCTTAAACTAAATCTTAACTTAAACTTAATTTTAATCTTAATCTTAGTCTTATACTAAATCTTAACTTAAACTTAATTTTAATCTTAATCTTAGTCTTATACTAATTCTTAAAATAAATCTTAACTTAAACTTAATTTTAATCTTATTCTTAATCTTATACTAAATCTTAAACTAAATCTTAATATTAATCTTATTTTAATCTTAATCTAAATGTTAAAGTTAAGGAATACTTCTTGACTGTTGCCTCGGTGGCAAATCCATACAAATGGCATCCCGGACAGAGTTTCCTCTGGATGTTTCACCACATTCATTTTCTGCTCTTTCTTCCATTAAAACTTCTGGCGAAAATTCTAAATCGCTCCCGTTCGCAATATTGTGCAAGACACAACACGCCCTTATGAAGTGGCACAACTTCCTACTACCCCTTAGCTTACAATAGTACAACTGCCTAAATCGCTGCTTCAGGATTCCGAATGTGTGCTCAATTGCAACGCAACCGGAGCTTAGCTTCACATTGAAGTTTTTCTGCGCGGCCGTCAAGTGACCATTATCCTTATATGGCGTGATTACGTACTTAGTGCACGGGTAAGCAGAGTCTCCTACACTCAGAAAAAAGTCAGCCAAATATATTTCTACCAACACATGATTTGGTAACTATAACCAAATAATGTGACTATAACTAAATCATGTGTTGAGAAAAACATATTTAGTTGACGTAACTAAACTCTTTTCTCAGTGTAGTAAGTAGTAATCTGTAAGATTAAAAAAAAATTATTACCTCCACAATACGATGACAATTTTTGGTAAATAGGCGA
>NW_023458560.1:12458204-12460814 GCF_013731165.1 Rhagoletis pomonella
GCATCAGCTTTACTGGGGCTTCAACCCACGCCTGCTTCTCAGCCGAATCTGAGTTTTCTTCGGATGGAAGCGTTTCCACATTTCGTTGTAGGCTTTGCATTACCACTGCTTCTACTGGATTTTGGGCCTCTTGTTCATACAACGCATTTTGAACCTCTTGTGCATCCACTGAATTCTGAGCCTCTTGAACTTGGCCCATTAGTTGCGTTGAGAAGATTACTTCATTATAATCTTTCCAATTTTCCAGCACTTGGGTAATCTTAGTGTATTTATAATATTCTTACTATAGCTTGCTACAAGCAAACTTTATTTTCTTTAATTAAACATTAAGGTTCCTTTTTACTAAACTGTATTTTGAACTAAAGACTGAATAAAAGTTTGAATAAAAGACTGAATAAAGAGCGAGTTATAATTTTGGAAATTTGCTTTTGGCTACGACCTATTATTATCCTCTACAAAGGCGATCTATGACCTAGTTAAAGCTGGCAAATATTGCAAGTTCCTTATCCATAATACATACATACATACGTGCACCTATGTGTGAAATAATAACAGTATCTTTATGACAAATTTCGACCATTAATTTATAAAAATCATTTTTTAATGATCAATCTTAAATATACTTAATCCTAATATTAAACTAAATCTTAAAAATAAAACTTAATCTTAATCTTAAGCTAAATCCTAATCTTAGTCTTATACTAAATCTTAAACTAAATCTTAACTTAAACTTAATTTTAATCTTAATCTTAGTCTTATACTAAATCTTAACTTAAACTTAATTTTAATCTTAATCCTAGTCTTATACTAATTCTTAAAATAAATCTTAACTTAAACTAAATTTTAATCTTAATCTTAATCTTATACTAAATCTTAAACTAAATCTTAATATTAATCTTATTTTAATCTTAATCTAAATGTTAAATTAAGGAATACTTCTTGATTGTTGCCTCGGTGGCAAATCCATACAAATGGCATCCCGGACAGAGTTTCCTCTGGCTGTTTCACCACATTCATTTTCTGCTCTTTCTTCAATTAAAACTTCTGGCGAAAATTCTAAATCGCTCTCGTTCGCAATATTGTGCAAAACACAACACGCCCTTATGAAGTGGCACAACTTCCTACTACCCCTTAGCTTACAATAGTACAACTGCCTAAATCGCTGCTTCAGGATTCCGAATGTGTGCTCAATTGCAACGCGACCGGAGCTTAGCTTCACATTGAAGTTTTTCTGCGCGGCCGTCAAGTGACCATTATCCTTATATGGCGTGATAACGTACTGAGTGCACGGGTAAGCAGAGTCTCCTAGTAAGTAGTAATCTGTAAGATTAAAAACAATAGGGTATATTACGTTATATATGTATATGCCTCTAAAAAATTAAATTACTTTAACAAATTTATTACCTCCACAATACGATGACAATTTTTGGTAAATAGGCGAGTTCTGAAAAACCCAACTATCGTGACTTGATCCAGGAAATCCAACGAATATGTTGATGAACTTTTTATTTTCATCGCAAATGGCCTGCATAGTAAGGGTAATGTTGCCTTTCCGGTCAATGTAGTCATCTTTCCGCTCAGCTGGAGGATCAATGACGATATGCGTGCCATCAATGCATCCTATATTTTAGAATATGTTTATATATTTAAGCATATATTTATAAGCATAAGATGTGAAGTGACCTAGACCACTTTGAAAATTAAGGGCACAATTATAGTTTTTACCACTTACCGATTGCTTTTGCAAAGCCACTTTTTCTGGTAAAAAAAGTGCCGAATCTCGCTTCTTCTCCTCAGTAGGCCATCGTATAACCTCTGGACTCAAACTGCTAATGAACACTGTCGTTCTATTGACCATACGAGAAACAGTCGACAGTGATATATTAAAGCGGTCGGATAAGTCACGAAAGCTGCATGCTTCATGACCGGCAAACCATAAGAAAACTGCCATGTTTGTCTTCCCTGGTAAACGCTTATCGACTCGAAGGCTCTTATATATATCGCTTTCCTCAAATTTAGCTGACAAATTGAGAAACAGTTCCTTCGATATACGGAAGTGCATCTTAAACTCTGCCTCAGTATAGGTAGGTACCACTTCCTCCAAATAGTTTTTAATGCTATTCCTCTTCTTTCTCTCTCTATCCCTCAATAGTTCCTCTAATAAATCCTCGTCGTCGCTATCAGAATTATCCATAACGATTTGGTAAATCTCGTCGTCATCAGACTCACTTGAATCGCTTGATGTTTCCATCAGCTCTGTCACTATACCGCGCAAGACTCCACCGTCATCTTCAGATGAACAAGCACTTGCGCCATTTACCTAGAAAATATGTCAGAAGCATTACAAAGACCAAGGTGCAATTTACAGACCTCTGCAGACTCATTTATAAATGAGGCATACGTAAAGAATAAAGCTCGTTGAGGTCATTAAAAACCTTTCATATATTTACATTTATATACATATTACGAGTAAAACTAAAAAAACGAAATTATGGCCATTGTTTTAACAAAACGAATGGTTTCTAAAAAAACACGTAATTAACTATATTAAAAGATAATTTGGTATATAATTTTATATAGTTAGGTTTAAGTACAACTACCAACAGTGGT
>NW_023458560.1:12460914-12462178 GCF_013731165.1 Rhagoletis pomonella
TAGGTAGGTACCACTTCCTCCAAATAGTTTTTAATGCTATTCCTCTTATTTCTCTCTCTATCCCTCAATAGTTCCTCTAATAAATCCTCATCGTCGCTATCAGAATTATCCATAACGATTTGGTAAATCTCGTCATCATCAGACTCACTTGAATCGCTTGATGTTTCCATCAGCTCTGTCACTATACCGCGCAAGACTCCGCCGTCATCTTCAGATGAACAAGCACTTGCGCCATTTACCTAGAAAATATGTCAGAAGCATTACAAAGACCGAAGTGCAATTTACAGACCTCTGCAGACTCATTTATAAATGAGGCATACGTCAAGAATAAAGCTCGTTGAGGTCATTAAAAAACCTTTCATATATTTACATTTACATACATATTACGAGTAAAACTAAAAAAACGAAATTATGGCCATTGTTTTAACAGAACGTATGGTTTCTAAAAAAAGACGTAATTAACTATATTAAAAGATAATTTGGTATATAATTTTATATAGTTAGGTTTAAGTACAACTACCAACAGTGATATAAAACCACCGAAGACTTTGCGTTACAAATCAAAAACCTTATTATTAAAAGAATGGCCATAATTTCGATTTTTTAATTTTCCTATAAATATATTTATATTATATTATATGAATGGTCTTCGAATTATCTTTCCAATCATATCCACATTTTTAAAATCGGTTCAAGTGTTCGAAATATGAGCTTATGAAAATATTGAAAATTCCACTTTTAACCCCTAAAAATATCATATTTCAAACCGAAGTTATTAATAAACTAGTGCACAGATATAGTAAATTTTTTGTTTAATAAAGCTTACACTCTTGCCTACAAGTGTGAGTAAAACTTTTTTGATTTGGGTTACGCGTTTGGGCTCAGCAACCCAAAATCGTTGTACAAATAACTAAACCGCACTCGTAAATAATTCAAACCGAATTTATTCATAAAATTAGTGCTCGGTAATTCGAGAGTTTAGTTTTAAATTAAACTTTAATACTCCGGCTACACAGGTATGTTGAAGTTTTTTTTTAATCGGGTCACGCATTTTTACACAATGACCCGAAATCAATGGGTAAAAATCTACACCATACCACCGCACCAAAGTTAAATTTTAGTTGAACTATGAATTCGTTTGCGATGTTAAGAACAACTCATTTTCACTTTATATCTAGCTTTATATTCGTTTACAAGGGTCATCACAACTCATTTTATTCTATATATTAGCCCTTGCTGAAACTATGCTCACCACGTCCGTGTG
>NW_023458560.1:12462278-12482150 GCF_013731165.1 Rhagoletis pomonella
AAAATTATTTTCGAACTAAAATTTCCTTAAATATTTTTCGCCTGACATTGTTATAAATATTTCAAGTAACTGATTAATTAAGATGAATTTTCAAACACGTGGCAGCCCTCCTAAATATAGTTCTTAAATAAAGGATTTTAAACCCATTTCCATTGATTACCATCGGTTAGTAATTCATTTATCTTATTAAATAATTTTAGTTTAGCCCTTTAAGCTGGGCAACCCTCAAGCACATCAAAAACGTTCTAAATTGTCAAACTAAGTATTTCTTGAAGCTCTTTCATTTGACACCCATCGTTAATATTTCATATAACTTGGGTATAAAATAGTCCAATTAGACTTCTCAAATAGGTGGCAAACCTATTCAAAATTTTTCCAAACTACTACCTTCTTAAACCTCTTTTGTATGACACCCATATAGCGACACCTTATTTACTTACCAAATTCCTTTAATAAAAATTTAATTACATTTTTTAACATGTGGCAACCCTCCTATACGTAGTTAAGTTATAAAGCCTTTTCAAAACTATTTCGATTGATACCCATATTTAATAATTGATTTAACTTTTTAATTAATTTGAGCTTAATTTCTTAACAAGTGGCAACTTTTTTCGAAAAAGTAAATCCTTCTTGAATATCATCACCCTAAGCCCTTTAATATGGTACCTCACTTTTGTAAATCGAACGGACGGTGCTGATCTTTTATGCTGCACAAAAAATGCCTTCGCGTATTATATATATAGATTAGTAAATAACTTGAGTTTAATTGTTTAACAGGTGGCAACTCCTTTCGAAAAAATATAACCAGTTTGCATATCTCCAGGTCAAGCGCTTTAGTTTGGCACCCCATTTTTGAAAATCGAGCGAACAGTGCCGATCTTTTATGCTGCACAAAAAATGCCTTCGCGTATTATATATATAGCACGATTGAGAGAATACAAAGGTTGCGCCGATCTCGGACCGCTATTCCTCTCTTAACGAATTTGACAGAATCGCTGTTTGCATGACGTCACACTGGTGCAACTTGTTTACGTTTTCCTTGCAACATTTTTTCTTCTTCTTCCATTCTTGCTCACGTTTTGGCATTTCTCTCTCGCAATTGCACCAGTGTGACGTCACACACAAGTTATTCTCAAAAATCCTCTCCGATCTATCATTCTTGTATATATAGATTATATATATAGATACCTATTTTAATTACCCCATTGCCTTAATTCAAATTGACTTTGATTGTTTAAACAGGTGGCAATCCTCCTACACGCAGTTAAGAAATAAAGTATTTTCAAAACTACTGCGTTCCTTATCTCCCAGAAATAGTCAGAAAAAGTCCGAAGTAGTCAGATTTAGTCCAAAAAGCGTTCCTTAACTCGGAAATGACAGCTAAAATGAGAGAGCAAGACCCAGTGAGAGTGACTCTCATCAGTCCGAAGTAGTCAGAAGAATTTTTTCTGGCAAAATCTTGAATAGTGTCAAAAACTCAACTGACAGCTGGCTGGAAGAAGAAATAAAAGAATTATCGAAAAGTGAAATCATCTAAAAACTATAAAAATTTAATTAAAAATGGAAGCAGGCAGAAAAATAATTGATATGGTAAGTGTTTATTGTGCTTGTGCTTGTGTGAATGTGTTTTTTACATACAATTTTATATATTTCCAGATTAGTGATGAAAGAATTTGTGGTGCTTCTGGTGGAGCTACAATCCATCCCTTGGGTGCAATATCGGATGGATCTGGAGAAGTAAATATGATAGCTTCTTACATTTTGTGGAATATAAGTTATAACAAATTGTTCTCAGGTTTATTTTGCGGATGTTTGTTATTCCGATGGTGCTGCGGCAAATTCGGCAGGAGATGCAGCTAACATGGCTGGACACACGGACGTGGTGAGCATAGTTTCAGCAAGGGCTAATATATAGAACAAAATGAGTTGTGATGACCCTTGTAAACGAATGTGTAGTTAGATATAAAGTGAAAATGAGTTGTTCTTAACATCGCAAACGAATGCATAGTTCAACTAAAATTTAACTTTGGTGCGGTGGTATGGTGTAGATTTTTACCCATTGATTTCGGGTCATTGTGTAAAAAAGCGTGACCCGATTAAAAAAAACTTCAACATACCCGTGTAGCCGGAGTACTAAAGTTTAATTTAAAACTAAACTCTCGAATTAACGAGCACTAATTTTATGAATAAATTCGGTTTGAATTATTTACGAGTGCGGTTTAGTTATTTGTACAACGATTTTGGGTTGCTGAGCCCAAACGCGTGACCCAAATCAAAAAACTTTTACTCACACTTGTAGACAAGAGTGTAAGCTTTATTAAACAAAAAATTTACTATATCTGTGTTTATTAATAATTTCGGTTTGAAATATGATATTTTTAGGAGTTAAAAGTGGAATTTTCAATATTTTCATAAGCTCATATTTCAAACACTTGAACCGATTTTAAAAATGTGGATATGATTGGAAAGATAATTCGAAGACCATTCATATGATATAATATAAATGCATTTATAGGAAAATTAAAAAATCGCAAAGTCTTCGGTGGTTTTATACCACTGTTGGTAGTTGTACTTAAACCTAACTATATAAAATTATATATCAAATTATCTTTTAATATAGTTAATTACGTGTTTTTTTAGAAACGATACGTTTTGTTAAAACAATGGCCATAATTTCGTTTTTTTAGTTTTACTCGTAATATGTATATAAATGTAAATATATGAAAGGTTTTTAATGACCTCAACGAGCTTTATTCTTTACGTATGCCTCATTTATAAATGAGTCTGCAGAGGTCTGTAAATTGCACCTTGGTCTTTGTAATGCTTCTGACATATTTTCTAGGTAAATGGCGCAAGTGCTTGTTCATCTGAAGATGACGGCGGAGTCTTGCGCGGTATAGTGACAGAACTGATGGAAACATCAAGCGATTCAAGTGAGTCTGATGATGACGAGATTTACCAAATCGTTATGGATAATTCTGATAGCGACGGCGAGGATTTATTAGAGGAACTATTGAGGGATAGAGAGAGAAAGAAGAGGAATAGCATTAAAAACTATTTGGAGGAAGTGGTACCTACCTATACTGAGGCAGAGTTTAAGATGCACTTCTGTATATCGAAGGAACTGTTTCTCAATTTGTCAGCTAAATTTGAGGAAAGCGATATATATAAGAGGCTTCGAGTCGATAAGCGTTTACCAGGGAAGACAAACATGGCAGTTTTCTTATGGTTTGCCGGTCATGAGGCATGCAGCTTTCGTGACTTATCCGACCGCTTCAATATATCACTGTCGACTGTTTCTCGTATGGTCAATAGAACGACAATTTTCATTAGCAGTTTGAGTCCAGAGGTTATACGATGGCCTACTGAGGAGAAGAAGCGAGATTCGGCACTTTTTTTTACCAGAAAATGCGGCTTTGCAAAAGCAATCGGTAAGTGGTAAAAACTATAATTGTGCCCTTAATTTTCAAAGTGGTCTAGGTCACTTCACATCTTATGCTTATAAATATATGCTTAAATATATAAACATATTCTAAAATATAGGATGCATTGATGGCACGCATATCGTCATTGATCCTCCAGCTGAGCGGAAAGATGACTACATTGACCGGAAAGGCAACATTACCCTTACTATGCAGGCCATTTGCGATGAAAATAAAAAGTTTATCAACATATTCGTTGGATTTCCCGGATCAAGTCACGATAGTTGGGTTTTTCAGAACTCGCCTATTTACCAAAAATTGTCATCGTATTGTGGAGGTAATAATTTGTTAAAGTAATTTAATTTTTTAGTGGCATATACATATATAACGTAATATACCCTATTGTTTTTAATCTTACAGATTACTACTTACTAGGAGACTCTGCTTACCCGTGCACTCAGTACGTAATCACGCCATATAAGGATAATGGTCGCTTGACGGCCGCGCAGAAAAACTTCAATGTGAAGCTAAGCTCCGGTCGCGTTGCAATTGAGCACACATTCGGAATCCTGAAGCAGCGATTTTGGCAGTTGTACTATTGTAAGCTAAGGGGTAGTAGGAAGTTGTGCCACTTCATAAGGGCGTGTTGTGTCTTGCACAATATTGCGAACGAGAGCGATTTAGAATTTTCGCCAGAAGTTTTAATTGAAGAAAGAGCAGGAAATGAATGTGGTGAAACATACAGAGGAAACTCTGTCCGGGATGCCATTTGTATGGATTTGCCACCGAGGCAACAATCAAGAAGTTTTCCTTAATTTTAACATTTAGATTAAGATTAAAATAAGATTAATATTAAGATTTAGTTTAAGATTTAGTATAAGATTAAGACTAAAATTTAGTTTAAGTTAAGATTTATTTTAAGAATTAGTATAAGACTAGGATTAAGATTAAAACTAAGTTTAAGTTAAGATTTAGTATAAGACTAAGATTAAGATTAAAATTAAGTTTAAGTTAAGACTTAGTATAAGACTAAGATTAGGATTTAGCTTAAGATTAAGATTAAGTTTTATTATTAAGATTTAGTTTAATATTAGGATTAAGTATATTTAAGATTGATCATTAAAAAATGAATTTAATAAATTAATGGTCGAAATTTGTCATAAAGATACTGTTATTATTTCACACATAGGTGCACGTATGTATGTATGTATTATGGTTAAGGAACTTGCAATATTTGCCAGCTTTAACTAGGTCATAGATCGCCTTTGTAGAGGATAATAATAGGTCGTAGCCAAAAGCAAATTTCCTAGATTATAACTCGCTCTTTATTCAGTCTTTTATTCAGTCTTTAGTTCAAAATACAGTTTAGTAAAAAGGAACCTTAATGTTAAATGAAAGAAAATAAAGTTTGCTTGTAGCAAGCTATAGTAAGAATATTATAAATACACTAAGATTACCCAAGTGCTGGAAAATTGGAAAGATTATAATGAAGTAATCTTCTCAACGCAGCTAATGGGCCAAGTTCAAGAGGCTCAGAATTCAGTGGATGCACAAGAGGTTCAAAATGCGTTGTATGAACAAGTGGCCCAAAATCCAGTAGAAGCAGTGGTAATGCAAAGCCCTCAACGAAATGTGGAAACGCTCCCATCCGAAGAAAACTCAGGTTCGGCTGAGAAGCAGGCGTGGGTTGAAGCCCCAGTGAAGCTGATGCTTACGTTAATCGAGGAGCTACGGCCTAAAGTGGGGAAGAGCGCATCCGTTAAAAGTAAAACTAAAATGTGGAAAATTATAACTGAGCGTATGGCAGAGCAAGGGTATATCTTCACAACAGCGAAGATTGAAAATAAATTTCGAACAATGGAGCGCAATTTTAAGAAGACGAATCTGCACAAGAAACAAACAGGCAGAAATAGGCTGAGTATTAATGCTTATTTTGCTTGACGAGAGCCTCTAGCAACTCCAACTTTGTTCGTGCCATCTCTTTCTTCCTCTGTGCCATCTCCTCCTTCCGTTGTGCTCTCTCTTCTTTTCTCTCCAACAGCTCCAAAATCTTGGAATGGTACTCCTTTCTTTCCTTTGCCATTTCCTCAATTATTTCGTACGTGCGCTCATTGGATCCTACTTTCCTTCGCTTAGGAGCACATCTTGGCACATCATCTGTAAAAAATGTAAATAATTTCGTGTTTGTAGAACTTTATAAATATTGTTGCATTACCATTCGTAGATGGATCTGCATCAGAACTGCTTTCTGCTGGTGGTCCTGCGTCTCGAGAAACCCCTTCCAGCTCTTCGTTGTCGAGCTTTATACCTCTTTGCTCGCCAAGCACTTTCTCCAATTCACTGAAAAACATTTAAATTATGTGCATGAAAAATAGTAAATTTATAATTGCTTACTTCTGGTATGGACACGTCAGCCTATTTCTGCCTGTTTGTTTGTGTTGTTGTGCAGATTCGTCTTCTTAAAATTGCGCTCCATTGTTCGAAATTTATTTTCAATCTGCGCTGTTGTGAAGATATACCCTTGCTCTGCCATACGCTCAGTTATAAGTTTCCACATTTTAGTTTTATTTTTAACGGATGCGCTCTTCCCCACTTTAGACCGTAGCTCCTCGATTAACGTAAGCATCAGCTTCACTGGGGCTTCAACCCACGCCTGCTTCTCAGCCGAACCTGAGTTTTCTTCGGATGGGAGCGTTTCCACATTTCGTTGTGGGCTTTGCATTACCACTGCTTCCACTGGATTTTGGGCCTCTTGTTCATACAACGCATTTGAACCTCTTGTGCATCCACTGAATTCTGAGCCCCTTGAACTTGGCCCATTAGCTGCGTTGAGAAGATTACTTCGTTATAATCTTTCCGATTTTCCAGCACTTGGGTGGCTAACTGGTGCCGGTAAACTTCATCTGGAAAAAGTGCATGCATGTATGTACGTAAAGCCATAATTTGTATTACTTTCTATAAAAAAAACTTACGATTTTGGATGCGCGAGAAAGTTCCTGGTGAACAAGTCACATTAAGCTGCGAATTATTCATTTTTAGTTAAAATTATACAGCTGAACAACGATCCAAACAAAATGATATTTCTATTTGACATTAGCTTTGTTGTTGCCATTCTTCGGACTAAAAATTTGGTTTTTTGCGTTTCTTTACTTTTTCCTGTTATTCTCTTTTAGTGAGCGCATTTTGCTTACGCTCTTGCATTTTGACACTTTTCAGATTTTAGTCCGAGAAGATAAGGAATGGACCTATTGATTTAACTATTTAAATAATTTGAATTTAATTTTTAAACAGGTGGCAGCCCTCTTCAAACACTTTAAAAATATTCTAAACTTTCAAACTAAAGATCTCTTAAGATTCATTCGCTTGACGTCCATATTTTTATACTTCATATAAATAAGACAGGCGGCAACCCTCTTCAAAATGTTTACAAACTACTACGTACTTAAACTTTATCGTCTGGCACCCATACATATTTCTATTACCTAATTCCCTTAATTCAAATTGAATTTGATGATGAATTTGATTGACAGGTGGCAACCCTCATAAAGTTAAGTTAAGAAACAAAGTGTTTCAAAACTATTTCCATTTATGCCCATTTTGTAATAATTGGTTTAGCTTTTAAATAATTTGAGCTTAATTTTTTAAAAGGTGGCAACTCTTTTCGAAAAAGTTAAACCTTATTGCACACCTACATCTAGAGCCCTTGATTTGGCACCTCTCTTTTGAAAATCGACCGAACGGTGTGGATCTGATGGCATTGATTATTAAATTATTTGAATGCAATTTCTTATCAGGTGGCAACTCTTTTCGAAAAAGTAAAACCATATTGCACATCTACAGACCAAGCGCTTTAATTTGACATCTTATTTTTGAAAATCGGCCGAACGGTACAGATCTTTTCATTTCATTTTTATTTACGGTGACCATATTTATGGGGGCCGAATACGGGACAAAAAATAATTTTGCTATTAAGATCTTAAAACCTTCTTCAATGATCCTAAATATATAAGAGCTGAAAGAGCATCCTTAAAGTAACATCTCAAACTTATAGGATATTTTTCTCGAGATTTTTACCCCACAAAATTTGTTACAAAAATTCCTTAAATTTTAATACAATAAAGAACAAATTCGAAGTAGCTAGGATTTACCATTAATTTTTGGATTTCTATTTTTTTTACGGTGTTACGCATTTTTTTCGTGCAAAATATGTTCGATAATAATTTTAAAAGAGAAGCAAATGAGCAGCACACATTGCACTTGCACTTATTATATTAAATTTAATGAGCTACAAAACTTCAAACCGAATTTTTTCTAAAGATTCTGATTAAAAAGTTTGATAGTTCGGTGAAACTTTGCAGAATTAGTTTTGATAGTTGTTTGCAAAAAGTCGGAAATTTGGATTTATAGTTATCGTTTTTGTTGGGAAAAGAGCCTTATATTACGTTCAAATTGGCCCCATTTAACTTGTTAAAAAAAAGCTTTTTGTAAAACACAATCCTCCACATTGAACATTTCGAGTTAACTTTGACGGTTGATTTCAAATAAATGGCGTGCAGGGTTAGAACTCCGGCAAGCTGAAATCGGAAAATCGTAGCATAAAATAATGTTCCATAGTAGTATTTTTATAGGTCGCTCGTTTACTGGAGAACGTCATAATCCAAAGAGACATTTTTTCAGTTAAGTATGCAAAAATGGCTGCCGATCCTTATTTTATATTCGCCGAAAAATGCGTTACGCTATCCTCCAATTGTTTCCCTGGAACTTTACCCTATAAACCTTAGACTCTATAAGCTCTCTTTAGCCAAAGTAAGGAACCAAATGGATTTTTAATGACGAGTTATCATCTAATATTTCAAGCAAGTGTTGCATATATTAGCGAAAGAGTGGATAAAACTATCTTTAAAATACCATTTCAACTATTATTATCGTGGAAAAATTACGAAATTTATGCTATTTTCCAGAAAGAATACCTTTAAGAGGCATATTTTTGTTTAGATGTAGTATGTGCTACATAAAAATACAAATTAGTCTAATATTATTTATATTATACCTTAAAAATTACCTGAATTCATCAATTCATGTTTGTATTAAAAAGAAAAACAATTTTATTTTATGTTTTTCTTTTTTTAGTTTAGATACTGCAAAAGGCGTACTTTATTATTTTGGAATTAAAAACGTAGCAGATCGTAGGTAAAGCGGAGTAGCGTAGTAAGTTTAAAATTTTCTCTGAAACCGTAGTAAATCTACTACGATCGTAGTGAAACTCTAACCCTGTTGGCGTGTCAAATGAAAGCTTTTGGCTCATTCTGATTGGCTGAAGCAGAAAGCTTTCTGATGCAACTCTGCGCTGAACTGGTTTTCAAACGAGTTAAGGGCCGGTTACTCCCGACTCCCTGTTGTATGCATGGAGTCGAAGACGTCGATAACGATGTTTAACCGCAGATTAGTGTTAACCAGACATTGAGTAACCGGCCCTAAATGATTTAACTGGTTCAATTTTCCAACCACAATTGCATGCGATTTAACTTGTTTATGCACATGTTTTGTTCATTTAACTGGTTCAAGCCCATTTAAGATGTTTAACTCGCCAATTTGAACATAGTATTACTTTCATAAACAAAGTAAGAAACATAAAATAAACCAGTTTGAAGTCCTAATTTACATTTTGGTCACAGTATGTATTTCTCTATTCGAAACACAGGCATTCACATTAGAAACTATACCAACATCACTTACCCCCTTATTCTAGAACCCGAATTTTCGTAACTCGTAATTCGTAGCTACGCTAATCCACATGCTGCAACCCATGCGGAAACATGTGCAGCATTGCCACCTATCAGTTGTTTTTCGAAGATAGCTGAATGAAGGAAAACAAAGTGGAAAGGAATTAAAAAAGCACTCATCATGTGCTTGTTTATAGTAAAATTTATTGATTTTCAATATTTTGAGGAAAATTATGGATTCTGATGCATTTGCAGTTATAG
Organism: Rhagoletis pomonella; assembly: GCF_013731165.1. Taxonomy (NCBI): domain Eukaryota; kingdom Metazoa; phylum Arthropoda; class Insecta; order Diptera; family Tephritidae; genus Rhagoletis; species Rhagoletis pomonella. The sequence continues at coordinate 12,471,685 of NW_023458560.1, forward strand.
CAGCGGAGTAAGAGCGCGCTATGGCAATGGACTCACAAAGGTATGCGGAGCTGCCGGGCATAGTAACCATGGGCGCATCTATGTTAGCTTCTGGTTGAATTGTTGAACCCCAAGCCAGAACTTCTCCTATACCTGAAGCTCTGGTTCTCAATCCAGTTAATGCAATAACAGCTTCTTCCAAGCCATTGAAAACATGCACTTTGTTAGGTCTACCACCACCTGTTGCGCTTGCTTCTGCCTTCGGCCGCGCTTAGGGATTAAAACCCGTACTAAGTAGAATTCTCCTTTCTGTGTTGCGGGGAAGAGGGGCTTCCGCATGTCAAAGGTATACAACATTTAATGTGCATATCACTCCGGCTACGCCGTCCACAGTATTTTTGCGCAGAACCCACGTTGAAATTTGTAAAAAAGTGCATAGTGCAAACCGAGTTTACTAACAATCCTACCACTAGGGTAGGAAATTTGAAACATGTGAATCCTTTGATTACACCTGTATGTTAAAGTTTTTGGATTCGGGCTATGCGTTTGGACACAACAACCGAAAATCGTTGTACAAATAACTAAACCGGACCCAAGTTTCTCGATAAGGGGCAACAAAGATTATTTTTTGCTCGTTTATATGAAGCAGTGGATAAAAATATACGTATATGCGAAAGGCAAATTTATCTGTTTAAATGAACACCACCAATATTTCTTGCAAACACACATTGATTTACATCTTTTATTTCGCCTCCGACACAAAATTGTTTTCGTACAAAATTACGCAAAAAAAGCTTACTCGTTCGTTTTTAGGCATGCCATTGTTACGAATTTCGAAAGTTCGAAAATACGATTCGGATTGTAGCATACTATTTCTACGATTCGTAGCAAAATCCGAATACGAAAGAGTTGCAGAATAGGGGTGTTAAACTGGTTCATAGATATGCCGTTTTAATGGGAATACGGTACAAATACAGGTCATGAAAAGGAATACAGAACATTTGGCGTCCCCGATCATATAGAGAAATTACCGGGACAATTGTTAATAAAATTATAGTTTAAAAAACTAAAACCTCCCTATTATAATTGCCTTTCGTACTGTCATCAGGTATGTAACTTGAGAATAGAAATCGCTGCATCTTTTAGGCGCATCAATATTACATAGTTACATCCCGAGCTAATAAAAGGAAGGTAAAAAAAGAGTTCTGTCCCGTATAATTCAGGACGGATGGTCACCGTAATTATATATATAGATATCAATAATGTTGCCGCCACGAATTGATCGCGCAAGTGAAAATGTAGCTGTCAAAGTACCAAATTGCTGGCAATATTTATCAAGATAAAAGCTCTGATAATTATTGCTTGCCAAGAGCAATATGCAGTCTTCATTGGCAAAATTTTGCCTGATAATATTAGCAAGATAAAAACTTTTGCCTGTGGAGACAGAAAGTTAGGTAAGATATGAAGCGATATGCCACCATTAATAGCAAGAAATTCTGGTAAAGTTCGTGTTCAATCACATCTTTGAAAATAACGAAGCCCGTGTATAATATCACTTGGCCAAACTCCGTGGCTTTCCAACGAGATAATTTTCATCCTTTCGTTTATCAAGTCTTTTACAACCAAATTCTTTTTTTGCCCAAACTTTTTCCTTGACCCAATAACGTACAATTTTTTGACGACTCCTAAATCAAATAAACGCATAACATCTAAAGGAAATTGTGTCACCATCTTTACAGAGCGCTTTCCTAGTGGATGTGGATATTCTAGAAATTTCGGTATGTCATAATTGGTTGATGTTCGAAAAGCAAAACTTTCATTTCCCCAGTAGTTAAGGTATAAGCAAGTCGTATATTTCTGCTTACAGCTTTTTGCTGACATTTTGTGCAACCATATGAGCATGTATGTCCAATGGTTCCTGTTAAAAAAAGCTCTAGCTGGCGCATCGCAAACAATAGCTCTAATTTCCGGTTTGAACCTTCCAATGGTTTTACGAGATATGTATTCACTAACAAACCTCTGCAAGTACTTTACAACATCTGGGGGCTTCGAGGGTCTAATATAGTACGTGCCTATGAACAACGGCGATGGTTCATTACAATTTGAATTGCTCCCATCGTTTTGCGGGAACATTTGAAGGTACAGGCAAAGTTTCTTTTTTCAAAATATCGAGCAGCTCATTGCACATTGACCTCGGGACTCGATTTTTTATTGGGCATATTGCTGCCTACTAATTAGTAAGCGATGGCTCTTCGTAGTCATCATATTTTGAGCAGCTAGGGCTGTCGCCTTCATCGATTACATTTATATTACTATATTCATATTTTTCTTCCGCTTCTGCAATCAAATCGTTATTCACAATTAAATTTTGGAGCTCCTTCTTCGCAAGGTGCCTTAAATGTATTTGTGATGAAAATTTATTGGAATCTACAAAACTATTGAAGTCAGTAATTAATATATACTAATTTTAAATAAAAGTAATACATTCCGGTAGCCGTTAATTTAAATTCTCTTAGACTTGCCATTTTATTTATTTTCTTCACTAAGTAAATGTATGTATGTAGGTATTTCTGTAATTTTTTGCTTATCTTTTATGATAACTTATTGCAAAAGCACACAATTTTCTTTAAATTTCAGTACCTATTGCTCCGAAATCATGTAAAAAGGGACATCGCTTTTTGCTCCTAAGTGAGTAATACAAGAGTACAAAAACGAAAAATCTCGCTGATTGCTGCCAAATCATGCCTCATGGAGCAATATTTTATTTCTCGCTTAGGAGACATCAGTGATGATAAAGCATGGATGGGCGTTTTTGAATGAATATAACGCACAAATTTTGAGGTATTCATTCTTTCTTGATCACAGTACCAGGTAGACGATCATGGTAAATGTTCGTGTCGTATATACATTATTATTGTGTATGAAATATTAGAAAATAATAATATCAATATCAATAATATCAAAATCTACATATGTATGTATATAAACAAGAACATAAGTATGTACTTATTTAATTATCTATATATGTATGTATGTACATATATAATACGTGAAGGGAGTTTTTGTCCAGGTCACGGTTCATTCGTTTTTAAAAAATGAGTTGTCAAATGAAAGGGCTCGGGCTGTAGAAGTACTATAAGGTTATATTTTCTCGAAAAGAATTGCTACCGTTTAAATAATAGAACTCAAAGTACTTAAAAAAAATAAATTAATTAGTACAATATGGGGATCAATCTAAATGGTTTTGAAAAGGTTTTATTTTTTTATTGCATACAAGGGGGTTGCCACCTGTTTAAAAAAATTAAATTGAAGCTCAATTATGGAAGTTAAATATTCATTACAGTATGGGTGTCGGGCGAGAGTTTTAAGGATGTTTTAGTTTGGAAATATTTTAATGAGGGTTGCCGCCTAATTTAAAAATCGAATGTAATTAAATTATTCAGAATTTACTTAGGTATGTGAAATATTAAAACATGGGTGTCAAACAAAAGTGAGTTGAGAGCTTTATTTTGAGCATGCAGACTATTTCTGTGGTTTTTAAAGAGGGTTGCCACCCGTTTTAAATATTAAATTCAAATTAAATTAAATTAATTAAAGATGGGTATCAGTCGAAATAATTTTCAAAAAAGGTTTATTTCTATTCTTCATGCAGGAGGGTTGCCACTTGTTCAAAACATCAGGTTTAAGGTGAATTAAAGCAATTGGGTAATAACATTGTATATAGGTGACAGACGATAGAGGTCTACGAACGTTTCAGTTTAAAAATATTTTCAAGAGGGTTGCCACGTTATCTGTGTTGTGCATTCAGCAATATTTAAAACTTATGAATAAAAAAAAATAATCATGTATGGAGTACATCCAGTGGTGCAACCATATTTTATGCACACGTGTTCAATATAAATAGAGATCTCCTTTCCTTTGAAAGCGCTGTTTTTATTTATACTGTATGAGAAGTAAGTGTAGGAATAAGAGGTAAGATGTAGAGCTAAATTGGTTTTGGTTCGTGTCACCACTACGAGATGCTTTGGTATGTGTGTGGCGTCTGTACGCACCTTCATTTAATTTTTTCAAACTTTCAGGAACTAAAGTACGAAAAAAACTAAAAAGGTTTTGTTCGAGTTTAAATGTCTCACCCGTCACATAGGAATGCCCCATAAGTAGGGCTGCCGGATATCTCTGTTGCCAAACCGGGACACTTTAGGGAGGGCCTCTCGCTCCCTTCTCTTTCATTTCGACGTGCGAAAGGATGTAGTGAAATTTTATTTTGGCAGTAAAAAGCAAAAACATAAAAACATGAGATCATGAGACCATTACAACGTACGCCAACAAAACAAAACAACTTATCACAACTAAAGCACAGAGAATTTTCCACAATGCTTGAACCTTTTTTTATTCTTTATAAAAATACAGTTTATACTAAATATATGAAAAAACATGAAAATAAAATTGTTAAACTTTGTGCTGAACTCGGGAAAATTCAATAAATTTGCATACAAATTAGCAACATTCTAATCAGATTTTTTATAAAAAATTTTAAAATGAAGTTTTGCAGCCCATTAAATTTTAGTTGATTTTTGGTGTTGTTTTTACTGAGAGTTTCTTCCATACAAATTATGTTCGATAATTCTTTTTATATGGAAGACACTGTCAGCAAAAAAAAAAAAAATGCTAAAAATCAACGAAATTTGCTGGCAACTTCAGACTTGCACTTTATTAATTGGCTCAAAAGCTACATTTTCAAAATTTTTCTAAAAGATCTGATTAGAAATTGTGATCTGATGAAAGAGCCTCCGAGTCAATAATTTTGTACGGCACTGTACTTATAAGTACTCTAGGTTTCATGAAAAAAAAAAATTTAAGTACAAGATAACATTAAAACATCAGTCATATTTTTCGTTGCTGTGAACTTGTTTCAAAACTTCTGTCTTTTCCTTAATATAATTGTAAAACTCTGTGCACGTTATTTTTAACGTATTTAGGTACATATACTATCATCAACTATTGCTTGTGCAAAGTTCAACTATCTCGAAATGTGACTATTTCACAAATTAAACCGGTGCACTGAGAGAAAGAAGTTTAGAATTAAAAAGGCGACTTAATTAAAAATATACGCATATGAAAGAGCACCAACCCAACTCGTAATACATTTAAGTTTACAAATTTTAGTATTTAGTATAGAAATATTCAATTCAAATACGCCCATATTAAAATGAAGCGATTTGCAATTACCGATTGCTTTTTCATAACTAAGTTAAAAAAATATTTAAATTCCATGCTGGTTGTAATGGGAATTGAACCATGACCCTCTGGAAATTAGCAAACTGTGGTAAGCATCTTCGCGCACTCAGCTACAGCCAGACATGTTAATGTGCATTTAAATGTTGAGTTTGAATCAACACCACGCGTGCGTGTTATGAAAGTACTATTTTTAAATACGAACATTTTTAAACGATAATCAAATAGAAAATATTCATGTTTACTATGCGTTATTTCCCTTAGTGAATTCATAACATTTTTCTGAATATTAAAACGCGTTTTTTTTTTCTTGTGTAGTGATTTTTGAACTTTTATTCAAATTTGTGCAATCAAATCAAAAACCGGGACACTAAAACGAAACCCGGGACATTTTAAGGCTGAACCGGGACACCGGGACAAATAGTCTAAAACCGGGACATGTCCGGGAAAACCGGGACGTCTGGCAGCCCTACCCATAAATATAGATTTTTCATATGCACGCACTCAGTGTGAATCTGTATGGACGGAACGGGACGAGCTGGTGCTAATCCAGAAGTGGTCAGAGTGTGCAAATGATTTGCGGCGGGCGAAACGAAATGCCCATATTTATAATCAAATGTCGCTGAAGATGGAAAGCAAAAACAACGCAGAGGAGGTTCATGTAAAAGTGAAAAACTTGACCAAGAAATACATTTGCGTTTTGATCATTATCATGTTTGGGTTGGCTTTCCATTACATCGGTTTTTGGGTCACGAATTGTGTTATGAATCTTGGCTGGGGTAAATAAATACGCCACAAGAAAATTTTGCAATCCCTTTTTTTAAGGCACCGATCGCTCGATTTCAATGAAACATACAACGATTTAAAGGATATAACTTCCAGTAATCCAGAAATGTTAATCCCGATACATGGGAGGCGTGGCATCAGAAAAATAGATAGTGATGGCACGATTAATCGAATAACCGATTATAATCGGTTTGTTTCATTTGGTTAACGATTTAATTGTATCGAAATTTTCCTTTCGATTAATCGAGCGATTAACCGATTAATTTTTAAAATAATCGAAAAGAAACCATCAAAAATTGTCTACTTTACTCACACAATAATGTTCAAATCAAAATAAGCTGGGATGTTTTTACATTCTCGTATTCTGCAAATTGTTTAAACGATAATTTTGCCAAAAAGCGAAACACAAGCTTAACCTAAGTAGCTACTAAAAAGTCACAACGCAGGTATGCACATATTTTCATTTTATTTTCCGAATTAAGTGTTGCGCATTTTCTTCTTTTTTAAATGGAAGAAAATAAGCAATACCATTACCAAACAAAAAAAAAACAGCCGTAAGTGGCAGATACTTCTCTCTTGGAATTTTTTATACAAAAATTTAATGGGCTACAAAACTGCATACTGAAAATCTTTCTAAGAAATCTAATTAAAAAGCTGAAATTTTTTGTTGACTTTTTTTTTAGTATTGCACAAAATTTGATATATTTATATTTATACGTTTTTGCTAAAGAATAAGCTATATTTAAAAATATAACTAAAATTAAATAAAAAAAAACTTGTCGTGCGTTATAATTTTGACAAGCGCAAGCAGTCAACGACGTAACGTAGACGTAGGTTGACGCAGACATGATCTACCTTATGGGATTCGCGTGTTAACAAAAACTCACCACCGAATTGCGGTGACGTCGCCGTTGTCTCTCTCTCTCTCTATCAACTGTAAATTTTATATGCTGCTACGTACGTCAACCTATGTTTACGCTACGTCGTTGACTAACTGCGCTTTAAGTCAGTTTTTATTACTTATAAATGTTTTTTATTAATATTCGATTTTAACCGAAATGACCGATTAATCGGTTAATTTCTTACGATTAATTGCAATTATTAATCGAATGCTTTCGATTAATCAATTAACCGAATAATCGATTATTTTTCTTTTTTTGCCATCACTAGATATAGACTAAAATGTTAAAACCACTACATCTCTTAAACCAATTATGCCGAACCGAAACTGAGCACAGATCAGTGTTGATATTTTAAGTACAATTGTACTTTTTTCAGTACAATTAGTTTTAAAAAGTACAAAAGTACAATTTACCGGTTTTAAGTACAGTTTTAACATCAAAAATACTTTTTGCACCCAACGCTCGAATCTCCGCTAGGACTTTGATTTTTAGTCCTTTTAAATTTAAGTTACTGTCCGCCTTCACCTACTTGGAAATATAATTTGCGTGGCAATTCAAGCGAGATCCCGCACGTGCAGACCGCAAAAAGAACGAAGCATATTTTTTTTCTAGCATTCCGAGTGTTTTGCGAGATCTTGCTTGATTTCATCTGTAATTTTAGTAGTTTGGAACTATTAATTTTCAAAAAAGAAAAAATACAAATTTAGAAAGAGTTATTGAACTATTTACAATAATAAAATGGAGTGGCGTTTGGAATTTCGTGAAAAAGTATGCTTTTAAATGCCCAGTCAACAAAATTTCATCTCGTTTCCGAGAAATAAAAGGAGAACGCAAGCGAAATTTTCAAGCAGGCAATATTAGTGATGAGCGTTATGGTGATTGCATTTTTTTTTATCACCGGCGGGTGAAATATCACTTTTGAAAAAATCTAGTAATCTCATTTTATGTGATATATTTTCATTAATATAAACTGATCTATCTACTGTATTAATTTTTTATCGTTATTGCCTTCATCTTTAAATACACAACCCGCGACAAAGTCTCCCGGCTTGGCTGTTTATTTTATTATTTTTCAAATTAATTTTAATTATATTTTTATAAAAGTGTAGCTCATTGTCTGATAGAAACCATAAAAATAAATCCAGAATTTGTAGAAATTTTGTGGGTATACATTTTTTCACTTTCTTCCATATAACGAATGTTCGTATTTTATTTTATATAAAAGGAAATGCGCTACACCGTTTCGATTTTTTTTTTAATTTTGACGGAAATGGCGAAAAGTAAAATTAAGCTCAAAAACTTACCCTTTTTCCATTAATTTAGTACAATTTAAAAATCTCAAACAACACTGGCACAGATGCATAGATTGTAAATACCCTACTTACGGTGAAAAATGGTAGGTACTGGGAAAGTGGGCGTGGCACTTCCCATAAAAACTGAAAATCTCATATCGCTTATCTCTGGAACCACTTATGCTAACGTCCTCTAATTGGACACAGCAACGTACATACATATGTTGTCAATACCGTACTAATGGCGAAAAGTGGTAGATTTTGAAAAAGGAGGCGTGGCACCGCCCATACAAACTGAAATTCTCAAACCGCTTATCTCTGGGACCGCTTATGCCAACGTCCTGAAATTTAAAACACCTATTTATGATATCAATAACGTATTTATAGCGAAAAGTGGCAGGTAATGGGAAACGGAAAGGGGGTGTGGCACCGCCCATACAAACTGAAATTCTCATCGCTTATGCTAACGTCCCGAAAATTGACACCGCAACATATGTTGTCAATACCGTTCTTATGGCCAAGAGTGGTAGACTGTGGAAAAGGGAGCGTGGCACCGCCCATACAAACTGAAATTCTCATATCGGTTATCTCTAGAACCACTTTTTATAAATTCAATTGGGAACCATCTTCTCCCAGATTTTAAAATCGCATTGAATGATTGTTGTTTTGTGCAAAAGTTTTTAGAAGGATCAGTGTGTTTGTCTTCCGATAGGTGGTGCAGGGATTGACAGCTATCCTAAAAAGTCATATTTATGATCAAGTTTGTTTCTATTTTAGAACACATATTAGTAACGTAAAATTTGGTGTAACTTGGTAGCCCAGTCAGTCGTGTGATGGAAAAATTATTGGGCTTTTGCCCAGTCTTGACAAAAACCCGTGTGAAACCGCCGTTAGAGAAGGAAATATTATCTTTTGTTGTAAGCCTTAAAGATACTTTCTCAACCGTTAACGATTCTGATGAAAAAAAGAAAGAGTTTATGTAGATGTGGGCAATTTAGTTTTTAACCTCCAAGAGGCTCTCAGACAAATATATAATGGAAAAACTGATTTACAGTCTGAACAGATGTTTGACATATGTTAATATATTATAAATATATATATTAATTATAATTAAGGGAGTGTTCCCCAATAATACCAGAGTAATTATATGTAAAAACCACATTTCTAGCTGCATTTTAACATGTCATGAAAATAAAAAAATTGGTGAAATCAGCGTTTTTATAAAAAACCGACCGGCGCGACCTCAAAAAAAACTTTTTTTTTTCTAAATAAAAAAATACGTGTATCTTTTTTATCACAAATAACAATATTTTATGAATTTATGAATTTCCAAAAAGTGTTTTTATGAACCCCTCTAGTGTGCATATTTAAATATTTCTTTATTAATCATCATTACACTAGCATAATAAAATCAGTCTTGAAAATAAATACATATGTACAAAATGTGCACACAGTGGTTCTTTTTAAATAGTAACAATATTTTTCATGTTGAATGTTTTTTACAAACTTTTTATTTACAGCTGCGAGCAAAATATGACGGACAAATTCAGAAATATGTTGTTTGCTACTTATGTGTAATTATTTATTTCAATTCATTTCATTTCAATTTATTTTAGTTTCAAAACTTGCCAAAAATCCCAAAAACAAATCAAATTTCGAACTTTGTATTCAGGATCTTTATAAGACTTACGGGTATGCAGTTTTGTAGCCCGTTCACTTTTAGTTTGATAAAGTGCAAGTTTCAAGAGGAGGTTATCAGTTCGTCGGAATATTTTTTTTTTTTTTGTATGTTACCGCATAACTTTGGACCACGTCAACCGATTTCGATAATTCTATTTGCATCGGAAAGGTAGTGTCTCAGAGGTGGTCCCATACTAATCTGGTTGAGATCCGATCAGTGGATCATGAGATATATATATATATATATTTTGATATGTGAGTTGAGGTCGGTTTTTTTTTGATAAAAATTACTTGTTAACTTTATATGTTTGCCGCACAGCTCTATCGGTGCAGAGCGCATTTTCTCAGGTCTGAATTTAATCAAAACAAATCGAACAAATCGCTTCACTTTGGCAATGGTGAAATGCATAGTGTTAACGAAATGCCCTAAAAATGATTAAAAAACCACCATCAGGCAAAAAATTATTAAAAATCAACGCGATTTTCTAGTGCCTTGAAATTTGCACTTTAACCTATAAAAATTTACCTAAAATTAAAACAAAATCTAAATAAACAAGCTTGACATTTCTTGGGGATTTTAGTAAAATTTGTT
>NW_023458560.1:12482160-12483593 GCF_013731165.1 Rhagoletis pomonella
CGTGTAACACCTCTGAGTGTGGTTATTCTGATTTAATTTTTATTTAAATGAAGAGCATAGGTCACTTAAATCAAAATTAAAATTGATTGGTGACACCAAAAATTCGAAAATTAAAGTAATTTTCACTTAAATAATTTGGTGAAACTGGCTGTTAAATAATTTGGTGAAACTGGCTGTAAGAACCTTTTGTCACCTGCTTATGAGATGGTAAACAAATTTACAAGGGTTTAAAAATTACCCGGAACTTTATTTACCGGTAACAAAATGTTTATTACCAATGCAGAATAGGCCTGATAGTATATTAAATACCTCACGCCGATTGTGTGTGATAAGATTGTTTAAATATTCTGTTTTATTATTATCAAAACAAAAATCAGACAACTTTTCAAAAGTGTGACAAATATGAATCCCTACTCCAAATAATATATTATTTGATAAATTTTTCTTTAAAACATGATGTGTGAGAATTTCTTAAAATAGACGACGCATTATTTCCTGCCATGGATAATACATTTGATAAATAATCCGGCCTAAAACCTTCCTTATAAATATAATCTAAAAGCTCTGTTGCGTTTCCCGTCTCATCAAAATAAACATCATGCAAATTTTTAAAAAGCAGAACAAATATTAGCTTTTGCTCCGTGTAATATCACAGAAAAATTACTTTCTGTAAAACCCAGTTCCTTATTTAAAAAATGGTATATATTTTTTTAAACTATCTGGTGATCCACTCAGTATACCACATAAATCACATGGCCTAAAACCTTATAGAAATCATCTAAGGCTGCGTTTCTCCAAACTCATTTAAGTGGAAGTTAACTATAATAAAATTTTTTATTTATTTCTCATTTAAATTATTTTCAATTTCAATAAGGTATTTATTTAAGTCAGTAAAAAGTGGTTGTAAAACAGACTTAGCCAGCGAAAGGTTTTATTTGTACTGAAAGCTTTTGAATGCTTTGGCACGCTCTGTGTTGTAAGCAGCAGATACACAAAAAGAGTGTCAGTATGTAAAAGACTTATTCTGGTGGCTTAACTCCTCCTAAACGACCGAAACGATTTTAATGATAATTTTTAGTGACGCTGGAGCCGAGCTATTGCTAAAAATCGTCGATTCGAAGGCACCAGAGATCAAAGTCAAATTACTCCCGTTAAATCAACCGTCAACCGTCGAAGTTTGGAATTCAAGGACGATGCACCATCGAGCCGCAAGGACTTCTTCCTGGTATAACGCTTTCGTGAGGTTATTTAAGACGGCAATGGAGGATATGTCTTCTGTCGAACACAAAACCAAACGTGAACGTGAAGCGCTGGCGAAAACGTTGGGCCAAATGTTTCAATAAAAAAATTAGTTTTGGGCGGGACGAAGTTCGCCGGGTCTGCTAGTATTATTTAAAAATGTTCGTAAAATAATTTTTTCAGTATATATAGGG
>NW_023458560.1:12483693-12484821 GCF_013731165.1 Rhagoletis pomonella
AAAAAATGTTTACCCACAAAATTTCTACAAATTCTGGATTTATTTTTATGGTTTCTATCAGACAATGAGCTATACTTTTATAAAAATATAATTAAAATTAATTTGAAAAATAATAAAATAAACAGCCCAAGCCGGGAGACTTTGTCGCGGGTTGTGTATTTAAAGATGAAGGCAATAACGATAAAAAATTAATACAGTAGATAGATCAGTTTATATTAATGAAAATAAATCACATAAAATGAGATGACTAAATTTTTTCAAAAGTGATATTTCACCCGCCGGTGATAAAAAAATGCAATCACCATAACGCTCATCACTAATATTGCCATACTATAGGTATGTCCTGCTTGAAAATTTCGCTTGCGTTCTCCTTTTATTTCTCGGAAGCGAGATGAAATTTTGTTGACTGGGCATTTAAAAGCATACTTTTTTCACGAAATTCCAAACGCCACTCCATTTTATTATTGTAAATAGTTCAATAACTCTTTCTAAATTTGTATTTTTTCTTTATTGAAAATTATTAGTTCCAAACTACTAAAATTACAGATGAAATCTAGCAAGATCTCGCAAAACGCTCGGAATGCTGGACAAAAATATGCTTCGTTCTTTTTGCGGTCTGCACGTGCGGGATCTCGCTTGAATTGTCACGCAAATTATATTTCCAAGCAGGTGAAGGCGGACAGTAACTTAAATTTAAAAGGACTAAGGGCCGTTTTCTAATGTAAGCCGTAAAGTTGCCTTTATTAACTGGGCAGATAAATTGTTCCTCACTTTAAAGTGTTTTCGTTTTCTTATCTTACCTGTAAAAATAAATTTGTTATTCCTTCACTACATTTCCGAGAGTGAAACTTCACTACATTCGTCATAAAATTATAAAGGTTGGCAATAGGTTCGTTCGCGTAGCTGTTAATTGTTCATGTTTAACCAAAACTTACAGGTTTTTGCGTTCGCGTACGCAAAAAACTTACAAAGTAGGGGAAATTGAGAGAGCAAAGAGACATTTCATTTTGAGGGGAAGCTGTTAGTTTCTGTTGGAAAAATTTTTGCCAACAGCAATTCGCCAACAGGGAAACAGCTGATCAAAAACAGCTGGTTGGCATTTACGCAAATCACAAAATTTAATTTGAT
>NW_023458560.1:12484921-12488014 GCF_013731165.1 Rhagoletis pomonella
GACCTTCCCGGAGGGTTTTCCCAAAATTTTCTTTCGTAAAAACCTTCACCTGGCAATTACGAACAACTAAAAAAAATGTTTGCGAAATGAATGTGATGAATTACTATACATTTTGCACACCATTTTTATATATATAGATATATATATATGTATATATAATATAAAGTAACTTATGATACCATATTCCGAATCATTTTCCCGAATTTGAGAAAAACTATAAAAATGGTAAAGCACAACCTTTTGCGGAAAGAAAATTTTTTAAAGAGCTGTTGGGGAAATAAACTCTCTTTTCAAAATCAAATCGTAGGCCCTTGGCATATCCTGAAGATCTAGTTAGCAAATATGACTACCAATTAATTTCCCGAGTCGAATGGAGTTCTAGAGGATGTTAAACGAAGATTTAACTTAAATCTACTGCCTTTCGAGATTTAATTTTATATGGTAAATCTCAAAAGATTTATCGTTACATCTTGTCAGAGGGCTAAATCTGCATTAAATCTCATAATGGAGTCATGGTATAATGATGCCAAGTCATGGTTGTACTTTCCGTTTTTCTTTTTTTTAATGTTGTACAGCAATATTCACAAATAAATTCTGGCTTGTACCAGCAATTTGTATTATAAGAGCGTTTGAAATGTTTTTTGTATATTTCCTCCAATCTAATATTGTTTTTGCAATATTTGATATTGTTGAGCAATTTGAGTATTCGATTAGTATTGAAAAAATTATGTCGATACTTCGATACTCAATTATCATCGTTAAAATATCGGGTTGAGAAATACAATTTTGAGGTGCACTGTATAACCAGGTTTCAAAATGATAATTTACCGGAACCCAACGTGGATCAAAAAAACGGCCATTCTCTTTGGAGTGATTTTGATAAAAAATCTAAGTAAGCCTAAGTGTTTAGCGACTGCCATAGTTGAGGGTAATCAATATATTCAAGAATATTTATTGGCGAGACATCGAGATCCGCTATCCCAGAATAGCTGAAATAGTTGAAAATTATTTACGGTAAGTACTAAGGGTACGCATAAGCTTCAGCAGCAGTTCAGTGGTTCTATGCAACGTTTTTGATTGAAAACATTTTTACTAAAAAAGAGACTATGGCGCATATTCATAGTCATATTTAGTACTCAACTAAGTCGAAACTATTCTAAGTCACAACTAAAGCTATTCATAGTCGCCTTAGTTTCGACTTTTCTGGCTAAGTACCAACTTAAAATTTAGTTTCGGCTGCAGCTGCAACTATGTCGTAACTGGGAAGAAGTATTTTATCAAATTAAGGGGAAAACAGACGAAATATGTAAAAATTAAGTTGGTAGGGGGTGATTTTGATAATATTGAATAATCTCCAATTAAAATTTACAAAGATCGATCCATTTTAATCGGAAGATGAAATTAAATGCGTATTACAATTCGAATAAAGCTACATCACAATTTTATAATTGGAATAATTTAGATAAATTTTCAAATAATAAGTCAGTTTCACGCTAGTTTTTTTAAAGTAAATTTGTGCATAACATTTAGATATCTACTATTTGTATGTTTTACAGCATGCTGTCGATAAACATCGACTTCACATCACTGCGGTTGTTCTGGCTTTTTCACACATTTAACAAGAAAATTATACCTTATTCTTTTGCATAATCATGCAATGAAAATAAAAATTACATAAACGGATGATCAAACTTGATATTTTTTAATAAAAATGTAATTTTTCCAAAATATCGTAGAGAAAAATCGATACATTTTCACACTCGTTTTGCTATATCGTAAACTAAGTCGAAACTACTTAGTAGAAGTCTGAAATGCGATTATGAATAGAGGTAAATTTTAAGTTGGTACTTAAATTTAAGTTGCAACTTTGTTAGTTTCGACTTAGTTGCTGGACTATGAATACGCGCCTATGAGTATTAGTTGTGGTATAAGGGATTTTTAACGGAATAATGTAAAAGTATCGAATACTTTTATTAGATACCTGTTTCCAAAGTATCGTGGTATCGATCGATATTTGAAAGTATCGAAAATTTACATACATCACTAGAGCGGGAGGTAATGCTGCAAAAGCTTTTAAAGAATTATAAGGGCTGTTCAGGATCTTATGCATATGCTCATGGATTTGCATATTCGTTGCATTTGTAAATTCACAACAATAAAATGCACACGGTTGCCATGGCAGTAACAAAAAATTTGCAAGTGCAATTTCAACTGCAAATCCAAGACAATTTCCACAACATTCCTCAGAATTATCTTATTACAGATATGAGTATTATGTACTGCATACTATTTACAGGTAGATACTTAGTATAAAAATTAAATATATTCTCGCCTGCGGCGCTTGTAATTTTTTTTTATATATTGGGGGTGTTTAACCCCATACCCTCCTTTACTACTAATTCAACGCTGAGTAGGAAAATGGGTACGATAAAAACTATTCTCTTTTATTGTTATTTTCCTCGATGTGGCAGCACTCTTCTAATGTCAGTGTGAAACCATGGTTGAATCAACAGTTCTGTATTCACAATGTGCGTATACATATATAAGTGCGTGATAATTATAAAAACTTACTTAATTTACTAAAAATACATCATAAATGTAAAAAATATGTTTACATTTCATTGTGCGGGGTTTTAATGCAACTATTTTGCCGAATGTGTACATAAATATAGTATTTATTGTGTGAAATAGCGCCGAGAGGTTAGTTCAATTTACGAACTTTAACAACAAATAACTTAAAAACTATAAGCCTGCTGCGGCTAAAAGTATATATATTTGCAATCAGGAGGACTTCAATATAAGGCCATTTCTTGCGGTGTGGGCGTTGTATGCCAGAAATAGCCATTAATATCATTCATGCAATACAAATAACGGGTACGATTTAGCTATTTGCCCAATGATTTCGGGCTATTGTCTGTGAATGGTTGATCCGATCCAAACAAAAAGTAGGCAATTAAGGAGTAAAGTCCTCTCTCGACGTAGGAAATGTAACTCATTCAGTCGCTCATCATGCCCTTGTTGGTATATGGGGCAGAAGCATGGACACTGACAACATCCGATATGCCGGCTCTTGGAGTATTCGAAAGAAAGATT
>NW_023458560.1:12488024-12490945 GCF_013731165.1 Rhagoletis pomonella
AGATGTCTAAATTTTTTATTGCCAAAAGCCAGGAGATTTTACGTCCCGGCAGGCATTGTACCGGGACCGGGACACAGCTCGTAAATCCGGGATAGTCCCGCCGAAACGGGGTTTGCAACCGTGGTTTGTTTCCGCAATGCTGAAGAGCTTTCCGGTAACTTCGTTGAGCAGAGATATGTAACAACTGCGTCCCGGTTCGAGATATCATTTTTATTTGATTTTATTTTTATAAATTACACAGGTTAACAACAAAAAAGTGTATTCATACTAAACCAAACCTATATTATTCGACATGATGAATGCGAATCTGAGGTCCGTTAGCCTCCTCGTTAGGTTCGTGGTCGTTCGAAGGTCAACTAGAGAAAGATTAATTGAATAAATCGGAAAATTCAATAAAAATCATCGGAATTTGACCTTGACCTTATATATGTATACGCACATTGTGAATACAGAACTGTTGATTCAACCATGGTTTCACACTGACATTGGAAGAGTGCTGCCACATCGAGGAAAATAACAATAAAAGAGAATAGTTTTTATCGTACCCATTTTCCTACTCAGCGTTGAATTAGTAGTAAAGGAGGGTATGGGGTTAAACACCCCCAATATATAAAAAAAAATTACAAGCGCCGCAGGCGAGAATATATTTAATTTTTATACTACGTACCTGTAAATAGTATGCAGTACATAATACTCATATCTGTAATAAGATAATTCTGATAAATGTTGTGGAAATTGTCTTGGATTTGCAGTTGAAATTGCATTTGCAAATTTTTTGCAAATTTGTGCATTTTATTGTTGTGAATTTACAAATGCAACGAATATGCAAATCCATGAGCATATGCATAAGATCCTGAACAGCCCTTATAATTCTTTAAAAGCTTTTGCAGCATTACCTCCCGCTCTAGTGATGTATGTAAATTTTCGATACTTTCAAATATCGATCGATACCTCGATACTTTGGAAACAGGTATCTAATAAAAGTATTCGATACTTTTACATTATTCCGTTAAAAATCCCTTATACCAAAACTAATACTCATAGGCGCGTATTCATAGTCCAGAAACTAAGTTGAAACTAACAAAGTTGCAACTTAAATTTAAGTACCAACTTAAAATTTACCTCTATTCATAGTCGCATTTCAGACTTCTACTAAGTAGTTTCGACTTAGTTTACGATATAGCAAAACGAGTGTGAAAATGTATCGATTTTTCTTTACGATATTTTGAAAAAATTACATTTTTATTAAAAAATATCAAGTTTGATCATCCGTTTATGTAATTTTTATTTTCATTGCATGATTATGCAAAAGAATAAGGTATCATTTTCTTGTTAAATGTGTGAAAAAGCCAGAACAACCGCAGTGATGTGAAGTCGATGTTTATCGACAGCATGCTGTAAAACATACAAATAGTAGATATCTAAATGTTTTGCACAAATTTACTTTAAAAAAACTAGCGTGAAACTGACTTATTATTTGAAAATTTATCTAAATTATTCCAATTATAAAATTGTGCTTTATTCGAATTGTAATACGCATTTAATTTCATCTTCCGATTAAAATGGATCGATCTTTGTAAATTTTAATTGGAGATTATTCAATATTATCAAAATCACCCCCTACCAACTTAATTTTTACATATTTCGTCTGTTTTCCCCTTAATTTGATAAAATACTTCTTCCCAGTTACGACATAGTTGCAGCTGCAGCCGAAACTAAATTTTAAGTTGGTACTTAGCCAGAAAAGTCGAAACTAAGGCGACTATGAATTAGAATAGTTTCGACTTAGTTGAGTACTAAATATGACTATGAATATGCGCCATAGTCTCTTTTTTAGTAAAAATGTTTTCAATCAAAAACGTTGCATAGAACCACTGAACTGCTGTTGAAGCTTATGCGTACCCTTAGTACTTACCATAAATAATTTTCAACTATTTCAGCTATTCTGGGATAGCGGATCTCGATGTCTCGCCAATAAGTATTCTTGAATATATTGATTACCCTCAACTATGGCAGTCGCTAAAAACTTAGGCTTACTTAGATTTTTTATCAAAATCACTCCAAAGAGAATGGCCGTTTTTTTGATCCACGTTGTGTTCCGGTAAATTATCATTTTGAAACCTGTTTATACAGTGCACCTCAAAATTGTATT
This sequence comes from Rhagoletis pomonella, assembly GCF_013731165.1. Taxonomy (NCBI): domain Eukaryota; kingdom Metazoa; phylum Arthropoda; class Insecta; order Diptera; family Tephritidae; genus Rhagoletis; species Rhagoletis pomonella. Next base: position 12,490,177 of record NW_023458560.1, read on the forward strand.
TTTCAACCCGATATTTTAACGATGATAATTGAGTATCGAAGTATCGACATAATTTTTTCAATACTAATCGAATACTCAAATTGCTCAACAATATCAAATATTGCAAAAACAATATTAGATTGGTGGAAATATACAAAAAACATTTCAAACGCTCTTATAATACAAATTGCTGGTACAAGCCAGAATTTATTTGTGAATATTGCTGTACAACATTAAAAAAAAACGGAAAGTACAACCATGACTTGGCATCATTATACCATGACTCCATTATGAGATTTAATGCGGATTTAGCCCTCTGACAAGATGTAACGATAAATCTTTTGAGATTTACCATATAAAATTAAATCTCGAAAGGCAGTAGATTTAAGTTAAATCTTCGTTTAACATCCTCTAGAACTCCATTCGACTCGGGAAATGAATTGGCAGTCATATTTGCTAACTAGATCTTCAGGATATGCCGAGGACCTACGATTTGATTTTGAAAAGAGAGTTTATTTCCCCAACAGCTCTTTAAAAAATTTTCTTTCCGCAAATGTTGTGCTTTACCATTTTTATAGTTTTTCTCAAATTCGGGAAAATGATTCGGAATATGGTATCATAAGTTACTTTATATTATATATACATATATATATCTATATATATAAAAATGGTGTGCAAAATGTATAGTAATTCATCACATTCATTTCGCAAACATTTTTTTTAGTTGTTCGTAATTGCCAGGAGAAGGTTTTTACGAAAGAAAATTTTGGGAAAACCCTCCGGGAAGGTC
>NW_023458560.1:12491045-12509504 GCF_013731165.1 Rhagoletis pomonella
AATAGTAGGGCTGTGCGATTAATTGATTACTCAAAATTTTAATTAATCATAAAGTAAATAACTCAATTATTCGATTAATTGGAAATTATGATTACTCAAAAGTTCAGTTACTCGAGTAATCAAGATTTTTGATTAACCAAAAACCAAAATATTTGAATAAAATGCTTTATGATTAATCAACATTTCGAGTAAAATGAGTAATCAACATTTCAACTCTTTACATATGTATAAAGTAGTTAAAGTTCCTTGATACTTTGAAAACAACGTTTCTGTTTTCAAAAATTAAAACAAAAAATTTTTTTCATGTACAGAATGTAAAAAAGAAAATAAGCATTTTCCAAAGCAAACTCTATTAACGAGCAAAATTATTTTTTTTGAGTAATCATATTTCAAGTAACTTGATTAATCATCGTTTTGAGTAATCGAAATCTTGATTACTCGAGTAATTGATTAACCGAATAATTGATTAACTAACTTGCTCGAGTAATCGAATAATCGCACAGCCCTAGTTAATATTATACTGTCTGTATATTTCTCATTCTGTCCATTTCTTTCAATGCGAAGAAAATTTTCCGCACCCTGCTTTTTAGCTACACTTTTTACCTAATTTGTATGAGTTTGACATAAAAGAAGAGGAAGAACCTTATCTGTCGCCAGAAAAATAGAAATAGATCTAATCTGGCCACAACCACAGCCGCCGCGTAGCCCGGTCGTCGCCAAAATAATTATCTACATAAGAGTACGTGTTAAAATAATTTGACAGCTGTGGTTTGTAGCTCGTCGTTTTCATTGTGTTCGGGCTAATATGCATTCGTAATGTGAACTTAATCGGATCATAAATACGGATTTTTTGCGGATTTAAATCTTTTCACGCAAGTAATATATGATCTAAATATGAACCAGATCAGACTATAAATGCGGGTTTTACAAATATCTCGACTCCTGCGCCACCTTACGGCAAATTTTTTTTGCATTTATTTCTTTTCATATAAGTAATACATGTTCCAAATATGAACCAAATCAGATCATAAAAGCGGGTTTTACAAATATCTCGACTCCTGCGCCACCTAGCGGATTAAGTAATCTTTTATATTGCATTGTCCTCGAGTACTGAGCTAAGTTTGAAGTTTCAAGTCTGTCTGTAGCTCATCGGGAAGTTTGTTAAATATTGACTGCAAAGTTCCAGGACATACAAAGATACATACATACTTACATACATACAAGTGAAGTTAAGTAAAAGCTTGTAAAAAGCACAGCTTCACATCTTTGACGATTGCGTTGATCGTTGTTTTTTCATTAGGATGCAAAACATTAGATACCAGCAAAAAATAGCACAGGGAAACTTTACTAACAGCCGCACTCAGAGTCGTTTAATGATTACTTAAGGTGTCCCTCAGTAGCGATTTGAAAAAAATTCCCTCTCAGAGTCGGTTAATGATTCGTTAACGGCATTAAATGAACATTAAAGTTAAGTAAACAAAAACCTTTACTTAACTTTTTAACGAATGATTTTGAAATTTTTTGTTTGTTTTCAATAAATTTCAATTTCGATAAAGTTGTTGTAACAATGGCAATGGCCCAGTGAGCAGAGCACTTTCGAGCCATTCAAGAGATCCGAGTTCAATCCTCGGCATCGAATTTTTTTATAAATTTTTCTTTAGTTTTATTGCTTAAAAAATTTATATTTTTTTTTTATTTAACGTTTGGAAACTTTTTTGATTCATCTTTTTTCTTTTACTTTCGGTTTCTCAAATTTATAGTTTTTCCTGTTTTAAAAAAATATTTTTTTCATCTCGTTTGGTTTTTAGAAAACTTATTGCTAAACGATAAATATAATAACCCTATTAGCACATCTTTCAATTAGTCATTCGAAATACAGAAAAGGGCTTTCAATACAGTTGCCGAAATATTAATACGTTTGTCTCTCGAAAGACTGAGGCGAGTTGAAAGGCAGAATTGGCCTGTTATTGGTCTTGTTTGTCTTTTAGCAAACAGTTTCTAAAAATTTAATTAAATTGAAAAAAATTTTTTTGGTTTTTATAGCAATAAAGTCTATAAATCAAAAGAAAATTAGATCCAAAATGCAAAAAAAAATCAATAAAGATAGCTTATAAAAATTAAACCAGAAAAAATAAATAAATAAAAAATGGAGAATTAAAATCTTCCTGCCCTAGGACTCGAACTCGTATCTCTCGAATGGCATGCCAGTGTTCTGCTCACTCAGCCATTGCGTCTGTGAGCCAGTGCGTACAAAATGATATAAATACTTATTTTTATATTTTATTTCAAACTGAACGAAAAACGTGAGTGATGCCACAAAAATGAAGGGCCGTAACTGGGGCCATACTTAAATTTATTATTTCATAATTTTTAACTCTGAGAGGAAACATTAATTAACAGATTTAACGATCATTAGTTAAGTGCCCATTAGAGCTAATTTAAGGAACGTTTCTGAGTGCGGCTGTAAATGACTTACTACACAATATGAACATGACAAGTAATTTAATCGTAAAACTTTATTCTGCTCTCTTGTGTATGTCACTTGTAATATTGCATTGGATCGAGGTCCAGCTTTTAGATTGCATTTGCTCTTCAATATATGTTTTAATCTTACTTGATTTACAGGAATTAGCAACATCGGCGACATATTTAGCTTAAAAAACAATTTACCCATGACAAACAGATAGATCGCAAATTCACCTTTACATTTCCACCAACACCGTCTGCCACACTTTTTCCATGACCAGACGATGTGAAATTCCAAGAAGCATTATCTTAATTCAATAATTGGCAATAGCAATGGGTTGATGCAACGTTTGGGGCCAAACCTTTGGTTAATTTCAAAAGTTAACACACGGAATGGTTCCAGAAGTAAGATCCTTGAATTAAAATACACCAGTGAGAAGTGATAACTGTTTCTTAGGGGCCCCGAAATAGACAGCTTGTATTTTTTCTCATATTTACATGTATAATTTTGGTAAAACTTTGGGACAATACAAATAATTCTGCTCCAGATTTTGACTTATTGTTTCAATAGCTTTATGCTGATGACCGGTATTATACGCATGTACGCTGCAATTATCAGATTTAAAAACTGTAATTGATTGATTGAGCAGAAGTTTCATGTTTGCGTGGATTTTACGCATGCAAGTACATATCACGTTGCGAAGAATAGCGCGAACAAATCCAAAATGGTTTATACAGTGGAATGGCTGACTTCCAAAACGTCAATTGCTTTGCATACGTACAAAGTATAATGTTCCATAACGCCGAACTACAAAATATTGACAATGTATACTTTTCCAAAATGCATCCGAAAAGTTATAGAAACGGAGCGCTTGAGCAATCAGCGCATCAGAAACAAAGTTGATGCTTCGTTTGTTATTGGTTACCATTGGTGTTTTAAAAATTGAAAATTCAGAAAAATTGTTCATTGCTATATTCAAAATTTAAAATATGCAATGTATCTGGTTGCAATGTGTCGTAACTCTGCGTATATAAACAGTTTGAATACCGTAGTATAACAAACATTGTATTGATACGTTTTGGAAGTCAGCCAATCTCGAAAAAGTTAACCCAAATGTCCCAAGGACAATTAACTTTTTCGAACTATTAACTTTTCTAAGCGGTTTTCAAAATTGAAAAAACACAATAATAAACATAGATTTTTTTTCAAATATAGCACGCTAAATTTATTTCAGTGAATTAGTTTTCATCATTATGGCTGGTTTAAAGGTCGCAATCACTCTTGGCAATATTCATGCACAGTAACTAAATATAATTTTTACGAGGTGCTTTAAATAAGCAGTCGATACTTGTTTGTTTTTTTCTTTTGTGTAATAACTCTTGGCCCTTTCGTGCACATATCGGGCGCGTTCATAAGACGTAGCTGTTGTCCAACCGTTGACTGTTTGTCTTAGAAACGCACAGTTCAGTAGTTCCGTTGAGGTCAATAGTTGGCAACATTCCGCCAATTTTTCAATCGCAAAATTTTTTCGCTACCTGTATTCTACGTGTTGGATCGAAAAGACTTGCGCCGTTTATATTAAATGTACCTCCTTACCCAAGTTGTTTCATGTTATCTACAGATCCTTTACTAGCATATATATGAAAGTTTGAAACTAAACCATCACTTGCAGCAAGGACGAAATTTTTAAGACCAAGCGGATTTGGTTTGCCGGCATATACTAGCAAAATAGACATCGCGCCGAAAATGGGATCAGCTGTTCATCTAGCGATGTATGATAGGGAATGGGCAGTGTCTTACATTTACATTACAGAATAGGTTCAAAGAATGGTCTAATTTTCCAAAGTCGGTCTGGCGTGCAGCTATCATTTTCTGTTGAAAATCGGAAGCTGACAAAATCGGTTTCTCGACATTTTCCAAATAGATACATCGTTAATTCAGGATAACCTAAGCATTACATTAGTATATGACATCCTGTCAAATGAAGAAGCTCTTCTGCTGAAGTTTTTAATGAATGGTGGTTTAATTCATCAAATGGTAACTTAAGCGGGGCTCTTCCCAAAAAAGCATTTGAAATAGATTCTGGAGTATCTTCATCATAAATAAGTAAATCATTATTAGCAGGCCGACCTAGTGAATAACTCCCAAATGAAATAAATTCCAATAAAAATGAAACAACACCTAAATTAAAGAAATGAATGTTTTATCTTGATAAAGGTATTTGTAACATGACTGTTTTTTCGAATTTAATGACTTAAAAAATTTAAAAAAAAAAATTGCTATTTCACACCCAAAAACATACGTAATAATAAATATTTCAACAGGAAACAGTTCAATTTTTGCTTTTTTAATAAAATATCAATAATGTTGCCGCCACGAGGTTATAAAAATGTAGCTGTCAAAGCACTAAATTGCTGGCAATATTTATCAATATAAAAGCTCTGATAATTATTGCTTGCCAAGAGCAATATACGGTCTCCATTGGCAAAATTTTGCCTGATAACATTATCAAGATAAAAACTTTTGCCTGTAGGACAGCAAATTACTTTACAACAGTTTCAGAAACCGTTAGAAAAACGTCGTTGTTAAATTGTAATTTTAAGAAAAATGAAATAAGTCCCAACAAAAATGAAATAACTCCTAATAGTAAACAATAATGAAAAAACACCCAACGAAATTTCGTGAAATAAGTCCCAACGCACTGGGAGTTATTTTATAATGAAACAAGTCCCATTTTGTATGGAACATATTTGGCAGTTATTTCACTGTATTTGGGACTTCTTTCACTGTACCGGCCGACCTGGAAATCTAGGAAAACCAAAGAAAACCTAGCGTTGTAGAAGTAAATCTATTTAAAACTTAATATATTTACCCTTTTTTAAGCCATTTCAAATGTCTTGACTGGGAAGTTACATTAACTGCTGCAGAATTGGCAGAAGCGGTTTCTAAAACATTTTCATCATTGACACCGACATGAAAAGTATCATTCACCTGGTGAACAATGACGCTTTCTTCAAATTACTCACTACTGCGATCTTCGAAAGAATCCTGCACTTGCTGAAAAATTGCTTCGTAGTTATCATCGGATAGTTCAGCGTCGTTATTATATTTACAGCCAGTTTCACCAAACTTATTTGAATGGAAATTAACTTTAATTTAATTTTTTATTTAATTCTCATTTAAATTATTTTCAGTTTCAATAAGCTATTTATTTAAGTGAGTAAAAAGTGGTTGTAAAACAGACTAGGCCAGCGAACGCTTTCATTTGTACTGAGAGCTTTTGAAAGCTTTGGCACACTGTGTTGTAAAAGCAGGGCTGGTATACAAGTACGCAGCAGATACACAATGATCAGGTGATTAAAAGTGTAACATCTCTGAGTGTGGTTATTCTGATTTAATTTTTATTTAAGTGAAGAGCATAGGTCACTTAACTTAAAATGGATTGGTGAAACCCAAAATTCAAAAATCGAAGTAATTTTCACTTAAATGAATCTGGTGAAACTGGCTGTTATTATAGTTTTCAATTTCTTTGTCGTTGAATTTTTTGGATATATCTATAGTTTGGTTCGAAGATAAAATCGTTAGGCATGGATGAAACAGCGGAATTGCAGTTTTTAACATTCAAACACCCACAGTCCACAAATGTGGACAAGCGTTACTGACTGCTTATTTCCATAGTTTTTAGTATTTATTTTTGTTTTACAGCACTCGTATACAGTTTTTTTGTGTTTGAATAATATTTCCTTCTTCACTAAATTCATTTAGGGGATTCCCTTAAACGCGAAGAGCAGAAAACTCGAAAACCTCGAAAGTTTTCGAGGCTGTTTTTGGGAATGCACCTTTTTTCAGCCTCGTAAACAATGGAGAAATTCCGAAGTTTGACAGCTCATTCAGAGTTTTTTGTATAATACATCGCATCAGCTGAAATAAATACATATAAAATCAGCATTGAAAATGCCACGAAAAAGTGAAAAATGTAAATTGTATGAATTTATTGCTCAAAACGCAGTCAACAATTATAAAGGCAACACTGAAACTTACGAACGACTTTTCGAGGCTTTTTTCGCGACTAATTTGCCTCGAAAGTTTTCGAGGCACGCGAAAATCGCCACTCATACAATTTTTGACAGTTGTTTTTCGAGGCTGGAAAAGTTTCGAGGTTTCGTGGTTTTCGAGCCTCTTTCGAGCTAAAGAGAATCCCCTAATTGTTTGTTATCGTTTTTACTTACCAACACCGCGACATATTTGCAAAACGTATATGAAAACACCGAAAACGTAAACAGACAAACTATTTATAAGAGTAGTAAAGCGAGAGAATACGTTTCCTTTCTGTTGCGACATTTGGGAGAAATAACGAACAAATAGCAAATATTTGCCTATGAAAATGTATGTCCACATATGTGGACATCATCTTTGGAATTTGTTCTCTCGGCTATAGATTATCGGACTAAAAAATGCGATACATGTTTTTGTCTACAAAAAAACGTATCCTATCATTTTTTGATAAACCTACTGGTTTAACGGTTACCTATACAAACTTAGAGTTAAATTTATGTCATTCTTACAGCTTTTTCTTCTATTTTAGGTTAAATAATTAAAATTATTTTCAACTATCCAAAAAAGAATTCATTTAAAAATTGAAAGTGTAAAGTTTAATAAGTCTTGCAAATTAGTTCTACTGAAATCACCCTATTTTTGGGGAAAAATATTAAAAATCCAATATATATTTTATTGAGTTATGTTTGAAAGTTTGTTTTATAATTTTTTCCCTTAAAATTATTTAGTATCTTTTTCTAACAGGGAATTACAATTTTCAGGATGTTTGTAAAAAGTGTGCAATATTTAATGAAAATTTTAATTATTTCACCTAAAATAGGAGAAAAAACTGTAATAATGGCATAAATTAAATAATTGATGAAAACAGGTCCCAAAACGACAACATTTTGTGGCACAGCCCCTGGCCTGAAAACTAATACGGTTAACAAATGGGCTCGATTATTTGCATAAACAGCCTTTATTTGCTTTGACTCATGTATGTATTTTCATCTTTAAAATGCGCATAAGCAGCCGAACAAATGCGCGAAATGTTTAGGAATTAACTCGGATCCGGGGAATTATCGATGACAACACTGGTAAAAATGGCCAGCTGTTGTCTTTTGTACAAGTAAGCAAACAAAGCGGGCGAGTTTCGCGTACGCGGTAAACGAGTGGTGAGAGTTGCGCGTTACAACCTGTAGCTGATGGGTTCTATTCTCTTGGAGCGGTTGCGAAAAAATTTTTGTTTTTTTGTTTTTATTATTTATTTTATATATATTTTTTTTTTATATATATATTTAATAATAATAATAATAATAATAGATTGGCGCTTACACATATGTTAGTGTTTGCCCGAGCTTCTCCTCCGATAGAAGAGCCGTCAGATAGATAAGACGTGTTTAATCGAGCTCTGTTAATTTAACGTTTTTCTTAGTGAAATGAACTTCTTTAGTCTGCATTATTTAATGCTTGAGATAGTGACTCTATATATCTAAAAAGTTTATTGTTGATTTCAACAAACTAATCTAAAATGCCTTGTGTATGCGGACAAAAAGTCGATCGCAATCGCGCGAAAGTGCAGTGTGCTCAGTGCAAAGAATTTTTTCATTTGGATTGCGCCGGTGTTTCGCAGAATGACTTGGAGTTTTTGCTCAGCTCAAACAACAAATACTTTTGTAAAGAGTGTACAGACCTTCGTCGAAAATCTATTCGCACTCCTCCGCCTTCTGTGAAGCTGGTGGACAGTGAAATTGCCAATAATTTGTGTTTAGCCAACTCAACCGGTGTGCAGATAAGCGAATGTGACGATATATTTTCCCAACAACAACCACAAAAGTCAGCACCAACTAAATCGCTTAGTGAGAAGGTAAACGAGTCTGAGCTGCAAACTACGTTATCTAAAATTCTTTGTGAACTCAAAGCTCTTAAGTCAGAACAAGCTCGTTCTCTTACTATGCTTCAAGCTGTTCAAGCTGACAAATGTCGTTTAATAGAAACTAATGAGAAACTGCACTCTGATCTAACATCTCTGCGAAAACAATATGATGAAAACATTGCTAATACGCTTGCTTCGCTCACAGCCGAAGTAAAAGAGCTTCGCCGCTGTACGTGCCAATGTATGTGTTTAAATAATAACAAACATAAGTCGGCTGAACACTTTGTCACTGCACCCAGAAAAAGGTTTAGTTATAATAACCAAGATTTGGTTATAGTGATCAAGTGGCATAGTTGGATATGGCGAAATAAATATATAGTTCACGAAAGTCTGCAATTTACTTAAGACTTCTAGTTGGGCAAATGTATATTTGTTAATAATTACAAAACGACTACCTTGATTGGACAATATTGTTAGTTGAATAAAATCATTGTTGAGCAAATATAAACAATGCTTTGGTTGATACAAGTTTTCAATTAATCTTGTGAACTTGCCGTAGACTTGAATCAGCTAACCGTTTATTATTGGGAAAAAAGTTTCAGTTTGACACAAATAAAAATTTACTCGATGTTTGTTGTGTTTACTTTCTTCTTTTATTTGCATATGTTAAGCATAAAAATACGTACATATTTACATAAGTTAGTTACTAAAGTAAATAATACATATGTATATGGTGGTAAGAATTTCCTAAAGAACAACGATGAAACAGGAGCAGTCGTGCGAAAACCCAGGTCAATATTTGCTGGAAGTATACTGCTTTGCTTTTTCCTTAGCTAAATAGACACTTTCAAATTATAATTCACATGAATTATATATCCACTGAAAAACCCCGGTTGGAATCGAACTTTATATTTTTAATTAAACTTTAAACTATGCGCAGCAAAACTGAGGGCCCTATTGCGAGTGTCGACTGGCAGTAGAATAGAAATTTGTCGATCGAGTCGATCATCTTTTATTTTGCTATTGTGTAACTTGATCGATAAAAATTTGCGCTATTGTGAATGGCTGACTGAATTGTAAACAGCTGTTTCTTTGTTTACATTTGTTTCTTTAGTGGTTCATTTACATCATTTTTAAAGTAATTGCTTTTATTACAAAATAAAAAAAATGGACTTAGTTAAAATATGGTTTAGTGATGAAGGAAGTTGATGTGGAAGCTAATAGATTAGTAGAGTTGGCTAAAGCAAGGAGGGAATTGCGAGATTCGTCGGAGCCCTTGGAGTTGGCAGATGAAGTGTATGTTCATATGTATGTAAATTTTATGAATAGAAGTTGCATTCCCGATGCTTCACGTTTTTAGGTTTTACAGGATTTGCAGGAAAAGCTGTTTTCCTCATTAATAAACTTTATGGAAGTTTAAGAAATACGGTGCGGTTTAGTTATTTGTATAATGATGTTGGGTATTTGTGTCCAAACGCGTGACCCGATTTTAAAAACTTTAACATACACGTGTAGTGAAAGAATCAAACTTTGATTTAAAATAAAGATTTCAAATTTCCGAGCACTAGTTAATTAAAAATTATGCAGTTTTTTAAACTTTGCTGTTGATTCTGCGCAAAAACACTGTGGATGGCGTAGCCGGAGTTATATGCACAAGAAGTATTGTATATCTTTCACAATAGAAGCGGAGCTTTCTCCCCTACTCTTTCCGGAAATTCCTTTGCATATGTCCTCACTCCCCTGCATCAAAACAACCAACCGCGCAACTTGCCTTTTGTTGATTACAATTTTTGACCTGTAATTCAGACACATACATACATATGCATATTTCACAATTTTTTACAACTTCTAGTTCAATTGACTTACTTTTTATGCATTATAGTACCACTTTCTTACGTAAGTTTTATAAACGCAAACTCCAACGACTGAAAAACAGCAATAGAAGGATGAGCGATTAAAAAGTATTCACAGTCGCTAATTGAGCGACTAAGCGACACTCGCAATAGCATCGTTAATCGATAATCGCTTAATAGTCGTTTATCTACTGCCAGTCGACATTCGCAATAGGGGTGTGAAACTGTGACAAACAAGTATAGGCATGTCATAGCACACATGGCGCAGCGATCGACATGCCATAGCTTACTGAGCGCTCTGGGACCACATGCGTGTTTCACCCATATACGAACAGCGGTAGCGGAGCAATGATTTCCACGCACAATGCAATGGTCGGCATACTAGCGCATTCAAACGATTCAATAAGTGGGACTGTGTGCATTGCTCAGCTGGCGCTCTTCGTATGTGCTCAGAGAGCGCTCAGCATTCTTTAGGGGTGGCTCACAAGCATGAATATGTTCCACTCTCAAACCAAATCGTGGTTGTCTCAACTAAGATTTGGTAACTATGACTAAACCACGTGTTGAAAGAAAGCTTATCTGCATTAACAGAGCTTAATAACATCCTTTTATGGACCATACGTTAAGTTCAATGGAATTTGTAGAAATATGCTTCAAAGAAATATTTATTAGTATTAACCAAACCCTTCAACTAAATTAACGATTTGTTACAACCTAGATGAATATTAGAAGCTTTAATATATTTAGTTATAATAACCAATCGATGGTAATAGTTCCCAATCCTTGGTAACAGTTCCCAAATAGTGTCAAAATTCGGGAACTAAATATCTTTAGTTGTCGAAACTAATCCTTTTTCTCAGTGTGACTCGGGCTTGACCGTCGGTAATGCTGATGCTAATGACATCGTCGCTGCTATAGCTAATCGGCCACCTTCATCTCTATCGTCTTCTTCTATTTCTATCATCCCGGCTGCTTCTGATTACTCGCTGCCTGCTGCTTCCCCTGATATTGTTGAGGTCTCTAATGCAGTCAGTAAGAAGCTGTCGACTTACGCCTCAGTCGCCACACCTAGTGTCAATGTTTATGTTTCTAATGCTTCCTCAGACTCGCTTGCCCATACGTCTGCTAGTACGAAAGCGCTTAATGTCGCGAATGGGGTTACTAACACTTCTTCATATGGGAGTAGCACAGCTGAGTTAGGGTGTGCCAAAAATCATGAAACCATTGAACAAGCAGTTATAAATCTTGACCAATCTACTCGCGACTGGATAAAGGTATCTGATAAGCGACGTAATAAAAAAAATGAATTGCATGTTATCGGATCCAACAATAACATCGAACTTAACGTTTCTGTTGCTGCACAACTAAAGTGGCTACATTTAGCTTCTTTTCTGCCAACTGTTAGTCCTAGTGACATGTCCTGCTTCAGTCTGGTTAAGAAGGACGTCGAACCCAATACTTTAAAGAGGGTTAACTTCAAATTGGGTGTTCCTGAAGATGTATTCGGTAAACTTCTCAGGCCTGAGATTTGGCCCGCTAAGGTCACTGTACGCCCATTTCGTTTTTTTCAACGGAAACCAATCCAGTCGGCCAAAACCTAACATTTGAAAATTCGAAGGAATATTCGGAACGTGACGGTGCGCCCCCTCCGTTTTCTTCAACAGCCCGAAAGACTAAGGTTCTGACTGTCAACGACTTATTATATACTTCTAAGCCTATTAATGAATTAAGAAGAACTTATACGCTTTATTATCAGAATGTAAGTGGTATGCGTACAAAATCCTCTAAATTTTATCGTAGTGTTGTTTCACATGAAAATGATATATTAGCTTTAACTGAGACTTGGTTGAACGAAAATTTTTCTTCCAATGAATTTTTTGATAGTTATTATCATATATTTCGTAAGGATCGTTGCCCTAATGCCACTGGTCTCGAGAGAGGTGGTGGTGTCCTACTTGCGGTCAGAGCCAATTTATGCAGCAAACTTATTCCTATTAATTATTATGATGGAGATGTGGAACAAATTTGTGTTAGAGTAAAATTTGCTGGCAATAAAACAGTAGTTTTTCTATTGTCTTATATTCCACCCAGCAGCGACCTCGCTGCCTACAAAAAGCATATGAACAACTTAATCTCTATAATAGATAATGCTAATCCGTCTGAGGAGATAATATATTTAGGCGATTTTAATTTAAGTAACGTCTCTTGGCTAAGCGATTCGAATAATATTTTACCAACTAATCTCAGAACGGATATCGATATGCTAGTTGTAAGCACATTGTTTTCGTATAGCCTAAAGCAATGTAACTCTTATCCCAATAACAATGGTAGATTCCTTGATCTAATTTTTGGGTCAGCTGATCTTCGACTATCATGTTCGGAGTGTTCGTCTCCTATTTTAGAAAATAGTCTTCACCATAATGCCTTGGTGGCTCATTTTGAGTATTATAGCTTCGATAAAAAACCTACTGAATCTGCTGTTGAATATAATTATTTTAGTGCTGACAGTGTAGCGATGAATGACTTTTTACTAGCCACCGATTGAGCTTTCCTGAACTCCTCTATTGGACCAGATACTTCTTACGCTATTTTGCTACAACGACTTTCGTTAGCTATCTGCAGTTTCGTACCTCTAAAGCGAATAGTTCCAAACAATAAACCACCCTGGTTCAACTCGAAACTGAGTAACCTAAAGAACATTAAAAATAAAGCTTTTAGGAAACATAGAATGAGTACTGATGAAGTTGATCGATTTAACTATGTAAGACTTAAAAAGAATTTCGATTGTCTTAATAAGTTTCTATTTAAACAATACTTGCTTAAACTCGAATCGAAACTGAAATCAAATCCATCTAGTTTTTGGTCCGTTATAAACTCTAAAAGAAAGACCAATGGTTTCCCGACAAGCATGGAGTATGATGGTGAAGTGTCCAATAATACGCAAGATACCTGTAATTTGTTTGCTAAATTATTTCAGAAGGTCTACTCAAAGTTTACCACTTCATCAATTTCTGCATTGCATAACTCGTCTTTACCACCAATCTCGTTCTTCGACATTACCGTCGATGATGTTCTTCTGTCAATTTCAAAGTTGACAAGCAGCGCAAAATCTGACAGTGACGGTCTTTGTCCGTTATTTTTCCAAATTTGTTCCTATACCGTTGCAGATCCTTTGGCACTTCTCTTTCGACAATGTCTGAACTGCGGAACTTTCCTAGATTCGTGGAAACTATGTTCAATAAATCCTATATTTAAGTCTGGCGACCGTAAGGATATTTGCAACTATAGACCTATAGTTAAACAAAGCACCCTGGCAAAGATATTTGATCACATTCTTCAACGTAAGCTGTTCGATCACATTAGCAATGCTATTGTGGAATGTCAGCATGGATTTTTTCCTGGGAGGTCTACTTCCACCAATTTAGCCTTAGTCACTAATCAAATTGTCGATGCTTTTGAGACTCAGGCGCAACTCGACGTCATTTACACCGACTTCTCAAAAGCATTTGACAAAGTTGATCACTCAATTCTGCTACGTAAATTGAAATTGTATGGAATCAATGGGAAACTGTTGAAATTTTTCACCAGTTTTCTATCGAATAGGAAACTTTTTGTGTCAATTGGAGGCGTTAAATCATCTTTGCTTATCGATGCTTGGTCAGGAATTCCACAGGGGACTGACTGTGGTCCTTTATTGTTCCTTATCTTTATCAATGACCTGCCACAACAATTTAAATTCGCTAAATGCTTAATGTTTGCAGATGATGTTAAACTGTTTTTAACAGTACGTAATATTTCTGACTGCATTAACTTACAATCTGACCTTGATTCCTTTGCCGGATGGTGCAATAACAATAACTTATTTTTAAATACGAATAAATGTCGCGTTGTTTCCTATTCAAAAAAGGTTGGCACCACTATTTTCAACTATAAAATAAATGCTCAATCGTTGAACCGTTCTTATGAGATTAAAGATCTGGGTATATTATTTGACTCCAAACTCTCTTTCGCTAGTCACATTGACTTTATTGTCTCAAAATCTTTTGCAATGATTGGTTTTATTAGACGTAGTTCCGGAGACTTTAAAGATCCAATGACATTGAGATCACTTTACATTTCTTTGGTAAGAAGTCGTCTCGAATACTGCTCATTTATATGGAACCCATTCTACGAAGTACACTCATGTAAAATTGAGAGAGTTCAGAAAATATTTACTAAAATCGCTTTGCGTATGCTTCGTTGGCCTGATGGCCTCCCATCATACACCAGCAGACGTAAATTACTTGGGCTCCAGGCTTTGTATGAGAGAAGAACTTGTTCCTCGCTCTTGTTTGCCTATAACATAATTAACTCGAATATTAAATGCTCTGATTTGTCTAATTTATTCATCCCCTATATTCCACCGCGTAATCTTGGGCATACTAGATTATTTATCGAAGTAACTCATAAAACAAATTATGCAATGAATGAACCAATCGTTAAAACTATACATCTAGTAAATCGATATAGCAGCGTTCTTAATTTTAATAGTAGTTTATATAAATTTAAACTTGAATTGTTTTCTATTTTTAACTAGTCTGTAAGAAAGTTTGTACTTTTTAGACTGAAATAAATAAATAAATAAATAAATAGATATGTGGCGTGCGCCTTGATGTTGTCACACATAGCGGAGGGTCCTACAGTTTTACGCCGACTGCGAACGGCGATTGTATTTTTATGAGAAGCTGTTTTTCATGGCAGAAATACACTCGGAGGTTTGCCATTGCCTGCCGAGGGACGACCGCTGTTAAGAAAAAACCTTTTTTCTATATTTTTGCGATGTTGCTTTTGACCAGGGTTTGAACCCAGGTGCTACGGAGTGGAAGCGCGCACTGCTTACCACTACACCACAGCGGCCGACATTTATTTATATATTTAGTTTTAACTTATTTTCATTTGCTTTATTTAATATCAAATTTTTTATTTTACTCCTAGTTAGTTTAAATTTTTAGAGTTGAATTTTATTAAAAAGTCTACAACTAACTGAAAGCAACGTAAAAAATAGAGAACTTATAAAAAAAAAGAATGAAAACCAAATAAATGAAACCGCAACTGGCCGTGGGACTCGAACCCACGAACTTGCGGCTTGTTTATCCGCTTTACTGCTGTCTGTAAGGGTAAAATTATTATGCACATATGTGGGCCAGATTATATGAAAAAGCTTTGTCGTCTGTCACAGGTTTAAGTTCAGTGATTTTTAAGTAAAACTTACGAAATAACAATTATTTTTGAACGATAAATAAAACTTACAAGGTGGGTTTTAATTTAGAACAGAAAAATAAAAATCACCGCATAGGTTTTATTTCCTGAATGAAAAATATAACTCATTTTATAAGTATTATTTATTGAAAGCAAAATAAAACTCAACAAGTATTATTTTGCGAGCAAACATAGAACTCATGAAATAATTCTTATATTTGATGAAAAGAATAAAAATCAAAACATAAGAATTAAATATTGATTTTTTTGATATCGCTTATAACTGTTACTGTCCCTGCTTTTTTCTACAACTTTGTTTCGCAGCGTTTGCATGAAGCTGCAGCATGCTTCATCAGCTACGTTTTTAGGAAGTTGCTTCAGCAGAAATTCGAAGCCAGTGAACGCTTGCTGAAATGGCGACTCCGATGACAATCCTCGAAGTCTCACTGCGTTCTGCTGTGTTTCAATGAGATCGTAAACCTTTTTTAAAATTTCCTGGGTTTGCGGTTGGCGAGGTAAGCGAGATCGCTTTGTAGGTGGGGTGGTCTAGAAAGAAACAATTCAACAAAACAATTTTCAATCGCTGCCATACTCCAATACTGCCGTAGTCCAAAAAAAAAAAATTTTTGAGTTAAGTATGCAGATATGACCGCAACCTATTTTTACGTTAAAATTGCATATATACATATATATATATATATGTATGTATAAACTTACGTAGTCATACTGGGAACCAGGATATTTGCAGGTAAGTCGCTACGTCTTCGTCTTCCTCCTGGGAAGCATCCTCGACTGTCGTAAAAGTAATAAAACGTATACTTAAATTTGATAAGAAACTAGATTTTTGAACCTCCTCTTTTGGGACACATTGTGCAGGAACAACATCTCCTCTGCAAACTCCCAGTCAATGTCCTACCGGTCTTTTCAAGCATTACGCTAATGCGGTTCCACGCTTGGTCCACAGCATTTTTATTGAAATGCATCGGATTATTAATGCTCCAGATTCTCGCATTTTCCTTCACTGCGGAAATTAATTTCCCATAGCCATTTTTTGTAACTTACTTAACTGAGCTTTAACCCGTTTCGATCAATTTTGTCGATTAAAGTAGTAGAATTCATGTGTTATTTAGCCGATATCTCTTTAGAGAATTTAGTAGATTTACTACAAAAACGCACTACTAATCTAAAAAAGATAAATACATATTCGTAATCCACGACCCAAAGTTATGTATACGTGTTTCGGCGATTTTGTGCCATTACAAAACTTACGATTTTCTCTACAATGTAATTATTTTGAAAACGGAATGATATCATTAGTCGGTTTAGGTACATATATATAGATTATTTTCAGCAAATCGTTTCGAAAAGTCGGCATCATTAAAGTTTTACGCCCCCAAGTTATCAGTCTACGGGACGCCCATGGGCGGGAGCTACGAAATTAACAAGTCGAGTTTAAATATGCAAAATGTATGAAAACTTTCATTACACGACAAGAGAAAAAATATTATGTAAAATACTTTAAACATTCTATTACCATAATACCCCAACGACAAAAATTGTGTGCATATTAAAATCCCTTATAAATATGTAAGTATGTATGTACATAATTGAAACTACTTAGGACTTGTTAGCATTTGCTTGTATATGCAAGCATACATTTGTATGTACACAAATAAAAACAATTTGTCTTTTCAGATAGTTTTCGACTTAGTCACGTTCCATAACATATACATATGTACTAGCAACATCTGTCAAACCGAAAAGGATAACCAACCAGTAGATTGACAATGACATTCCGACAAATCTTCTTAGCGAAAGCGCCCATTTATACATACATATGCGGTCAATGTACGAGCAACCAAAATGCACAGAGTGCCGGAGAGAAAACTTATGTACATCTGTCAACGTCTTCAAATATTCAATTTGTTGCAATTGGCAGAATACGTGTTATTTGAAATGACAGAGATAAAACAAAGAAATTGGTTTTCTACAGATTTTCTGCTACAAGTGCACACTGGTCGGATGAGTCAAATGAATTCTACGAAAGAAATAATCTGGTGCTTAAAATATATAGTAAATTTTATATAACAGCATACTTTTAATTTGGGCCTTTTCAAAGTAAAATTTATGTTCGGTATTTTTGTTGTTGTTTTGGTTCGTTGTTTTTTAATACAAACTAAATCAACTTTTAATTGTCTCTTGCCATTAAAAAATTCGTATTTATTTATTTATATATTACATTATATTATTGTGTAAATAAAAATAGTTAAAAGCATGGGTTAAAGAGTAAATATGCACGTCTTGTTTAGTTTCCTGATATACTCTTAAGTTTTATAGAGTTAAATCTTTGATGACGAAACATCGCCAATCCTTTGCGAAAATCTTCGAGATCGAACAAAAGTAATGCCGTCCTCTTCCAATACACACTTTCAGTGAAGCAGGCTATACTCACGGCCCTACAACAATACAATAACTTTCTGGGGCTTTTACTAAACCGGGGAAACTAATAGTTACAGTAAAACCTCTAAAAGTTGCTTACATTTCTTGGTTAAGATGTTTGTAGTGCCTAATTAAGTTTTACATTTATCGGAGCAAATTCCTAGGTAGGCCGAACGAACATATGAGTAGCATTCCATTATTGATAAGGGAAAAATCGTAAACAGTTATAAAATAAAGTATCTAGTAGAAAAAACAGAAACTTTTTTCTGAAATATTCGCGTATATTCAACGAAATTAATGATTGTTTTAAAATAAAAACAAGTCAAGAAATATGAGTCCGGGCGAAACCGAACTTTATACATATACCCGGATCACGTATTAAATATATTTTTTTAACCATTCTGTAAAAGCTGGGGGTTTCACTTGATTAGCGTACGTCATAAGTAAGCCGTGGCGTCCGATTTTCCGAAATCTATAATCTAATTTCTTATTAAGATATTGTTATGAGTATTAATGTAGAGTAAATAAGCGTCCGTTTACGTATTTCTAAA
>NW_023458560.1:12509604-12520135 GCF_013731165.1 Rhagoletis pomonella
CTTTGTTGCTTTTTCAATTTTTCCTAATAAACAATCGTGGTACAAAGATCAATAAAAATATTAAAAATAAAATATTAACAAGCCACAATAACATTGACAAATATATTGATATTTTATTTCGTTTCTGATTTTACTTCATGCTAAAGTATGAATCTTTGATATTAATTAAATTTATATCAATTATTTTATGTCTAAAATGTAAAAAAAATACAATCGATATAAACATTTTATATTTGGTAACAAAAAAAATGTATTACTGTGCTCGCGCAATTTTATTTTTATTTATTTGTTTTCATTTAACCATGATGCAATAAAATTACGGAATGTCAGCAACATAATCTTAATATTTCGGTACGAGTTTTAAGCCATTTTAGCACGCTTTCAGTACGCTTTTCTACTTTCACATCACCATTGTATTACCGCCATTCAACAAATTTTATTTAAAATTTTTACAAATGTTCTAATAAACGAATACTATGCAACAACAGCTCTTCTATTATAACTTCAAAACTTTGATAGGATTGCAAAACATCTTTAAAATTTGGAATCGGAAATCCAAATCGATGAGAAATCAATTTCGAATGAAACCAGAACAGCCCTGAAATGAAACTACCAATTTATCAAAACGGTAACACTGATAGCAGCTCTACTTGTGGTATGTATAATAAGCTCATATTAAAACAGGCAGCGTATTATGTGCACACACACTAGCTTTGTTTCTTTACTTTCCTAGCAGATCTTTATCAGGAAGAAGAATGGGAAGAATTACAGAATTACGCTCACAGCGAGTGAAATATAGAAAAAGTCAAGAAAAGCAAACTAGCAGAAACTAGTTAGTAAACACCTGACCGATGCTTTTGACAACTGAACATATGTATTTGCTGCGAATTTTTAATCGCATTTTATGTTTAAAAATTGTTCACAAATACTCAGGTTTTGCCACACTTTATCAAATTTAATAAATCGCCCATTTTTATCGAAAAATACAAAAATATGTAAAAGAAGCAAATCAAAGTAGCTGTGCCTAATCTCTCTAATGTTGGAGCAACAGCTGAATTTTTCACCGCATAACGTGAAAATTATGTGTTTCTTGTAATTTGCTTTTGTAATTTTTTACTTATATTCGGCTAACACTACCTTGTGTAAATGCGCCTATCTGTAAAGAAACAAAGCTACTGTGTGGTGTATTCAATATTCCTTTTTTGGTGAATTCTTTGGTCCACTGTCAATTGCTCTCAGAATTTGCGATGTGCTGAGTCGCTACTTTTAAGTATTGATCGATACTCGGTAGTCAGCGAATTTTCATGTGCGGCGATGGCATGTAGAGAGAGTATCTGCTTAAAAAATCTGAGAACCCCGGTTCGAATTGCAGCTGGCGCAAGCTTTATTTTTGTTTTTTTCCCCCCAAAATTGGTAACAATGTAATGCAGAAGCGGACAATTGGTCCGAGCCTAGGACATTCAATGTTAAATGTAAATAGAATTTTACATGCTCTTGGACCAAACTTTGGACTAATTACAATCACTTGCTGTCTAGTTTGTGGTGTGCTCTAAGTCTATTCCGAGGTCCTACAGGGATAATGCACTAATCGCGCGCTGTGATGTTGATTCAAACTCAACATTTGAAAACACATTGACATGTATGTCTGTAGTAGAGTGTGCAAAGACGCTTGATACAATTGGTTGCGGCCAAGAGGGTCCGGGTTCAATTACAATCAGACGGAATATAAAATAAAATTTTTTTCTCCTTAATTACGAAAAAGCATCTGTGCATTTACAACCACATATTTTATAACGTACATACTCAAATTTAAAACGAGTTGGATTGGTGCTCTTTCATATGCGTATTTTTTGACGTAGAATACGTCTTACCTTACGATATGGAGGCTATGCTGAAATGTTGTAGTTGTAATTTGTAGAGCTTCACGAAAACGCTTATTGCACGAGAACTAATGAAGCAATTTCAAAGAAAGGTGTGGCGTTTCAAAGATAAAACTCGAAACCTATCGACAGATTCATTTTTGTAAGTAACCAATTCGGTTTCCGTCGTAAAAACAACGGTAAACATTGCCTTATTTTGGGGTCAATTTTGGGCCTTTAAAGTGCTCTAGCAACTTACGGTTGGCAGATATAACTTTCATTTTCGGGATATAGGTTCTCTGGAGCAGTAGAAATATTATCGTGTAAAAATTTTTATATAAATTCCACAAACACTGAGCATTTTAAGGCAAAAAAAAAAGTTGAAAAAATTTGCAAATTTTTTTCATTACCAAAATGCTCGAAAACCGCTCGAATGATTTTGTTTTTGTTTTCTTTAGCCAAAAATTCAAGAGTTTTCCTTTCGTTTGATATATGGGAAGTATTGGTTGATATCTTCTATATATGTTTATTTTATTCAAATATATGGGCATAAATGATTTCCCATACTTCGTCATCGTTTCGCAAACACGTGCATGCATTGGAAGTGTGGGAAGGAGACAAAACGTATATATGTGTGCGTAAGTACATACATATTTGGCTTTTGATAAACAAATGGAGCAATACATATTTATAACCTAATCACAGCGTATGTACCCGTATATATGTAAATACATAAATACGTACATGCTTGTTGATTGCAGTTAATGTAGATCTGTTTCTATTTTTTAGTAATCTATGTATGTCTATACATATTATATATGTACATACATGAATATATGCATGTATGCATAACACGTGAAAACTTTTTGAAGTGAAACAGCACTTAGAAAAAGGCCAATCCAAAAATAAAAGTAAAGGTGAGTACGTACATAGATATAGATAAGGATAAAAACAAAAACAAAGTTTCGCAAAGGTCAAGGCAAAAATTAAGACCAAGGTAAATTTAAACACTTTACTTATATAGGGGAAAAGGTGAAGGGGAATATGCATATGAAGAATATGATAAACATAAAAATAAAAACAGAGAAATATAAAGAAAAAGATTAGGATGAGGATGCCGATAAAAGTATATATGAAGGTAGAGGAAGAAAGATTCAAATAAAGGTAGTTTTAGAGAAAAGGATATAGATAAAGGTACAGAGACTCAATCTGGGAACTATTGCGGCATTATAGAGATTTTCGGGATCCTCGGGACTGATCGATACAATAATCGATATTTTGTCGGTTTTGTGATCGATATTTTTATCCATTTTGTTATACAAATTTTTATCGATATTGTTATTGATTTGCTATCGATATTTTCGGAACTATCGATATAATTATCGATATTTTTATCGATTTTGTTATCGATATTTTTCATCGATATTTTTATCAGTTTTGTTATCCATATTTTTATCGATGTTGTTATCGATATTTTTATCGATTTTGTTGTCGATATTTTTATCGATTTCGTCATCAATATTTTTATCGGTTTTGTTACCGATATTTTTAATCGATTTTCTATCGATATTGTTTCGCTTTTGTTATCGATATTTTTTATCGGTTTCATTATCGATATTGTTATCGAATTTGTAATCGATTAAGTTATCGATTTTGTTATCGATATTTTTATCGATTTTGTTATCGATATTATTATCGATTTTGATATCGATATTTTTATCGATTTTGTTATCGATATTATTATCGATTTTGATATCGATATTTTCATCGATTTTTTATCGATTTTGCTTTCGATATTATTATCGCTTTTGTTATCGATATTTTTTTCTTAGTGTGTGCTTTCGTTTTTGACTTTGATATGTTTTTAACCATACCACGTATTCTACGTTTAAATTTAGCGGCTGTATCTCCGATACAGCCTGCAGACCAAGACGAAGGCGCTGGACTGTTCCTTTTTTTAGATTTAGCACGTTTTTTTTTAATTCTAAAATATTTTTTTCTCAGTGTGCAATTCGGTTATGTGGGAATGCGGTACCTTCGTAATTTTTCGATATCAAACTGCGAAGCAAAAAATTTGTGAATATACGGTCTCACAGGGTGGCGTACTATCCCTGATCTTCTACGCTAACGGTTATTTGATTTTGCCACCCGGCTAAGGATTTGGCGATCTCTGTTCGAAAGTAAACGGCAATCCCACTGACCTTAGGGCATGTTAAGCAAAATGCGCCTTCTTTGCCAATGGGAACTAATGCTGAGCAAACAGTTTATTGTCGGCTGCTACCATAGCGAAGCGGAGCCACCTCCCATGTACGTCAGAAATGGCATCCACGAACTTACATACATACGAGAGCCAGGTGTACATAACCCCATCACTGGACCCGACGCTGTAGAAAGACCCAATAAATGACATTAACGAAGACTCTATTACCACATCAAGATACTCTCCATATCAATATCATATTTGGAGCCTAATCACCATCGACCGCGGGTGAAGAGCTTCAGCTGTGGTATAGTTCAGATCTGGATACCGCAATCGACTGAATTCATAGCTATTAAGACTCGACTGGCTTGTGAAGGCTCCCTCCACGACACCAACCCAGTCCTCATCTGCCCACGCAAACCCACTCAGCTTACACACCGAGTAGCACCGCTACAAAAACTACAACCCGCTTTGTTAGCATCACTTTTTTTGTGCGATAAACTCTTCCAAGCCTTTTAAGTCAGATGTTAATGGCAAGGGTAGAGTTAACAGGGGCAAGAGGTAATGCTTCTTCACCCTTATATTTATGAATTGTGTTCCTAAGAAACTTGTTTAAATACCTGGAAAGTAGGAGCTGCCGGATGATTGCGTGTGGGAATGGCGTTATAATTTAGGCGAGGTGGTGCTTAGATGACATACAATTTTAATACGCTTGTATTGGGCCGTTTGTACAAAAACTAAGCAATTGGGTTTTCCTAAAATTTAATGGGCTGAAAATTTAAGAAAAAGCCTTATAGGAAGCTTCGACTTTGAAGCTTATAACATGGATGACTACGTGGCTAGACTGGCACCAATTCACATTTTCTGTAGTCACAATTTCTCTCAAAAGAAGAGAAATTTGAAGAAAGTACTTTCTTTTTAGCCTTCCTGATCACTATATCGCTTTTAAGACACTGGTAGCTGGTGGGAAGTAAATATATGTTTTAATAGGAAAGCAGCAATCAGGGGTTTGGATTCGCTCACGGAGCTCTCAAAGCTATTAAGGGGCGCCAGCCCTCTATTTCAGATGTGTCTGATTATTTCTTACCTCTGATTATTTGAGATGAGTCGTCAAGGAAGGTACCCTCGAATCGGTATCAACGAGAAAAGAAGAGAATACCTTCGACAATCTGTGGAATATTGTCAGATCCTCTTATCTGCTCCGCAATCGGTGGTCGAAAACCTGGATAAGGGAAATGGCAAAGCCTTTATTTGGTTGAAAAAGTCGCACAGGTAGGTGTTTGTAGTGGGTGATAGATAAAAATCTTTCCATACTTTCTCTAAACCGGCTTTGGCTATTAAAGATGCGTGCTGCCACTCCGTAGTTTCTGCAGCTTGGCAGAACATCAGAATTGGGTAGGGTATGATTATTTAAATTAAACGTTTTTTGTGAATTATATTTTACTACACTAAATTTTTAACAATTAAGGCGCTAATTAAAGGTAACTTTCTCATTGTCTTTTCTAGTACTGAAAGTACTTGTTTTGTACTCGATGAGTTCTGAAAAAATGCGCCAAACTTTTTTACGTTCAATAAACTGCAGAACTTTCTAAGCAAACAATTAACAACACAAAGACACGAAAGTACTCATGCATCGAAATTTTCAGGCCATGACTCAAAAATAAAATTACCAGCAAACATTTTAACTTAAAGCGGACCAGGATTTCTTAGGAACTAATTTCGGTAAGTGACATTGAGTGCAATATTCTTCGTTTTCGTTGTACGCAGTTTTTGTTTTGCGCTTCTTTTCCCATGATACAGCAAAGTGAAGAAGGATAAAAAGTTCGCAACTGAAAAGCATAAGGAAACTTGCAAGCAAAAATGTTAGCGCAGCAGTTAGCAGGACAAACAACATTAATCTTCATTCATTGTTTGTAAGGCTACAAAAAAGGGACTTCGTTTTGGACCTTCCTGAAACTGAGGAAACTTCAAGTGTATGAAAAAGGGAAATAGTGAAACAGAGTAAGAAAAAGTGAAGTGCACACCACTACGTATGTATGTGTACATTTATGTACATTTTAACAAGCATGTAAACTTGCTTGTATGCACTTATTTATTTCTGGCACAGAGTCTATGGTACAAAATCAAAAATTGAAAAATAGGAGCAGACATAGCAGCGGCACCAAAGCTGCGCAATGTATTCTGTGCCAAAAAGGGTAAACAGAAACCATTTCAGGAAGTGTCAGAAAATATGTTCGCATATAAAATAGTTTGTTTGCAACAAACAACCAGAAATATCAGCTAACGCAGAGTCGCGACTTTAAAAGACGAAAGTGCATGGAACGCCATTTAAAGTGAAAGGGATTTTCAAAGGAAGGTTTCGTTGTGTTGTGTAGAGGTGTCAGTTATTATTTTGTGACATGCTATGGCGAACTGTCAAGTTGTATGTTGAATGGCCCCGGCACCACAGGAGGCCACAAATACACTAGTTTATGTTTGCAATACGATAAAGCCATGTAAAAATATAGCGTATGTATGTATATATGTATATTGGGTCATTGAGAGCAGGGCCGGGCCCCAGGGAACATGTAATCGGCAGGTCCTTTGATTTTAAATAGTAAATCTCCAAAAGGTTTCTAGGGGTTTATTTAGTACTATTTATACATAAGAGCTAAGGCAAAATATTTATTACACTAACGTGTGATCAATAAATTCAAAAATAATTTACTTGGTATGCAAGATTACTAGATTAAATAACGATTTCGTCATTTTTGGTATATGCCTTTGGTTTGGTTTTCAATGAAAAAAAATATAAAAAAATATCAACAGGCTATCCTGCGCTGGTAATACATAAATGTTTCCAGATTCCGTTTTTGTTAACAAAATTATTTAAATTTTTCTGTTCCAAAATGTTCGGTAACGTTTAAGATAGGCCCACAAATGGAATAAATTATTGCCACATTTCTATCTAAATTAAGTTGTTAAAACTTTGAGACTTTCGGTCAGAAAGTATTAAGATAATGGTTTTAAAATTAATAGTACCAGCCAGAGATGATTCCAATGCCAAAGTTTGGAGGCTAATTAGTCTACATTGGTTAATCTTAGAGCTTAAAAAGTCCTTGGTACGAACAAATAGACTGAATAATCGTTCGACTGCCATTTGGGTCCTTTTGGATCTAGATGTAGCTCTTTATTTTTCTATTTACTTTTCTAGATCCAGAAAGTTTTTGTTGTATCTGGTATATATAAGCCAAAACTTAAGCGTAGATAAAATGGAAAATTTCGAGATGCAGTGTATCCTCCATAAACTCTTAGATCTAGGTTAAAAATTAATTAAAAGAAAATTCTTTTTCTGATAGCGCGGATTTTGTTTTACCTTACTAATTTTACCTTTAAGGAGAGCAGGAAGTAAAACTTTCCAGAAAAATTTTGCGAAAAAATTATTCAATTCAATTATCTGAATTTACAGACTTTAACAGTTTGTAAAGTATTTTTAGTTCGATGATATAAGTGCCATAGCAACGAATCTTGCACCTTCTTTTGGCTTTAAGAGATTTTTTCATCATTTAAACTTATAAAATTTGTTGTTTTTATTAAAATTGCCGAAAATGTAAAAACAACCTACGTCAATAAATGCTCAATCAAAACAAAAATATGTAGCTCTTCATTTTGCTACTATTAGTAATTTTGAGTTATTTTTCGACCGTTTTAGCTCCAAACGAAATTTTTCTCTGGCAACACTGGTTGTGTTGCTAGATTTGCTTCGTGAATAGTCCCTAATTTCTTTGATAAATCGATAGAAATGTCCACATCGTCAGCCGCAAAGAAGGATGCTGCTTTCTTTTACAGAGATTCTTCGATCAACTCAATCTACACAAGTGTTTCCAAAAAAAAATAACTGAAATTTGACTGAAGTTTCGTGAAAGCACTAAATCGTCTCGTTATGTTACCAGTAGGGCATTAAAAAATAACGTAGAGTACCAGCATTTGAATCCAATAACTCTTGAGGTTGCTCGTTAAAATGGTATTTTCTTGTTATACACCGGCCTTAGAGGAACGCATGTATGTAAGGAACCAATGTGCACTCATTTCTCAAAACTTAAGATATTTAATTAAACTTTTTATATTGGCTGTACATAAATCATAGCATCTCTGGCTTGTAAAAAATTTTTCTCCGATTGGGGTTATAGTTTAAAGCTAAATAGAATACAGCAAAATACAATTAAACGATTCCCCATGTACGTCCTCTTTCAATTAAGTAATTTGATTCCTTTCTTAAATCTTATGCAGTTCCTGGCACCCTGCCCCCGACGCTCAGCCGGGCCTGAGAAATTTTAAGTGGGGTATTCCAAATTACATTTTATTTAATCTTTTTCTTTCCATTACGTCTGTGTTCATAAGGCACAACAGTGAAAGCCTGGAGGCAGCAGTGAGGTCACAAAGTAGACAAGAAAAATAACTTAGAAAGTTATCAGCTTTCCCTTTTTCTCCACTTTTGAAAACTTAAATCCCTAATTTTTCCTACTCTCATACATCTATTGCTTATACACAGATGTTCTTATATATTATACATACATACATATGTATACAAAATATTGGTAGTTTTAGTTCACCCTAATGAAAAATCTTTGAGTACGGCTAACTTCCAAAACGTATTATTACAATGTTTTGAAACTGTTATACTGCGGTATTCAAACTGTTTGTATATGCAGAGTTGCGACACATTGCAACCATATACATTGCATATTTTAAATATTCAATATAGCAATGAAGTAAGATAGCAAAATGTAATTTTGCCCTCGTATGTAATTTTGACGTCGGCCATTGTTTACTTCGAAATGTGAATAAAGTATCAATTAGCTTACCGATGCGCAGTTTGCTTTCTGTATACGCATCGATTACTTTAACGATACATTTTGGGACATGCCACATCGGAAAAATTACACATTTCCATTAAGGAATGCGTGACTTTGTATAGTTGCTTTGCAACTGACGTTTTGGAACTCAGCTTACATTTATTTATATACTTCGAAGCTCCATCAACCACCACAGCGAGTCTCCATTATCTCATATACTGAGTGCTGCTCGTTAATGGTGTTTGGGAATGGAATTAATGTCTTGTGCTCGAAAGTAAACGGTTACCTTTTTGAACTTTCTCGCTTCTTCACTCCAAGGAGCCTAAGAGCTCGGTTACCCACGAACGTGTACGTAGCGTAGCGTAGAAGTTCGCAGAAAGATATCAAGTGTGCTGTTGATAGACAGAGAGAGAAGCAACGTGTACGTCACGGTCCTGCGGTGGTGAGTTCCCATAAGATAGATCGTATCAGCTGACACGTTCTTCGTTTTTACATCCATGGGTAACTGCGCTTTAACCCTCTCCTACACTAAATCCTCGGCAACCCTTTCTACCACCTGAACGAAGGAGGTCAGACTATGGCTCGGAGTTCACATCGATGGCGAACCATTTCCCACTGTGAACAACCCTACAATTGTTGGAGTTACCATCGACAGTCTGCTCTTCTTCTCGGCGCATACAAGCGCAATTGTCAATAGAGTACAGAACCGCAAAAAGGTCCCCGTGTGGTCGCTGGGGATTGGCAGGACACAGAGGAAGAAGCCTTAGACCTGCGAGAGGCTCTCAAAACAACCACTGGAGCAAAGATCGTACCGACAGGCCTTAAACGGCATTCACACAGGGAGTTGGTTGCAAGTTACACCAACTCGCGACCTATCAATGTCGCTTTAAGAGCCTCTGTAGGATAAAGACGCATCTGAGGTCTAACGATTGTCCGGCATGCTGAGAGTCAAATGACAAATCGATCTAGGCAGGGATAAGTAAGCCGCTACAACAACAACAGTATACTGTGGTCTGGAGAAACTGGCACCGGACGGCCAACTATCACCAAAGTTATTGAAGTTTTATTTAACATATTAAGCTTCCACATATATTACATCTTTTTGGATGAACTTTCCCTTTAGTTTTGCATTTTATGGTTAGCGGGGCCGCGTATGGGGACTTGTATTTCAAAATTATAACTTTTTGTTACACATAAAAAAATACCTTTATTTCTATCAACTAATCAACTAGTTTGAATGCAAACTATCGAAAACATTGAATGGGATGACTATCGACAGTTATACTGCTCTACTCCTCTATGATGTAAAGACCAGACGGCTTTACTTATGGTGTGGCCGAATAGTGGAGGAAAGGTTTGACCAAACACATTATAAAAGTGTTGGCGAATTTTTTTGTTATTTCAGTACAAATTAGTACGGGGCTTATGAAATCAGTATATTTTGGCACTTATCTAATAATTGAGAAAAGACAGTAGGTCCGAGGATGAAAAAGAAGTACTATACTTCAGACATAAGATCACCATCAAAAGTCTGTGATCACACCTATTCGATGCATGTGAAAGCCCTATTGTAACCAGTCAGGTATCTGCAACCTCACAATCTCAAAAAGTGTTGTTCAACTAAATCTTCATGTAAC
>NW_023458560.1:12520235-12525209 GCF_013731165.1 Rhagoletis pomonella
AACCTCACAATCTCAAAAAGTGTTGTTCAACTAAATCTTCATGTAACGAGAAGCGCAAATTTAACTTCCTTTCAGTAATTACTAAGTAGGTAACACAACACACAGTCTTCCGTAATTAAAAAGATTCCTCAGTTTTTTCTTAACGTTCCTGAGTCGACTCTGATGGTAAAAATTTATAACCTGTTAAATTCTAAACTAATAAATGTTTTCATTACTACTGTGCTTTAAAATTCAATATCTTGAACATATTACACGTATAATTCATATATGTACATGCATATTTCTTCCAGAGAGGTCAGGCTTTTGGCAAAGGATTTGGCGGCGTATAGTCGAGAATAAATGGCTTTGGCACGCCAAGTCTTTAAAATTAAAGTTTCTTTATTGAAAAGGTATGGATGTATGTATGTGTGTTTATCTTGTCACATTTACATTACGTAATAAAGCAATTTGTTGATTTTAAATTTATCTCCACAACGCAGAAATCTTTGGTAATGACAAGGATATCAAATTAAGTAAAGAGAAAAAAACTGGATTTATAAAGGACCGCCTTGCTTGCATTTATGACATTGCAAACCAAACCAACCAAATTTGGGGCAGTAGGCGAATCTTTGAAAATAATACTGAACAGAAAGTAAAATTAAAGAACATGCCAGAACATTGGCAAAAATAAAACAGGAAAATTACAAAGTGAACTAAGTAAGGGGGAAGAGATACAAATCGCTACACCGCACCAGTTGTATTTTTACAAGTTTATGTTACTTTGTGTTCATTCATGCATAATATGTATGCATAATGTGACCAAACGTACTTCTTTCGGGAGTAGAGTACTTATTTGTAAGCCTTCTCAGTACAGTCAAATGTACCTCTTTGCAATACTTTGTACTATCTTTTAAGTTGAGTTTTCTTTAATTGGTGCCAAAAATTTTAAAAGGGTAGTCATCTCAGTTAAGAAAGGTACTCATAGAGGAAGACATAAATTATGAAGGGGGTGAGAGGGGGGTTTGGTGAAATAACACAAAAGGCAATAACGCAAATTTGTGTTATTTCCCAATTGAATGTGAAATATTTAACTACTTCCGGCAAGGCGACATCTACCTCTCGTGTCTATTGTATGGCCGTTGATATAATACCTACCGACGAGGATGATGTCTAGACTTTTTTTATGAACTTTGATATAATGCCTTTGTTATAAAAGGTGTCTGGACACACAATATTGTAGGTTGATAAAAGCGTTGTAAAATAAAATAAAAGAAAAGATCGTACGATTTCAAATCGGTTAGATTTGCAAACTATTGTTGTATATTTGTAATATCGAGTAAACATTAATATCGGAATAAAAAGACTCGGTAACCCAAATATCGGTACCTAAATCAAAAAAAAAATATATATATCTGTGTTATGTGTTGACTTAAAACACCGAGACCGCGTATTCAAATCCCGCCACATGCAATCCTAACGATGGTAAAAAATTTCTGTTCTTTAAAGTCCAATTTATATCGGGAAGAATTGATAATCGCATTATCCTTGTAAGCCCCCTTGCAGAGACGTCAAGTCTTGAAAGCAATTTTATCGCATTCTCTTTTGTGTTTTCTATTTGCTTCCAGACGAGTCAACTTTTATCGAAAGACAAGAAAACTTGAAACGAATTGACGGTACGGAGGTATCTGTACTCTTCTCCTCTCTTCTCACCTCCTTCGCCTTGGAACGAGGAGACCTAGAAGCAAGACTTGACGTGTCTGAAAGCTGACTAATTTGAGTTGATGACATTTGATACGATACTAGGATTCTGGTACTCGACTCCAAAAAATATCGTTTTAAAACTATCGATATGGTATCGTATCGTATCGAAATTCATGTCCCTAATTGTCATATCATAAATTTAATAGGAAGATACAACACACGTTGCTTGTACATTTCCGAGAACATTTTAGTAAGAGTGATGATTATTTCTCAGTAGCTATTTCGAATATATTTGCACCCCCAGAATCTTTCCTGTACCTCGAAAAAAGGGATTTGATACAAAACAAAACCCGTATTCCAATAATATACCACAAAAATATTCAGAAGAGCGAACAATAAAATATTCACATCAAAATCACAAGAACATAAGAGCTGATGCATGCATCTTATCAGCTCCTTGCCGCCGTACCTGAATAGCTCGGCTGGCGGGCTGTCAGCTCTAGCAGCTTTGTTGTTTTTCCGACTATTTCTGCAGCGGCGATACTTAATAAGTGGGAAATGTGGCTCCACTGCTCGCGAATGTCGGTTTGTTGAAGAGTCCAGGTGTGTGAGTCGAGCGGGGAATTAATTGGCCGTCTGTTGTGATTGCAGCTTTTCGACGATAAGCTTTCCTTGGATTGTTGGGCGCACATTTTTTGCTGCACAGAGGCGGGTGCGTATCTTGGCTGCAACAAGATAGTGGTCCGAGTCGATGTTT
Organism: Rhagoletis pomonella; assembly: GCF_013731165.1. Taxonomy (NCBI): domain Eukaryota; kingdom Metazoa; phylum Arthropoda; class Insecta; order Diptera; family Tephritidae; genus Rhagoletis; species Rhagoletis pomonella. Next base: position 12,522,673 of record NW_023458560.1, read on the forward strand.
GGCCTGCGGAGTGTATGTACGTCTAAAACACTGGAAGCATGTCTTCCGTTTATCACAACATGGTCGATTTGGTTTTTCGTTTTTCGATCTGGAGATAGCCATATAGCTTGGTGGATCTTCTTCTGCTGAAACCTAGTACTGCATACTACCACGTTGCGGGCCCGGGCGAGGTCGATCAACCTCAATCCGTTATCGGACGTTTCGTCGTGGAGGCTGAAGTTCCCGACAGTGGCGCCAAGGATCCCTTCCTTGCGCACCTTATCATTGAAATCGCCAAGCCCGATTTTTATATCGTGTAGGGGGCAGCGCTCATAGAAGAGATCATTGGATGCCTCGTCCTTCTCTTCCGTCGGAGCATGGGTGCAGATGAGCGAAATATTGAAGAACCTCGCTTTGATGCGGATTGTGGCTAGACGTTCGTCCACCGGGGTGAACGCCAGTACTCGGCGACGGAGTCTCTCTCACCGCAAATCCCACACCGACTTTGCGCTCGTGTGCGTGGCAACTATATGTAGTAGACAATAACGCAGTGGCAGTGGCAGTTTTTCGAAATCAGCTGTTTTTTAGAAGGTGTGATGTCCAATGAAGCGACTCACATTACGGCAGTGGCAGCTGGAAGTACTGCTCAGTTTAGCCCAAATTCTAAATTCACTGCCACTGCTTTCATCGCAGCAAACTTTGCATGTTGAATTTGACATAAATGAAACGGCTCCAACTTCTATTTATGTCACCGAAGCCTAAAAGGCAACAACAAAAATGTAAACAAATAAAAAATAATGTCAAAAAAGGCAGTCACTGACAACGCCGTATTGGGTTTGCTGCGGCAGTTACTGCCAATATTAGAAGTAAAAACTGTCACTGCCATTGCGCTATTGTATTTTGGGTTTTAGTCTTTCCCCCTTCCCCATTCTGGTTAATCCAGAGGGCTGCCACCTGTTTGAAGGGTCTAATTCAATTAAAGTATATGAAATATGAAAATACCACAGTAAATCAAAACAATGTTAAGACATCTTTAGTTTGAATAACATTGGCAAATGTTAAAGTTGTTTGTGATAGACTTTTTTATGATAATTACGAAGTAATCAGTTTCCATCAGCTCCATATTTTGAGAAAAACGGGGTCATAGTGTAAAAAAAACGAGTTTTTTGCAATACTTGAGAGGCTGTAGCAGAGAAACCAGAGATGATAGAACCGTAGGCTTAAATTAAAGCTAGGACTCTCGACTACCCTGAAAATTCCATCCCTGCACCTTGATCTAATAGTCACTTATAGTCATTTATTGAGCAATAAAAAATACTATAAAATTGTGCTATCGAAAAAAATTTGCCAAGATCAGTTTTTGCTGTTCAATAAATGACTAATAGCGACCATCAGGTCAAGGTGCAATTAAGTAGGTTGCGCTTTCTCCACAGTAGGTTGGTATTGAAAATAGGCAAAATAATGCAATAATCTTTAGCAGAAAATCAGATTGTTGCAAAGTTTTGGAAAATGGGCCTGGTGCCGCCCACTTCTGACTACATGTTTCATTTATTTTTTTAATTTAATAATGTTGTTAATACATTTACAAAAACGTAACTATGATGATATTAAAAATGCAGGCATACATATGTATGTACTTAAGGCTACGTCAAATAGTTATAATTTAAAATAAAAAAGGTATAAAAACAGTAACAGCAGCGCTGTCTTCGGCTATGCCGAAGGCTTCATACCTTTTATGAACATCTGCAAATTTTACTTTGACAGATTACTGCTTTTGAATACATCTGCATACATCCATAGAGGAGTTACATACTTACATATATAAAAAATCGCATCTTAACAATCAGAGGTATGGAAGATATACTTTATATAGCACCAATCTCAGTGATTTTCACTGCTATGTGATCGGTATGTAAACCGGTAACACAATTTATTGGGTTTAGTTTCCTACATAAAGGAGATATATCGCAAAAACTGGTATCTGAACAATCAGTGGTATAAGAGATAAAGCTTATACAGAATAGATTTTGACGATTTTCTCAGTAGAATTTGTGTTATTATTTATAAAATAGCCTACGAAATTGATCGGTTTTAGCTGTCCAAATAAAGGACTTTTACAGTAAAATCCCATATCTGAACAATCAGATGTATGGAAGATACATATATGTTATAGTCACCCGATCCTTGTTATTTTCACTGTAAGTATTCTGTTAATAATGAGTGAAAATGGTGCGAAATTTCATGTTCCTAGCTGCATAAATGGAGGAGTTATGATAAAAGACCTCATATCTGAACCATCAGTTGTATGGGGACTGCAGGTTATAGTGACCCGATCTTTGTTATTTTCACTGTAAGTCTTCTGTTGATAATGAGTAAAAACAGCGCGAAATTTCATGGTCCTAGCTACATAAATGGAGGAGTTATAACGAAAAATTTCATATCTGAACAATCAGTTGTATGGGAGCTATAGGTTATAGTTACCCCAGCTTTTTAATTTTCACTGTAAGTTTTCTGTTGATAATTATTGAAAACAGTGCGGAATTTCATGTTCCTAGCTA
>NW_023458560.1:12525309-12542411 GCF_013731165.1 Rhagoletis pomonella
ATATGTACGCACACATGTACACAAGTATTTATTAGAAACTGTCATAAATTTTTCCCACCAAATTAACTATCTTTGAACTCAATTCTCTTGAAAAGACCGCGGGTACTTATTTTCCCGTGTTCAACCAGGAACGACCATCAGCCACCACCCATCGTCCGTATCCGCTTTACATTTGTACATATCCATACATGAATAATAATAAATCAAACATATTTGACAAAGGACTAATTTTTCGTTGGTTTATTTATTTTATCGCTTTATATTGAAAATACATTGGGTGCAACTTAATTGAGCTTTCGAGTTAAAATTTTTAAAAAGGTGGCAACTCTCCTCAAAAATATTTTCAACAGTCATCTAACTCAAACCTTTTTAATTTAATACCTGTATTTTAATAAGTATTTGATTTTGTCAATTATGCAAATTGAGTTAAATTTTCAAACAGATAGCAACGCTCCTCAAATATATTTTCGGCAGTAAACCTTCCTAAGAATTTAAAGTTAGTTACCGACATTGCAATATTACATTTATTTTATCATTTTAACTGAGTTTAAATTTTCAAAAATATATCCTACACACATCTTTCTTAAATCCCTTTAATTTTATATCTATATTATAATATGTTATTTATTTTATCAATTCAATTGAGTTAGATTTTCAACCAGGTGGTAACCCTCCTCAAACATATTTTATGCTGTAAGCCTTCTTAAAACTCTTTAGTTTGATGTGGGTAACATTGCAATATTTCATTTGTTTAACCAATTTAATTGATTTAAATTTTCAAACAGGTGGCAACCCTCCTAAAACATATTTTCTACTGTAGGTCTTTTAAAAACTCTTTAGCTTGCTACCCACGTTGCAATATTTCATTTGTTTAATCAATTTAACTGAGTTACAATTTTCAAATAGGTGGCAACCCTCGTCAAAAATATTTCCAGCAGTTATCTTTCTTAAACCTCTTTAATTTAATAGCCATGTTGTAATAATTTATTTATTTTATCAATATAATTGGGTTTAAAAATTTTCAAATAGGGGGCAACCCTCCAATTTTTTGCGATATCATTGGTTCTGGTATTATACCGAACAATATAAAAGAAAAGATATTCAAATCGGTTCAGAAGTCCTCGAGTTTTGACGACCGTGACATACGAACACAACATTTTTATTAATATAGATTATTCGTAAGAAATTAGATAGTTAAAATTTTGTATTGCAACATTGGTATTTCTTCTTTTGAAATATTTTAACCTAAATAAAAACACCTGCTGTGCCAAAAAATTATTATTGCATTTCATTCCAAAAAACCCAAGCTATAAAACCAATGATATTATTAGTCGGTTTAGGTACATATATATAAATTATTTTCAGCAAATCGTTTCGAAAAGTCGGCATCATTAAAGTTTTACGCCCCCAAGTTATCAGTCTTCGGGACGCTCATGGGCGGGAGCTACAAAATTAACAAGTGTGCTCGAGTTTAAATATGCAAAATGTATGAAAACTTTCATTACACGACAAGAGAAAAAATATTATGTAAAATACTTGAAACATTCTGTTACCATAATACCCTAACGACAAAAATTGTGTGCATATTAAAATCCCTTATAAATATGTAAGTATGTATGTACATAATTGAAACTACTTAGGACTTGTTAGCATTTGCTTGTACATATATGCAAGCATACATTTGTATGTACACAAATAAAAACAATTTGTCTTTTCAGATAGTTTTCGTTTTAGTCACGTTCCATAACATATACATATGTACTAGCAACATCTGTCAAACCGAAAAGGATAACCAACCAGCAGATTGACAATGACATTCCGACAAATCTTCTTAGCGAAAGCGCCCATTTATACATACATACATATGCGGTCAATGTACGAGCAATCAAAATGCACAGAGTGCCGGAGAGAAAACTTATGTACATCTGTCAACGTCTTCAAATATTCAATTTGTTGCAATTGGCAGAGTGCGTGTTATTTGAAATGACAGAGATAAAACAAAGAAATTGGTTTTCTACAGATTTTCCGCTACAGTGCACACTTGTCGGATGAGTCAAATAAACTCTACGGAAGAAATACTCTGGTGCTTAAAATATATAGTAAATTTTATATAACAGCATACTTTTAATTTGGGCCTTTTCAACGTAAAATTTATTGTATTAATTCGTATATATTTATTTATATATTACATTATATTATTGTGTAAATAAAAATAGTTAAAAGCATGGGTTAAAGAGTAAATATGTACGTCTTGTTTAGTTTCCTGATATACTCTTTAAGTTTTAAATCTTTGATGACGAAACATCGCCAATCCTTTGCGAAAATCTTCGAGATCGAACAAAAGTAATGCCCTCCTCTTCCAATACATACTTTCAGTGAAGCAGGCTATGCTCACGGCCCTACAACAATACAATAACCTTCTGGGGCTTTTACTAAACCGGGGAAAAATCGTTACAGTAAAACCTCTAAAAGTTGCTTGCATTTCTTGGTTTAGATGTTTGTAGTGCCTAATTAAGTTTTACATTTATCGGAGCAAATTCCTAGGTAGGCCGAACGAACACATGAGTAGCATTCCATTATTGATAAGGGAAAAATCGTAAACAGTTTTAAAAAAAATTATCTAGTAGAAAAAACAGAAACTTTTTTTCTGAAATGTTCGCGTATATTCAACGAAATTAATGATTGTTGTAAAATAAAAACAAGTCAAGAAATATGAGTCCGGGCGAAACCGAACTTTATATACTTGGCTCAGGTATTAAATATATCTCTTTAACCATTCTGTAAACTACATGAAAAGCTGGGGGTTTCACTTGATTAGCGTACGTCATAAGTAAGCCGTGGCGTCCGATTTTCCGAAATCTATAATCTAATTTCTTGTTAAGATATTGTTGTGAGTATTAATGTAGAGTAAATAAGCGTCCGTTTACGTATTTCTAAAAATTACCGGTATATAGGAAGTGGGCGTAATTTTATTCCGATTTCAAAAATTTTCAACGTACATATTGCTTTTCTGTACCAAGGACAATAACTCCACCGGTTTTGGTAGATATTGATAAATCGGTTACCGAGACACACATATTATTTTATTTTATTTCATTTTATTTTAAATTATAACTATTTGACGTAGCCTTAAGTACATACATATTTATGCCTGCATTTTTAATATCATCATAGTTAGATAGATAGATTTGTTAGAGGATGTGCACTGCGACCTTAGGTCTATTGTGCCCTCGGAGCTCATCACAACACCTCGTCCAGCCCCAGTGCTCTGATGAAACCGAGCAGTTTCGAGGGCTGTAGAGAGTGAATGTCTGAAGCCTCGGGCCACAGCTTCCCCAGGTGTGTTTGCCTTCTTCTCGACACCGCGTCACATTCTAAGATGATGTGCCGCGGGGTTTCTGGGACCCTGTCGCAATAGCGGCAGGAATCGTCTGCGCTAATCCCTAAGGTAAGCATATGGGCCCGCAGCCTGCAGTGACCAGTTAGCAGTCCTGTAATAAATCTTAGATTAGTCTTGTTGAGTGTAATTAGTTCTCTGGATCTTCTGGGATTATAGCTTCCTAGAAGTTCTTTCGCCTGCCTTAGTCCAGGCGTATTCTTCCAATGTGTTCTGATCAGGTTTCGTTCCTCTATTCTTAACTCTTCCCTGATAGTGTGAGGACCAACTGCAAGGAAGGGTTCTGGTCCTATGGGTCGAGTGGCTGCTGCTTCCCTAGCGAGCTTGTCAGCATCCTCGTTGCCCTGTACGCCTGTATGGCCCGGGACCCACATTAGCTGCACTGTGTTGAGTTCACCCAGGGCGTTTAGTCTCTTTACACATTCCCATACCAACCGTGAGTTAATTTCACACGACGATACGGCTCTCAGTGCAGCCTGACTGTCGCTGCATATGACAATGTGCTGTTTTCTCGGTTGTCTCTGCAGAATTACCTCCACACAAATGTCTATGGCAAAAACCTCCGCCTGAAAGATACTGGGATATTTCCCCAGGGGAATGGAGATATTGGCTTGGGGGCCATGTACTCCTGCCCCTATCCCTTGGTCAGTTTTGGAGCCATCTGTGAACCACCTTTGGGTATGGGGCCGAAAGGTGTTATCCAACATTGTCTCGTTCCAGGTTGCCTTGCTTCCTAGTACGGTTCTAAACTTTTTCTCGAAGGTTCTTAGCCTAACCATGTCGTCTCTATTGAGCTGGGAGATAGGAATCTTGCTTTTGATTTCCTCTCCGAGTCTGCTCGAGATCACCTTGCCTTTACCAGTGCCCTCCCTCATGAAGTTTAGGAGGGCTTTTTTGGCGGTTTGTTCTATGACTATGTGTAGTGGCGACAGGTCCAAGATTACCTCCAGGGCTGCAGTGGGACATGTGCGCATGGCACCTGTTATACAAGTGCACGCCAGTCGCTGCAGCTTGGAAAGCGACGCCCTTACCGTGTGGAGGGCAGCCCGCTCGGACCATGCCACTGCTCCATATGTAACTATTGGCCTGACAATCATTGTGTACATCCATCGTAGGATGTAGGGGCTGCACCCCCATGATTTGCCGGCCAGTCTCCTGCACACCATTAAAGCTCGTGTGGCTTTTGTTACAGCGTACTCAGTGTGCTTATTCCATAGCATTTTGCTGTCGAAGATGACTCCTAGATACTTAACTTCATTACATATTTCTATCTCTATGCCCCCTAATGTTATAGGGTGCATGTCTGGAAGGTTTATTCTCCTAGTAAAAGTAATAACGGCTGTTTTGGCGGGGTTTATGTTAAAGCCCACCGTGCCACACCATCTTTTAGTTAGGATAAGTGCTCTTTGTACAATGTCGCAGAGGGTGCTTTCAAATTTGCCCCTCGCAATAATTACTATGTCGTCCGCATATCCTTGGCACAAAATGCCGTTGTTGGATAGTAACTCAAGTAGTTCGTCTACTAGTATACTCCAAAGCAGGGGCGACAGTACGCCCCCCTGCGGGCAGCCTTTTACCGTCATCAACTGTATGATTTTATTGTCAGCTACGGTCTCTGCCAGTTTTGTTCGCAGCATTGTACTGATCCATCTTCGGATCGGGATGTCTACGTTCCTTCTCTCTAGAGCTCGATCTACTGCCTCGTGTGAGGTGTTATCAAAGGCTCCTTCAATGTCTAAAAATGCACAAAGTGTTACCTCCCCCCCCCCCTCAAGTGCATTCCGTATGGTAGATGACAGCTGGAACAGCGCTGTATCCGTCGATCTACCTGCACGATAGGCGTGTTGCCCATGATGCAACGGCAATGATGTCAGGGTGGTGGACCTTATGTGGTTATCATCATCATAGTTACGTTTTTGTAAATGTATTAACAACATTATTAAAGGAAAAAAAATAAATGAAATATGTAGTCAGAAGTGGGCGGCACCAGGCCCATTTTCCCGAACTTTGCAACAATCTGATTTTCTGCTAAAAGATTATTGCATTATTTTGCCCATTTTCAATACCAACCTACTGTGGAGAAAGCGCAACCTACTTACCTGATGGTCGCTATTAGTCATTTATTGAACAGCAAAAACTGATCTTGGCAATTTTTTTTTCGATAGCACAATTTTCTAGTATTTTTTATTGCTCAATAAATGACTATAAGTGACTATTAGATCAAGGTGCAGGGATGGAATTTTCAGGGTAGTCGAGAGTCCTAGCTTTACTTTAAGCCTACCGTTCTATCATCTATGGTTTCTCTGCTAGAGCCTCTGAAGTATTGCAAAAAACACGTTTTTTACACTATGACCCCGTTTTTCTCAAAATATGGAGCTGATGGAAACTGATTACTTCGTAATTATCATAAAAAAGTCTATCACAAACAACTTTAACATTTGCCGCATCAAAATCAGTGTTGCCTTGAGTTATTATTGTAGCATAAAAAAATTTGCTTCAATAGTGCTATTGAGCTTTATGCCACGATTTTTTAAGGACAATGAAAAATGCCACAAAATCCTAGTGGCAGAAGTTATAGCTGCTATTTCGGAGATCACCACATCTTCTCATCAGATTTTTTCGCCGTAGAATACGTCTTACGTTTTGGTATAGATCCCATGCTCAAATGTTGTAGTTGAAATTTTTAGAGCCCCCCAAAAACGCTTATTGCGCGAGAAGTAATGAATCGATTTAAAATAAAATGCATCGTTTTAAAGGAAAAATCTCAAGTTTATCGACAGGCTGGTTTTCATAAGTGGTCACTTCGTTTTCTGTCGTATAAACAATGTTAAACATTGGCTTATTTTGGAGTCAGTTTTGAGCCTTTAAATTGCTCTAGCAACCTAGGGTCTGCAGATATAACTTTAGTTTTCGGAATACAAATTCTTTATAGCATTAGAAATATTACTGTGTACATATTGTATATAAATATTAGTGAACCCTCTTGGCGTTAAAACGCCCAAAACTGAATTTCAAAAACAAATAATATTCCAAATTTTAGTCAGAGTTATAAGAAATCCGAGTGTCATATTTCACCTAAAACCGTGCAGTCATTCCTGAAAAATCTCCCATAGTGCAGGGTTTTAATTTCAAAAAGTTCTTAATTAAGAAAAGTAAAACTTCATCACACATTTACAGGCTAAAGTCTTTACTTTGACCTCCCATTTTTGAAATTATTTTCAAAAGTATTCTCAAACTAAAATCTTCTTAACCCGACAATTTGAGACAATGTTGCCAAGACAATAGCAACACATTAACACTTTTTCACTAATACACACACACAAAGGAAATTGTTTTCGTCACCGTCTTTGATTTTTCTAAGACAGTGAATTGGACACTAAATTGGACAATTCGGTCATGTCTTGGTTAATTTGAGAAAAATAGGCAAGACAAAATCGCAAAAAAAACCGCAGAATTATGAAAAAGTGGTTTGTGTTTGGATATTTTAGTAAATGAAATTCACGCTAAACGACACTAACGGCGGTTGCTGAAAACTGTAGTCTTTATAATTGTCTGGACGCCTACTTTACACAACAATTTGACAACTAATATGTACATATTCTCAATTGTCTTGTCTCAAATTGTCTTATATAAACGCAGCGTAAGTCTCTTTCGCCTGACATTGTGATACACATGTATTTCAATTAACTGATAAACTAATTTGAATTTGATTGCTCAAATACATGACAAACCTACTAAATAAAGGTCAGTAATAAAGCCTTTTCAAACCCATTTCTATCGATGCTCATCTTTTAATAATTTGAATGTAACTTTTACACTTGGTCACTCTCTTCAAACATTCCAAATATTCAAACTAAAGATTTCTTAACATTCTTTTGATTTACTGTGGTATTTTCATATTCCATATACTTTTTGTATTAGTTAATTGAATTAGACCCTTCAAACAGGTGGCAGCCCTCTGGAATATCCAGAATGGGGAAGGGGGAAAGACTAAAGCCCAAAATACAATAGCGCAGTGGCAGTGACAGTTTTTACTTCTAATATTGGCAGTCACTGCCGCAGCAAACCCAATACGGCGTTGTCAGTGACTGCTTTTTTTGACATTCTTTTATATTTGTTTACATTTTTGTTGTTGCCTTTTAGGCTTCAGTGACATAAATAGAAGTTGGGCCCGTTTCATTTATGTCAAATTCAACATGCGAAGTTTGCTGCGATGAAAGCAGTGGCAGTGAATTTAGAATTTGGGCTAAACTGAGCAGTACTGCCAGCTGCCACTGCCGTAATGTGAGTCGCTTCATTGGACATCACACTTTCTAAAAAACAGCTGATTTCGAAAAACTGCTACTGCCACTGCCACTGCGTTATTGTATTTTGGGCTTTAGGCTAACATCACCGCTATTCAAGAAATGCGAAGGACGATGCAAGGCAAGGTCTACTATATATATGTAGTTGCCACCCATAAGAGCGCAAAGTCGGTGTGGGATTTGTGGTGAGAGAAACTCCGAGCTATTCAGGTACGGCGGCAAGGAGCTGATAAGATGCATGCATCAGCTCTTATGTTCTTGTGATTTTGATGTGAATATGTTATTGTTCGCTCTTCTCAATATTTATGTGGTATATTATTGGAATATGGGTTTTGTTTTGTATCAAATCCCTTATTTCGAGGTACAGGAAAGATTCTGGGGGTGCAAATATATTCGAAATAGCTACTGAGAAATAATCATCGCTCTTACTAAAATGTTCTCGGAAATGTACAAGCAACGTGTGTTGTGTGTTCCTATTAAATTTATGATACGACAATTAGGGACATGAATTTCGATACGATACGATACCATATCGATAGTTTTAAAACGATATTTTTTGGAATCGAGTACCAGAATCCTAGTATCGTATCAAATGTCATCAACTCAAATTATTCAGCTTTCAGACACATCAAGTCTTGCTTCTAAGTCCTCTCGTTCCAAGGCGAAGGAGGTGAGAAGAGAGGAGATGAGTACAGATACTTCCGTACCGTCAATTCGTTTCAAGTTTTCTTGTCTTTCGATAAAAGTTGACTCGCCTGGAAGCAAATAGAAAATACAAAAGAGAATGCGATAAAATTGCTTTCAAGACTTGTCGTGTCTGCAAGGGGGCTTACGAGGATAATGTGATTATCAATTCTTCCCGTTATAAATTGGGCTTTAAAGAACAGACATTTTTTTACCATCGTTAGGATTGCATGTGGCGGGATTTGAACACGCGGTCTCGGTGTTTTAAGTCAACACTTAACACAGATATATATATTTTTTTTTTATTTAGGTACCGATATTTGGGTTACCGAGTCTTTTTATTCCGATATTAATGTTTACTCGATATTACAAATATACAACAATACTTTGCAAATCGAACCGATTTGAAGTCGTACGATCTTTTCTTTTATTTTACAACGCTTTTATCAACCTACATGATTGTGTGTCCAGACACCTTTTATAACAAAGTTCAAAAAAAAAGTCTAGACATCATCCTCGTCGGTAGGTATTATATCAAAGGCCATACAATAGACACGAGAGGTAGATGTCGCCTTGCCGGGAGTAGTTAAATATTTCACATTCAATTGGGAAATAACACAAATTTGCGTTATTGCCTTTTGTGTTATTTCACCAAACCCCCCTCTCACCCCCTTCATAATTTATGTCTTCCACTATGAGTACCTTTCTTAACTGAGATGACTAACCTTTTAAAATTTTTGGCACCAATTAAAGAAAACTCAACTTAAAAGATAGTACAAAGTATTGAAAAGGGGGTACATTTGACTGTACTGAGAAGGCTTACAAATAAGTACTCTACTCCCGAAAGAAGTACGTTTGGTCTCATTATGCATACATATTATGCATGAATGAACACAAAGTAACATAAACTTGTAAAAATACAACTGGTGCGGTGTAGCGATTTGTATCTCTTCCCCCTTACTTAGTTCACTTTGTAATTTTCCTGTTTTATTTATGCCAATGTTCTGGCATGTTCTTTAATTTTACTTTCTGTTCAGTATTATTTGCCAAGATTCGCCTACTGCCCCAAATTTGGTTGGTTTGGTTTGCAATGTCATAAATGCAAGCAAGGCGGTCCTTTATAAATCCAGTTTTTTTCTCTTTACTTAATTTGATATCCTTGTCATTGCCAAAGATTTCTGCGTTGTGGAGATAAATTTAAAATCAACAAATTGCTTTATTATGTAATGTAAATGTGACAAGATAAACACACATACATACATCCATACCTTTTCAATAAAGAAACTTTAATTTTAAAGACTTGGCGTGCCAAAGCCATAAATTTATTCTCGACTATACGCCGCCAAATCCTTTGCCAAAAGCCTGACCTCTCTGGAAGAAATATGCATGTACATATATGAATTATACGTGTAATATGTTCAAGATATTGAATTTTAAAGCACAGTAGTAATGAAAACATTTATTAGTTTAGAATTTAACAGGTTATAAATTTTTACCATCAGAGTCGACTCAGGAACGTTAAGAAAAAAACTGAGGAATCTTTTTAATTACGGAAGACTGTGTGTTGTGTTACCTACTTAGTAATTACTGAAAGGAAGTTAAATTTGCGCTTCTCGTTACATGAAGATTTAGTTGAACAACACTTTTTGAGATTGTGAGGTTACAGATACCTGACTGGTTACAATAGGGCTTTCGAATAGGTGTGATCACAGACTTTTGATGGCGATCTTATGTCTGAAGTATTGTACTTCTTTTTCATCCTCGGACCTACTGTATTTTCTCAATTATTAGATAAGTGCCCAAATGTGCTGATTTCATAAACCCCGTACTAATTTGTACTGAAATAGACAAAAAAATTCGCCAACATTTTTATAATGTGTTTGGTCAAACCTTTCCTCCACTATTCGGCAACAGCATAAGTAAAGCCGTCCGGTCTTTACATCATAGAGGAGTAGAGCAGTAAAACTGTCGATAGTCATCCCATTCAATGTTTTCGATAGTTTGCATTCAAACTAGTTGATTAGTTGATAGAAATAAAGGTATTTTTTTATGTGTAACAAAAAGTTATAATTTTGAAATACAAGTCCCCCGTACGCGGCCCCGCTAACCATAAAATGCGCTTTTAGTAAAAAGTATGCAAAACTAAAGGGAAAGTTCATCCAAAAAGATTTAGTATATGTGGAAGCTTAATATGTTAAATAAAACTTCAATAACTTTGGTGATAGTTGGCCGTCCGGTGCCAGTTTCTCCAGACCACAGTATACTGTTGTTGTTGTAGCGGCTTACTTATCCCTGCCTGGATCGATTTGTCATTTGACTCTCAGCATGCCGGACAATCGTTAGACCTCAGATGCGTCTTTATCCTACAGAGGCTCTTAAAGCGACATTGATAGGTCGCGAGTTGGTTAACTCCCTGTGTGAATGCCGTTTAAGGCCTGTCGGTACGATCTTTGCTCCAGTGGTTGTTTTGAGAACCTCTGGCAGGTCTAAGGATTCTTCCTCTGTGTCCTACCAATCCCCAGCGACCACACGGGGACCTTTTTGCGGTTCTGTACTCTATTGACAATTGCGCTTGTATGCGCCGAGAAGAAGAGCAGACTGTCGATGGTAACTCCAACAATTGTAGGGTTGTTCACAGTGGTAATTGGTTCGCCATCGATGTGAACTCCTAGCCGTAGTCTGACCTCCTTCGTTCAGGTGGTAGAAAGGGTTGCCGAGGATTTAGTGTAGGAGAGGGTTAAATCGCAGTTACCCATGGACGTAAAAACGAAGAACGTGTCAGCTGACACGATCTATCTTATGGGAACTCACCACCGCAGGACCGTGACGTACACGTTGCTTCTCTCTCTGTCTATCAACAGCACACTTGATATCTTTCTGCGAACTTCTACGCTACGCTACGTACACGTTCGTGGGTAACCGCGCTCTTAGGCTCCTTGGAGTGAAGAAGCGAGAAAGTTCAAAAAGGTAACCGTTTACTTTCGAGCACAAGACATTAATTCCATTCCCAAACACCATTAACGAGCAGCACTCAGTATATGAGATAATGGAGACTCGCTGTGTGGTTGATGGAGCTTCGAAGTATATAAATAAATGTAAGCTGAGTTCCAAAACGTCAGTTGCAAAGCAACAATACAAAGTCACGCCTTCCTTAATGGAAATGTGTAATTTTTCCGATGTGGCATGTCCCAAAATGTATCGTAAAAGTAATCAATGCGTATACAGGAAGCAAACTGCGCATCGCTAAGCTAATTGATACTTTGATCACATTTCGAAGTAAACAATGGCCGACGTCGAAGGTTAAGATTACATTTTGCTATCTTAATTCATTGCTATATTGAATATTTAAAATATGCAATGTATATGGTTGCAATGTGTCGCAACTCTGCATATACAAACAGTTTGAATACAGCTGGAAATACTTGTGTAGATTGAGTTGAGCGAAGAAACTCTGTAAAAGAAAGCAGCATCCTTCTTTGAGGCCGACGATGTGGACATTTCTATCGATTTATCAAATAAATTAAAGACTATTCACGAAGCAAATCTAGCAACCCAACCAGTGTTGCCAGAGAAATATTTCGTTTGGAGCTGAAACGGTCGAAAAAAGAGCTAAAAATTACTAATAGTAGCTAAAATGAAGAGCCACATATTTTTGTTATGGTTGAGCATTTATTGACGTAAGGTCGTTTTAACATTTTCGGCAATTTTAATAAAAACAACGAATTTCACAAGTTTAAATGCTGAAAAAATCTCTTAAAACCAAAACAAGGTGCAAGATTCGTTGCTATGGCACTTATAACATTGAACTGAAAATACTTTACAAACTGTTAAAGTCTGTAAATTCAGATAATTGAATTGAATAATTTTTTCGCAACATTTTTCTGGAAAGTTTTACTTCCAGCACCAGTTAGGTAAAACAAAATCCGCGCTACCAGAAAAACGATTTTCTTTTAATTAATTTTTAACCTAGATCTAAGAGTTTATGGCGGATACACTGCATCTCGAAATTTTCCATTTTATCTACGCTTAAGATTTGGCTTATATATGGGTGTTTCCAGCGGAAAGTCCACCACGACAAAAAAAAATAATAAAAGTTTTATATCTAACGTATTTACGGGCCGATTTGTCTGCTTTTTAAAATATATACTGGCTATGTAAGTAGAATCATGTTTGCATAAAATGGTCTTCCTAGGTGGTGCCAAGGTCGAGATATTTCGAAAAACCATATTTATCGTCCGATTTGGTTCGAATTTGGCGTATGTGGTTGAAACATAATAAATCATAGATTTCTAATAAATTGACCCTGAATTGGCGCTGAAGTCAAAATATAAAGTATATTCTACATAAAATACATGTCTTATTTACGTTGAAAATTCATTTAAAAGCAATATTAACAAAAATATAACGATGGAAATTTATGTCACGTGACGCCACGTCACGTCACGTTACACACTTGGAGTTGTAAAAGAGAATTGAAACAATTTGCATTAATTCAAAAAACTCTAAAAACAACTAGAATTGCTCCAAATCATATTAAAATAAGTTTCATGAAAATAGCTATCCACAATTCGCAGAGTTTTGCGGTTTTGTAAGAAAAGAAAAAATCAACTTCCATTTTTTGTCACGTAACGACACTCTCTTTAAATGCTTATATTTCAGGACCAAGCAGTTCGATTGATTTCATTTTTCGGTTAAATATAGAGCTAATTATGTGCTAGACAATGGCCCAAAAAAGTTAAAGAAAACAAATGGTATTCCTTTTTTGTATCACATTGAAATCGTACGACTGTCACGTGCGCCACCATGGGAATGCCCATATACCAAATACAACTAAAACTTTCTGGAGCTAGAAAAGTGCTAGATAAATGCGAAAAGAGCTAAAAAAAGAGCTAGGAGCTAAAACCCAATTTTCGGAGCTAAATAGAAAAATAAAGAGCTAAATCTAGATCCAAAAGGGCCAAAATGGCATTCGAACGATTATTCAGTCTATTTGTTCGTACCAAGGACTTTTTAAGCTCTAAGATTAACCAATGTTCCAATTAGCATTGGAATCATCTCTGGCTGGTACTATTAATTTTGAAACCATTATCTTAATACTTTCTGACCGAAAGTCTCAAAGTTTTAACAACTTAATTTAGATAGAAATGTGGCAATAATTTATTCCATTTGTGGGCCTATCTTAAACGTTACCGAACATTTTGGAACAGAAAAATTGGAATAATTTTGGTTACAAAAACGGAAACTGGAAACATTTATGTATTACTAGCGCCTGTTGATATTTTTTAATATTTATTTTTCATTGAAAACGAAACTAAAGGCATAACCAAAAATGACGAAATCGTTATTTAATCTAGTAATCTTGCATACCAAGTAAATTATTTTTGAATTTATTGATCACACGTTAGTGAAATAAATATTTTGCCTTAGCTCTTATGTATAAATAGTACTAAATAAACCCCTAGAAACCTTTTGGAGATTTACTATTTAAAATCAAAGGACCTGCCGATTACATGTTCCCGGGGGCCCGGCCCTGCTCTCAACGACCCAATATATACATACATACATACATACATACGCTATATTTTTACATGGCTTTATCGTATTGCAAACATAATGTGCTGGGGCCATTCAACATACAACTTGACAGTTCGCCATAGCGTGTCACAAAATAATACACAACACAACGAAACCGTCCTTGGAAATTCCCTTTTACTTTAAATGGCGTTCCATGCACTTTCGTCTTTCAAAGCCGCGACTCTGCGTTAGCTGATATTTCTGGTTGTTTGTTGCAAACAAACTATTTTATATGCGAACATATTTTCTGACACTTCCTGAAATGGTTTCTGTTTACCCTTTTTGGCACAGAATACATTTCGCAGCTTTAGTGCCGCTGCTATGTCTGCTCCTATTTTTCAATTTTTGATTTTGTACCATAGACTCTGTGCCAGAAATAAATAAGTGCATACAAGCAAGTTTACATGCTTGTTAAAATGTACATAAATGTACACATACAAACATATACATACATAGTAGTGTGCACTTCACTTTTTCTTTCTCTGTTTCACTCTTTCCGTTTTTCATACACTTGAAGTTTCCTCAGTTTCAGGAAGGTCCAAAACGAAGTCCCTTTTGTGTAGCCTTACAAACAATGAATGAAGATTAATGTTGTTTGTCCTGCTAACTGCTGCGCTAACATTTTTGCTTGCAAGTTTCCTTATGCTTTTCAGTTGCGAACTTTTTATCCTTCTTCACTTTGCTGTATCATGGGAAAAGAAGTGCAAAACAAAAACTGCGTACAACGAAAACGAAGAATATTGCACTCAATGTCACTTACCAAAATTAGTTCCTAAGAAATCCTGGTCCGCTTTAAGTTAAAATGTTTGCTGGTAATTTTATTTTTGAGTCATGGCCTGAAAATTTCGATGCATGAGTACTTTCGTGTCTTTGTTTTGTTAATTTTTTGCTTAGAAAGTTCTGCAGTTTATTGAACGTAAAAAAGTTTGGCGCATTATTTCAGAACTCATCGAGTACAAAACAAATACTTTCAGTACTAGAAAAGACAATGAGAAAGTTACCTTTAATTAGCGCCTTAATTGTTAAAAAATTAGGTCAGTAAAATATAATTCACAAAAAAAGTTTAATTCATTTCGTATCTTTAAATAATCATACCCTACCCAATTCTGATGTTCTGCCAAGCTGTCTATGACGATTGATGCATTGATCGAACCCAGAAACTGCGGAGTGGCAGCACGCATCTCTAACAGCCACAGCCGGTTTAGAGAAAGTATGGACAGAATTTCATCTATCACCCATTTCAAACACCTACCTGTGCGAATTTTTCAACCAAATAAAGGCTTTGCCATTTCCCCTATCCAGGTTTTCGACCATCGATTGCGGAGCAGACAAGAGGATCTGACAATATTCCACAGATTGTCGAAGGTACTCTCTTCTTTTCTCGTTGATACCGATTCGAGGGTACCTTCCTTGAAGACTCAACTCAAATAATCAGAAGTAAGAAATAGACAGACACACCTGAAATAAACGGCTGGCGTCCCCTTAATATACCATTTTCCGGTCGAATGAAACCTTTTTCAACCCAAAGGAAGCCTTTTTCAAATCAACTGAAACCATTTTTAAATCAAATGAAACCTTTACAATTCAAATGAAACCTTTTTCCGGTCAAATAAAACCTTTTTCAAATCAAGAGAAAGTTTTTTCATGTCAAGTAAAACCATATTTAATTTGTATGATATCATCCATTTATAGTGTTTTTAGAGCTGTACTATAGTAACTGCCCCAATGTCCTTATATTGTTCTTTTCCATTGGTATTTACCAGGCACGGGCAGAGAGCAGGGCTGCCAACTTGGCTCAAACCGTGCCATTTCTGGCCCTATTTTACATCAATGGCACTTAATTTTTCAATTTGGCACAAAGTGGCAAAATGGCACTTTACAAAAATAGTAATATTTCCATACATTTTTGTGAAATCCTTTGCGTGTATTTTTTTTCAACTAAAGTTTTCTAATTTCTAAAGGTTATTCAACGGGTTTATCTTATTTTGGCATTGCACTTTTGTTTTAGAAAGTAGTTCTTATTTGATTGCTAAATTGGAAGGGTTAAAAAGGATGGCTCCTTTTTTGTCACTTTTATTTTTCTATTTGGCACATTTTGGCACTTTTTTATCCTCAATATGGCACCTCATACCTATGGATAGTTGGCAGCCCTGCCTGAGAGTGAGCAGGCATTTAAAGAGCGCAAAAATCGGATATACGCAGGATGCGCCTTGGTTATACGTATACAAGCGAGAGCGTAACGATGATGACGCGACATCATGAAAATTACCCAATGGGAAAAAGAGTAATGCGTTACATGCGTGATAAATAATGTAATGCACTTCTTTTGGGTTTAAGATTCTATTACTGATTAACATGTAATCAGCATTCTAATGTATCCTCCCAAAAACATTCATATTAAATTGCATAAATTCTCCGAATACTAGGTGATGCAAAATTAAATCTCTTACTTTTCTTAGCACATCGCCCTGGGGAGAAAATGCATTTTCGAACGTGAAAGCGGCGGTTTTACTAATAATTTTTTCGACTACCATACATTACTTTTTCCCAATGTGGAATTAGGAACACTACCTCTTGCTCACTTTTACCTCACGCTTGTTTGTGGTAGTGCCCCTCCCTGATATTTACCAATTAGTTTTTTTAAGCAACAACTATTTACAATTTATAACTTCTCTTTTAAGATTCTCTGAAACCAGTCCCTGCTACCTGTATCGTTCTCTGTCGTCGTCTGTAACTTTTCTCTACCGATTATTTCTTTACTGGTAGAGAATATACGTCATTCTCTACTACTCATTATCAGCAGAGAACAAGGCGGCGAATTCATATGTGAATTTGCGTTGGTAGAGAATTGTCACAGAAACGAGAGCTACTGTAAATACTCACTTTTTTCTAATTCGTTTACATCCTCATTTTATGGTGCCTACACTCACCGACGTAAACGTACGTTAACGTGTCAGCTGACATGATCAAACTTATGAGAACGCCATGTACATGAAAACTCACCATCGCGAACGTGCGCCGGTTACGCGGGACGCGTACTGCTTATCTCTCTTTCTATCAACAGTAAATTTTATTTAATTTGTGATTGTTTTATTAATTTTTAATATTTTTATTGAGCTTTGTACCACGATTGTTTATTAGGA
>NW_023458560.1:12542421-12547147 GCF_013731165.1 Rhagoletis pomonella
TTTTTTCTAGACTTCAGCAGGAATCGAACCTGCGAATTCGATGTTCAAAGTCAGAAGCGTTAACCACTGAGCTATGTACATCCCGTAAACTCTTGTTGTCGTGGTACAAAGCTCAATAAAAATATTAAAAATAAAATGTTAACAAGCCACAATAACATTGACAAATACATGTTTTATTAATAGTTGTTCCTTTAAAAGGCTGCATGGTAAATAGCAGTAAAAAAGAGCGAAATAAATACAGGTGGGTGGGGCAGGTAACATAGTAAACATTTAAAAACACAATAACTTTTGGGTAGTAAAAGCGATGTATAAAAACAGTAAATTGACGATATCATACAAATTAAATATGGTTTTATTTGACTTGAAAAAAGTTTCGTTTGATTTGAAAATGGGTTTATTTGACTTGAGAAACGTTTCATTTGAATTGTAAAGGTTTCATTTGATTTAAAAATGGGTTCAGTTGATTTGAAAAAGGTTTCCTTTGGGTTGAAAAAGGTTTCATTTGACCGGAAAATGCTGTATCTCGGAAACTATTTGACCGATCACAAACGCATTGATGCTAATTTAAAGATAATTTAAATACCTTTTACGCGGCGTATGCAGTACAGTATATTTTGCTTAGCTGCACATCCTTCTTTGCACGAAAATCTTGTGCACTTAACCGAAAAAGGCACCTAAGCGAATTTTCTTTACTACTTCAATGAGAAAGGTATCCGAATCCCTATGAAATCAAATATTGGCGGAGCACTTACCATGTAGAAATTACTGCAAGCGAAATTTTTACCGATTGCTATCTATTTATCTATATAACTACATAAATTGATAGCCATTTTCGTTGTTCTGCGAGATGTGCAAAATAGGGCCAGTGCAGGTAAACGTAATACTTTCATTGATAATTGATACTAGTCGCACAATTTTTATGGCAGGTATCGCCAATGTGCAGGTATGCTAAATGCATCTATCGGAGCCGTTTCCTTATAAATTTTAAAAATAACGCCTCTGATGCGCGTTTTGGGGTAGGTATCTTAAATGTGCACTTAAGCATAGAGGCAGCAAAGCAAAATATATTGTATAGCCTTTTTGAAAACAAATTCTAAGTAAACGCCACTTAAAAAAAAATTTATTTTTTTGATTATTAGGTGTTTCCGGCTTAAAAATATAAACAGAAGGAAACAATTATGTCCACCAAATGAAATACCCCTAATTATCTTTATTTTGACTTCATTTGTTTTTCAATAGGTTATATTCAGAAGATATTTATATTAAAAAAAAAATCGAAAAATTTAACTTTAACCATTGAGATCTTCTTTATTTATTACTTTAACCAAATAAAATCCTGCAGTACGGGAACAGAGTAACTTTTGGCTAGTTGGTTCCAGGTTTGGATTAGAAAATACATAAACCAAATGCAATGCACCCCTTTTTTGACCAAATTTGGTTTGTGTCTTTGATGATCGAAACCTGTAACAAATTTGCCGACAGTTAATCTGTTCCCGTACTGCAGGATTTAATCAGAAATAGTCTCAGGTCGTTTCGTAGCCCAGCAAAGTCTTAATTATCCCGGAAACTGAGTGAGCGCCTTAAATAATTTTGACGGCCCTTAAAAGCCCCTAAATATCGTCTAATTCCTCAGCAATATTTATCCGAGTTCGACAAAAGTTTATAAAGTTCGTTGGCTACCGCGACGTCAAGCGATTTTTTTATGTTTACTGTGCAATATTTTTTAGCGATTTTTCAATGTTTACCGGGCAATAGTTTTAGCGATTTTTCAATGTTCAACGGGCAATATTTGCAAAGCACATAAAAAGCCCACAATAATAATAACAGTTAAGCCGTAAAAAGTCTTCACTGGATGGCTGTTTTGCTAAGTTACAGGTAACCCAGCAAAGTCTTAATATCTCGGAAACTGTATGAGCACCTATAATTATTTTGGTGATTCTAAAAAGCCCAGAAACAGAACGTAATTCCTCAATAATATTTATCCGTGTTCGACCAAAGTTTAAGAAGTGGGCCAGATAGCGTGACGTCAAGCGGATTTTCAATGTTTTCTTGGCAATATTTTGAAAGCACATAAAAAGCCCAAAAAATAAGCCCAGACAAGTAGTAAAAAGGTTTGATTGAATGAATGTTTTGCTAAGTTATGGTTAACTTAGCAAAGTCTTAATTATTTACCAAATGGTCGGAGACCAAAAAAAAACGAAAAGTGGCCGAAAATAGCACACAATGAGCACAATAATACGAACAAATTTCTTCATTTTTTCATTTCAGCGCCGCTAACTTGATTGAGCTGTAATACAAATTTTGGCTAGTCGCGTATTTTTCCAGCGATTCGCAAACAATAATAGGGACTTTAAGTATACTTTTTCTTCACGCTATTTCAACAGCCGCTGCAGCCGAATGGATGCAAGTCCGACTACCAACTTGATGGTCGCGATTTCAAATCTTGTGGGACGGTCGTTTTTTTCTTTTGGTTTATAAAAACATCTCTATGTTAAGAATCATTAATTCTTTCCTGCATATATGGTTGTTGTTGTTGTTGTAGCAGCATACAAGTTCCCCAAAGGGTTTTTGGGGAGTGTTGCTGGAGTGACAGTCCTTGGCCAGATATAAATCTGGGTCGTTCCGGTTACGTAGGCCCGACTGTCGTGGGAACGCTGCATATATGGTAGAGGCTTCTGATTACCATGCATTATCTTTTCCCACTGGGCTCGAATTCTACCGATTTGTATCGAGGTTTGTTTTGCTTTAAAGAAGAAGTAGTGCTGTATTAAAACTTTTGCAAAATATTTGAAGAAAATGGCTCGTAGTCATAGTCAAACTAAAGCCGACTAACTTTAGATCCTACTTTATTTTCACTTTAACTATTGAAAAATTAAAAAAATTCCATAGCTAGCGATATCGTTTTTGGGTTTTAGTGTGTACGAATGTGTTGCTTTCTCACAATTTTGGTTTAGCTCCCACAACAACGTGGGTGCTTTGAAGTTTGGTAATTCAACCAACTTTTCAATTCAACATTATAGGAAAAATTTTATGTATACATAAGGGAAACAAATTTTACAGCGTTAATTTGCATTGGAATTGCAACTTTGGTGCCAAAACCATTATGGTAC
This sequence comes from Rhagoletis pomonella, assembly GCF_013731165.1. Classification (NCBI taxonomy): domain Eukaryota; kingdom Metazoa; phylum Arthropoda; class Insecta; order Diptera; family Tephritidae; genus Rhagoletis; species Rhagoletis pomonella. The sequence goes on from NW_023458560.1 coordinate 12,545,532, forward strand.
TGGTATAAGATGTCAAGTTGGAAAGTCGAATTTGCAGTACTCTTGTGGTTGCTATAGATTAAACAAAAATATGAAGACAAGACCAGCCTAGAAGTGATATATTGACGGAGAGACATGCCAACCTTTTCTTTCGATCGTACTAACCACATACTATAGGAACAAATGCGTTGATTTTCCTTTAAAATAAGCAATTGTCTAAAGATCCTTCCTAAAGCCCTCTGAAACGTTTGCGCCTTGGATCTAGTTGTCTGTTTTACTGGATAACCTTAATGCAATAACACGGGTATTATTATTAAAATGTAACAGAAAAATGCGTTCATCATTCCAGAATGACACGGCCAGCAAGATTCACTGCCACTTCGATTGTGTTTTTGGAGAATAATACCGGGTTCGCTATTTTGCTCACCAGTATAGTGAAAAGGGCCAAATCTTTTTTAGGCTAGAAAGCCAAGTTGAGGGGCTCAGATTGCTTTGAGTTTCTGAATCTTATTTGTGGATTGGCTCGTCATATTCTTTACTTTTATAATTTTATATTCAAAATTTAATTTTGTGCGCCCCCCAACAGGAGCAGGTAAACACAAAACTGAGCTAAGAATTTCCTAACCATTTCAAGGTTTCTAGTCAATTTAAAAGTTTGCTGCAACTACAATGTACTTGTACTTTTCTCATTGGTGTTATTTGTTCAAACTTTAATTTAATTTGTTCAGTTGGCAACTTTTGTAGCCGCCACAGCATTTGTTGAGATAAACAACAATAACAAAAGAAATAAACAAGCAATAGAACTTCGGTATTTTTAGAGGTAATTTTCAACTGTTGATTGTATTGAGTTTTTCAATGCCGGCCACTTCCGCTATTATACGAGTAAAATTTTCAGAGCAGTGATGCCAGTAAGCAGGAGGGTAGAGAGTGAAACCTTACTTGAAGTTAGTATAGTTAGCCAGTCAGTCTAACTATTATATTCAAGTGAGCTCCTTCTGTATGTAGTATTTGTAAAAGGGAAGTAGCTTCGGTAAAAGATGTCCGCCGTCTAAAAAAAGACTTCAACCGGAGAGCATGTGCAATTAAGGATGCTTTGCTTTGCTGATAAGCCAAGTGCAAAAACTAGTTGGAGTCTCTTTGCGCTTGAGTTCCTAATTACTAAAGTGCTCAAGTGCGCAAGTACTGAGGCAGAAGTGATGGTGAGTAGAAGACGCCTGTTTACAATTGAATTGCATTTGTTCATTGATTATACACCCTATAGGAAAAGCTTAAAGTATTAAAATGTACTGGCTATTTATTATTATCGCTGCCGAAAAGGGTATTTGAATTATCAACAAAAAAATATCGAAGCCGAAAAATCTTTGAAAATTTTAATCCGATTTAAATTGCCGATCATAAAACATACAAATATGTATACCATTTTCCGGTCAAATGAAACCTTTTTCAACCCAAAGGAAACCTTTTCCAAATCAACTGAAACCATTTTTAAATCAAATGAAACCTTTACAATTCATATGAGACCTTTGTCAAGTCAAATAAAACCATTTTCAAATCAAAAGAAACTTTTCAAGTCAAATAAAACCATATTTATCAATGTTATTGTGGCTTGTTAACATTTTATTTTTAATATTTTTATT
>NW_023458560.1:12547247-12548355 GCF_013731165.1 Rhagoletis pomonella
CCTAATAAACAATCGTGGTACAAAGCTCAATAAAAATATTAAAAACCATATTTAATTTGTATGATATCATTTAGAGTGTTTTTAGAGCTGTAACTGCCCCACTGTACTTATATCGTTCTTTTCCATTGCTATTTACCAGGCAAGGGCAGAGAGGAGGGCTGCCAACTTGGCTCAAACCGTGCCATTTCTGGCCCTATTTTACATCAAATGGCACTTAATTTTGCAATTTGGCATAAAGTGCCAAAGTGGCACTTATCAAAAATAGTAATATTTCCATACATTTTTGTGAAATCCTTTGCGTGTACTTCTTTTTCTCAACTAAAGTTTTCTAATTTCTAAAGGTTATTCAACAGGTTTATCTTATTTTGGCATTGCACTTTTGTTTTAGAAATGTAGTTCTCATTTGATTGTTAAAGGGAAAGGATTAAAAAGGATGGCTCCTTTTTTGGCATGGCTTATTTTTCTATTTGGCACATTTTGGCACTTTTTTATCCTCAATATGGCACCTTATACCTATGGATAGTTGGCAGCCCTGGCAGAGAGTGAGCAGGCATTTAAAGAGCGTAAAAATCGGTTATACGCAGTGTTGCCACAACATTTTTTTATTTTTTACCAAAGTCACCAGAAAAAGTTACCAAACTCAACAAAAAATTACCAAACTTATTTTAAAAGAGAGCTATACATACGTATGTATGTCTGTACATAAATACATATGTATATTCGAAGACACCAAGCTTTTCAGACAATCAGCGCTCAATTCAGCTATAATTTTTATATCTGCGTGAACACTGGAAGCCACAACACCATAAAAGCTTGGTTAGGATTTTAAAACTAAGTGTGGCCGAAGAAACAAATTTGTTTGCGCGTCGTTTTAAGAACATGGTACCGTCTTATGGCTCAAAATGGTATATTTGGCATTTGGATACACATTTCCGTAAATTTGTGCAAAGCGCAGGCCACAAAACAGCTGAAGGCATCTGATTATTCACCGTGCCATGGATACAGTTCGTTGCAAAAGAGGATTAGGTTAGGTTAGACTGGGCGGCAGTCCACCCCACCACCAACACTTTTCTGATTATGTATGATTATGTAGAGGGGATGTCATTCG
>NW_023458560.1:12548455-12557796 GCF_013731165.1 Rhagoletis pomonella
TTGACAACGCGAGCGATGGATCAATACGTCCGCGACGACCAACGAGGCCAATAAATGACAATGACAGTGATGATGCACTTTCGCTAGATGCGTCTGAGGTCGGAGCGGAATCAAATGCTTTCCGCCCAGACCTGGAGGAGGAAGAAGTGCCAGTCGCTGGAGCGGAAACTAGCGCTTTCCACCCAGATGAATCCACCGGAATGAAGTCAATCGCACTCCATCCGGATTCGGCTGAGGATGTGGAACTGGAACCCCAGTATTACGAGCAGCTCTTGAGGTATGAGCCAAGAGGGGTAAGCGGATTGGAAACGAGAACTTTCCAACCGCGAAACAATCGGTACCATACTCAAACTCGACGTTTCAACCACCGCCCACGGCGTCAGCGTCACAACGGGAGAGTGGAACCCCATGCATTCCACCTCCCTGTAAGAAGTGGTTTTCGGTCTGGGTAAGTGCAGGCCCCTATGAATCCGCTACAATAACTTACCGCAGTTGCGCCAACAGCCATAGTGAGGGTAGAAGAAGAAGCCCGCTTGCACCTGGTAAAAGCGTTGATTAACCCGTGTGCCGCAACATCCATTGTCGCAGAAGACCTCGCGCGAGAGCTGAAGCTCATTTTAACGGCAGTCGGTAATCAAAGAGGGTGTTTTATGAAGCTACGCGGCAAACACGGAAATTCCGCGACAATCACCTTGCACGCGGTAGCCGTACGGAACTATCGGCAACAAACGCCGTTAAAAAGCCTCGATGCCACGGTCGCAGCACCATACAACAACATAAAGCTCGCCGATCCTCACTTTCACATCGCAGCTCCCGTCCGCTTAGTGCTAGATGCCGAAGTTTTCCCGAAAATGTTGTTAGGTGCCATTGCAGCGGGAATCTCGGTCCGCTACTAGCGCAAAACACCATTTTCGGGTGGGTGCTGTCAGGCGCATGTTAAAAACGTTTTTTCTTAAGCTTTATTTTCGTAGTTAAGTTTATTTTTGTTAATAATGAATCACATACATACACTCTGAATTGTTTTCGTATTTTTACTGAATAAAAGTGCAGATGAAGTTTTGAAACCCACGTCTTTAAATAACTCTTTCTACTACTTTACAGAATTTAGGTACACGGACAACGGCAACGAAGAACATTTAGTTTATTAGATATATTTCTTAAAATTAAGTAGCTAATTGAAACATAGTGGCCGGAACACGTGGAATTCAAATTTTTCGCTTCGCAAAGGGGGCCGGCATGTTTAGGCCAACGGCCTAAATTTGGCGCAGCATTTTCGACCCACCCTAATGCTTAACATAACTTCATTATTATGTCAACTGTCGAACTGTTTACTATTTAGTCTGTTCCAATAGCAGTCCGGTTTACAGGATTTAGTCAGAACTTACAGGAAGTCGTTCCTATTGACATAAAACCTGTAAGTGGGAACACATTTGAGAGAGTAACTGAGCAACTGTTCCTAGTCAGAAGTTACAGGATTTAGTCCGGAGTTTTTTTTCCTGTAAGTTCATGAAAAATGTCAAACGATCAGCTGATTTACATGTGCAAACAAAAACAGAAAGCGGTGAAAGCAAAGAACCTTAAATTTGTTAAAAAAATGGAAGTAAACAACGAAATATTTGAATGTGTATAGATTTGAATAATTATTTAGTGATATTTCAGCCAAATCAGTGTAGTACCAATGACATGTCAACAAACCGTCTGACGTTTTTACAGGAAATAGTACTTTTTGCGTTCCTATGCACTTCTGCATCTGTTCTCCTTTTACTCTCATTTGAGAGCGTAAAATTGTAGTTTGACAGTTCCACAGGTTTTAGTCCGAAGTTCAAAGGAACAGACTAATTATGATACTTATGCTAAAATGTCCCTTCGGTAAATAAACAGTTCAACAGGCAACAGTAATAAGGAATTTAAACCGGTCACTTACTTGTTTTCCGAGAGTGAATCCAAGAGGACGTGTTCCAGCCATTGTGTTCCTGAGTCAAATCAAAACCTGTAAAACCAACTATACATATATTAATACCAATATCGATATTGAATAAACACGAATTTATATTTAATATTAATACAAACGTTTTGCTTTATGTCTCATTCCAACAAATTAAGTCGGCCACAACTTTCCTCAAGCGTTGTGCCGGTTTAACACAAACTTTGTTCAATATTTAAAAAATTCAACAAACTTTCGTAAAAATTTTAAGTTAATGGGGCGCTTATTGCCTGAAAAGCTTGGTATCTTCGGATATACATATGTACAGACATATCGAGCCCTAACTGCCAAAATAACGTAAGCGAAATTTTTTCAAAATTTTCTTTTTGATGCAGAAAGGCATCGATATGTATGTTTGTACAGTAGGGTGGTCCAAAAAAATTAAGTTGGAATTTTAATGCCGGCACCCCGTAGGATTGTTCTATATCGAAAAAAATATACCCCTGTTTTTTATTTTGAAATCAAAAAATATTTAGGGGGTGCTCAAAGCGGTCAAAGTTTTCCATGTATTTTATATGGAGAAAAAACCATTTTTCGTAGAAATGGTATAAAACTCTTAAAAAACAATATTTTTCAATCGGAAAACTGTGGTTCTCTTCAGGAGACTTCCAGTATTAATATCCAATTGTTTATTTAACCATTTTTTTTTATTAAAGATTTTTCCATTGCATTTTCTAGGGGTTTTGGAGGACCTATAAAATAAAGTTACTATGAAAAAATGGTTAAAAAGACAATTGCGTATTATTACTGGGAATCTCCTGAAGATAAGAGAAGTTTTCCGATCGAAAACTGTTGATTTTCAAGAATTCTACACTATTTCTATGAAAAGTTGTTTTTCCCCCATATAAAATACATGGAAAACTTTGAGCGCTTTGAGCACTCCCTGTTTTTATTTTTTTTTTCAAAATAAAAAAGGGGTATATTTTTTTTCGATATAGAACAAACCTAGGGGGTGCCGGCATTAAAAAGCCGACCTTATTTTTTTACCTACATTTTTGGACCACTTTATTGTACAGTTCTGCATATAAAATAAGTTTGGTAATTTTTTGTTGAATTTGGTAACTTTTTCCGGTGATTTTGGTAAAAAATAAAAAAATTTCGTGGCAACACTGCTCGTGAGTTGCGCTAGCTCAGAGCAAACTAACGAGCGAACGAGGGGCTAAAATGAGGCAAATCCGAACCCTGGCTATAACCAAATAATGTACACTGAGGGCAATAATGCATAGTAAAAATGAATACTTTATATTTGATTATCGTTTAAAAATATTCGAATTTAAAAATAACATTTTCATACAAAATTTATTACGCACGTATTTGACTGTTCACCTCTGAGTATATACATATATGAGTGTACATTAGGGTGGTCCAAAAATGTATGGGAGAAAAGTAAAATCGGAAATTTAATGCTCTCACCCCCTAGGATTGTTCTATACCGAAAAAAATTATACCCCTGTTTTTTTACATTGGAAATTAACATTGTATTTAAACATTGGAAATTAAAAAAAAATTCACTGCATAACTACACATTTCGGTTCAAGGCGAATTTATATAAGGTGGTGTTGTTTAATCAGCTATGTGTAGCGTTTGATTGTCAAAATTTTATATTTTGCTAGTGAGTGAGTGAAAACGTGAAAGTGTTTGCATTTTCTGTCGCTCTTTTCATTCGGAGAAGAATAGCTGAAATTTGACAATCACCAGCTAAAACAAAATACAGGTAATTGTTATATTTGTTGAATCGATACCACCTTATATGAATTCGCCTTGTTTCGGGTGCTTAGTGATACATTTACGTATGTACAGTATCGTTCATATCAATAGTACTCCCATTTCAAAGTGAGATTGTTTACCTAAACTCTTTTCTCAGTGTAAGTTTTATATATTTTTATAATTGGAAAAAATTGATTTGAAGTGAAAAAATCGCCAAAAATCGTCAATAGCGATATCCTTAATTTTTACGCGCAAATATCCAAAAAAGGTCGCCAAATTGCAGCGAAATCGCCAAATCTGGACACTCTGTTCAAGTACTCTGTTCTGGGAGTAAATAAGTATCGTACTTCCTACTTACAATATTATTATTATTCGGGAAACCATCACGCGGAAAGGTCTGAACGGATTTGCATGAAATTTTACACGCAGCTAGTTTATGACCTAGATTGGGAAAATAGGCTAATTTTTTAATAGTTGCCACCTGTTTGAGAATGAAATTTTGGAAATTTTTTTTGGTTTATGACCTGGATTGAAAAAATATGCTACTTTCTTAACCGGTTTCCCGATCAGAACGAAATTTTGCATACTTACTACTGATTTCACAAGGGTGGTCTTAGACTGAAAGTAATTCCGATACCTCAAGGCCCCTCCCATAAAATTAGGAATTTTCATAATACATACATACTTATATCTGGAAGTATTTGTGGGAGAGAACTGGAACTTGGTATGGAGTTGTGTATGTGCAATCAAATTCATACTCCCAGAGAAAAATTTGCGTTTTCGGAAAAGAAGCGTAACACCTCCCATACTTACTGAAAGTTTCATATTGCATATCTCTTCAAATATTTGGGGTAAAGTACTCAAGCTTGGTATGGAAATACATATGTATGTATGTATGTGAAACTAATCCCATACTCATGGAGAAAAATGAGAGTTATTGGACAAGGTGGTGTGGCAACTCCCATGCAAATTGATTTTTCAGTGCTGCATATCTCTGGAGGTTTTTATTGCAGCGGACTGGAAATTGGCACCGAGATATGTACACAAAATTAACTCCATACTCATGGAGAAAAATTTGCGTTATTCGAAAAGGGGGAGTGGTACCTCTAGTACAAATTTACTATTTTATACTGCATATCTTTAGACGTGTTCATGCTAGAGTACTGAGACTTGATACTGGAGTTTGTATATAAAATCATTTCCAAACTCATGGAAGAAAATTTGGGTTATACAAAAGGGGCATGGCACTTCCCGTACGGACTGACTTTTTCTTGCCACATATCCCTTGAACTGTTTGTGGAAGAATATTGGAACTTGGTATGAAATTGAACCTTTTTAAGGTAAACTTAGAGATTGATACATATCTTTCATGTCCCTGGCGTGCAGGCGAGATTTTATAATTTCATAGACGGCCTAAATACCTTACTGGCTTAAAAAGTACATATAGAGATAAAAGCTAGTATGTACGTAAACTCGAAATTTTAAAGCCGTTTGTCTCGAGTGCTGCTTTTTTGAAATATGACACTATTGAAATAACTGAGCGATGTATTTAAACGCATTCCAATATAAAGAATTTTCACTAGCCCAAATAATACTTTCCAACTATATTTAAAAAAAAAAAAATTTTTGTTTTCCATATCTTAAAGTTCTTTAGTAGACAATTCTATGAAATTTGAGACACACACTCTTTTCTAATAATTGCATTCTCCTCTCGGTTGCATTCATTGTTTAATTAAGACTCGGTTGTGGACGATTCTTTTTGGTTTTGCTTTGTCCTTTCTTCCTATTGAAATGCTTTAAAAGTGAATAACAAAATAAGTCTTATGGGCAACTGCAAAATTTAATTACGCACTGGTAAAGGAATAAGCCCCAAGAGAAAGTGTATTTTGAGAGTTAACTTAAAGGATAGCATCTTTTACTACACATTAAACAAGTACAAGTCTCCGTTGAACTGTCATCAAGTTGTACCTTATGTATGTATGTACAATGTAGATTCTACACACATATGTGCATTAAGGTGGCCCTTGTTTTAATTTATCGGATTCTTTTAGGTCGCACCCCCTAGATTGGTGAATATCCATGAAAAAATGTGTTATCCAAAATTTCATGTCAATCGGAGAAAGTTCAGGCGTGCCTACCTGCCCCTAAAGTTTGAAATACACCCCCTATTTTAGTTGTTAATGGTTTTAATATTATTATTAATGGTTTTAATAATACATATTTATTTAAAAACAAAACAATAGTGATAAAAGTTATAAGTTGTTACAAAGCAAATATTTCTACTTGAAATATATTTTCATATTAAGTTAGGACTAAATTTTTGTGAGTTTACGCCCATAAAAGAGGTATTGATTATATTCACAATTTTCTTATTTACGTTACAATGGGATTAATTTTTCCTTTGCGAATCTAAAAAATATGACATTCGAAACATCCCTAATACATACATATGTATGCATAAATAGAAATTATTTAACATACCGTTTCCGTTTGCAAAAATGGATGCAGTTTGTCCGGACAGGTGGGGTGCAACAACACCATAATTTCGATACGGCCTTATTTCCAACTAGAAATAGAAATAAACCCATTATGGCCTTGTTGAGCTTTTTTAAATTTTTGTTTGGAAAACATAAAACCAGTTTTTGCGGAGAAAAGCTGGGTGGCGGCCAGGGATGGAAAATCTAAATTTCAAATTGTACCCAATTTGACAATATAAATGTACCTTTTTGCTGTCAAATGTACCTAAAAAGTAGCTCGCGATTTTGTAAACTTTTTTTATTTCAGAAAATTGGTAACAATTTAATAAATTTATATATTATTTGCGTTAACAATAAAGTGATTAATATATAAATACAATTGAATTAATATTCATAAAAATTCAATATATAATACATTGGGGTGGTCCAAATAAAAGTAAATTCGGAATTTTAATACTCTCACCCTCTAGGATTTTACTTTACCGAAAAATTTGTTTTTAATTAGAAATCAAAAATATCCATGTATTTTATATGGGGTAAAACCACGATGTAGGGAGACAGAGGTGGCGCTATCAGCAGTACCGCTACTTTGTTCTTGGCGAATTTGACAGAATCAGTTGTTCGTGTGACGTCATTTTAGCAAACTGTTAGTATATATGTAGAGATGTTTATATGTATGTAAATATGGTTTGACAATTAACACTCCTTCTCTCCTCCATCTCCAATTACTCTTTCCTATTCGTTGCTATCTTGACGTCATCACCCGCAGGAATGCGCAATCTTGTATTCTATCATTCTTGGGGTAAAACATGTTTTCGTAGAAATGGTATAGAATTTTTTAAAATCAATACTTTGCGATCGGAAAACTTTGTTTCACTTTTGGAGATTTTTAAAAATATTCCCCATTTGTTTATTTAGCCATTTTATATTATTAACTATTTTTTATAGGACCCTCAAAAAATGTAATGGGGGACCCATAAAAAATCGCGATTATTATATATAGTAAAATAAATATTTGATATTATTATTGGCAGTCTCTCAAAAAGAAGCAACGTTTTCCGATCAAAAAATATTAATTTTCAAGAACTCTATACCATTTCTACGAAAACTTGTTTTTCCCCCATATAAACTACAAATTTTGAGCTCTTTGAACGACCTCTAAATATTTTTTGATATAAAAAAGGGTACCATTTTTTCGGTATCATTCATTCATTCATTTTATTTAACCCTGCTTATAAACTGTATGTTTTAAGTAGGGATTCTAATATTTACTTTTGAGTTTACATGCTTGATAATTACATAATTATTCAAAATTATACTGAAAGTATAAGTACTTAAAAAAGTATTTAAGAAAACGACAATAGTTTACACAATTTATTCATTTACTATGTTGGCTCTGAATCACACACAGTTAACAACATAGAGGTACACCATGTTGACTGTAAATTTATCGGTCAGTTGAAATATATATGCATTGGATTGCTTTCAGACTCTTTTAGGAGTGTTCCTAGGTAGTAGTCCCTAAAGGAATTGCACTGCGTACATTGAGCATTTGGGTATATTTTGCAAACCAGGCCTTTGATACAAAACCTTATGTAGTATTTCGTGGGCAGCTAAAATTTTACTCAAAATTTTACTATTTTACTTATATATACTTATCCATCGTTGCAAAAATAAATTCCCACCATAGTATATTCAGATTACAGATACTTCCGCCTTTAATTATATTCTTCCGCACTTTCAACTCATTCACAATTGAAATTGGCGCACATGCAGTGTAGCCACTTTCCCTCAAAACGTGAGGAGTTTTTTCACTGTTCGCAAAGAATTTAATAAAGGAACTTGGCCACTTTGCAAAAATTTATTGTTGCCACAATGACATGTTGACAATAATATACTAGTTGCCATTTCTCCTTGTTAACAATTTTTTTTCCGCGTGCAACGTAGTCTTAAATATGGATATTTATTTGGCTATCGTCTAATTGCACCTAAATTGAGCTCAGTATACCGAATGTACCTTTTGGCTCGAAAAAGTCGCAAAAGGGTACAATGGTACCTACTTTTTCATCCCTAGCGGCGGCGCGAGTGCAGTAATATTTCAATACAATTTTGTGAAATCCTTTGCATGTATTTCTTTTTCTCAACCAAAATTTTCTAATTCCTATAGTGTATACAACTGGTTTACCTTACTTTGGCATTTGAGTTTTGTTTTAGGAATATGTTTCTAATTTTAATGCTAAATGGGAAGAAATAAAAAGAATGGCACCTTTCTTGGCACTTTTATTTTCCTATTTGGCACATTTTGGCACTTTTTTATCCTAAATATGGCACTTCATACCTAAGTATATAGGCTAGAGCTGGTACTTTGAAGAGCGGCCGCAGGTCGCCTACTCAAAAAGGAGTTCTGCGCGCGAAAATATTGCATATGGCACATATGGCATACCCGAATTTTGAAAACTTAAATCATAATTATTTTAATTATTGGTACTTTAAGGGCCAAATTCATAATGAAACACTTAAAATTCCTATTGCAAAAGTTTCCTTTTAGTTAAAGTGTCATTTAAATGTACTTTAAACAAGAAGTGTTTTCATAATACAATGGCAATTGAATAATAACAAACGGTTAATTTAAATGGAAATAACAAAGGTGGCAATGCTGATTTCGGCCAAATTGCACATGATTCAATAATACAAGCTTGGATAAATATTGACATTTGTGTCAATCGACTGCCTTGTAAGGATGCATTTGAGAAGGGAAGAGAAAGCGGGTAACCGTTTTATCCCCTTTTGCGAAAAGGTAGTAGGAAAAGTAGTCTGGTAGTGCTGAAATGCGTTTTTCGTATAAAAATTTAATCAAACATATGCACTGATCTACACAATAGACAATGAATTAACTTTTTAATGGTATATTATACATACATGCCATATAGGTATTGAAAATGAAATAACTAAATATTCACATAAAATTCTGACCAAAGAAAAATCCGATCGACAAATATTCCCAAATATTCAAAATAAACCACGGTTTCATTGAAATTCCAGTATATATTAAACAAAATTAATGGAGTTCAATGGAATTAATGGAATTCCTTTATTCAAAGGGACTATATGAAGAAATATACAAACAGTAAAGATGCAATTGATATAATGCATATAAAATAATCTTTTAAAAA
>NW_023458560.1:12557896-12564728 GCF_013731165.1 Rhagoletis pomonella
TTTTTTTTTTTATTTAAATTTTTTAATAATGTTTTCTACTGTTATCTCCAATCAGTCTTGCTAATCGTTACAATGGTTACATTTACAAGTTAGATCTTCAATACCGTAATTTAATTATATTTGGTTATTTAAAAATGTAATTTTTTGTAATGCTTTTTACTTTTTAACCGACTTCCAAAAAAGGAGGAGGTTATCAGTTCGTCGGAATATTTTTTTTCTTTTTTTTTTTATGTATGTTACCGCATAACTTTGGGCCACGTCAACCGATTTCGATAATTCTTTTTGCAAAGGTAGTGTCTCAGAGGTCGTCCCATACTAATTTGGTTTAGATCCGATCATTGAATCATGAAATATGTATATATATATTTTTTTTTAAGTCGGTTTTTTTTTGCTACAAATTACTTGTTTTCAATCTTCAGTCTTGTTAATCATTGTATTGATTACACTTTAAAAATATGTCTTCAATATCGTAATTTAATTACATTTGGTTTTTTAAAAATGTAAATTTTTGGTAATGTTTTCAATTATTTTCTCCAATCAGTCTTGTTAGTCATTATATTGGTTACATTTAAAACTTAGATCTTCAGTATCCTAATTTAATTACATTTGGTTTTTTAAATATGCAAATTCCTGCACCAGCGAATGTGGACGGACACACAATTGATCCTGACCTGCACAAGAAAATGTCTTTATTAATATTTGCACTTTCACTTTTATGGGGTGGTATACATACTTGCAAATATGCAAACGCTGCAGTGGTAAAAATCCCTGTACCAGCGAACGTAGACGTACACGCAGGTCAGGATGCACAAGGAAAAATATTTATTAATATTGGTACTTTCACATTTACTTGTAAGTATGCAAAGTAGTTCCGAGTGCATTGCACCAGCCATACGTGGACGGACACACAGGGATCCAGCTCGCAAAACTTACTTACAACGACTGCAGTTGTTGTAAAACGCTACTTTTTGAATACAAATTATGAATAACGTATTGTACATTTAAGTTTAGCAGCTCTGGCTCCGTAACAGCCCGCAGGTCAAGACGAAGGCGCTGGACTGATGCTTTTTACTTCAAGTTTTGCAATAATTCCACTTATAGTGCTTGCTTTGACCATACCCAATGTGCTCTTTGAATCGACGGTATATTAAAAAGAGCATGTTGTGTCACTAAATAATCTACAAAGTGCAATCTGCTCTCCATTTTGTTTTACAAGCTTTTATTTAACTTGGTCATCCCGCGGAAATTTCCAATCGATTTTAAACTAACTTCCCGACAGGGTATAAACTTGAAATTTTCACCATAGTTTCAATCGCGATGACAATGCAATCTAAAATATAAATGGTCCAGGGGACTTGATACAAAGGCTGTCAAAAATAATAAAATTTATGGCTAACACAGCGTAATTTGCCAAAGAACGTAAAACCATTATAAATTTGTTAAAGATGCCGGAGCTAGTACATAAGAAGTATAGTTGCAGGCGCTAGTAAGAGAAATACCGGGAATCAACATCAAGACTGTTTAAATTGCCAAACTGTTAAGTTTTAAGCACTTCTTTTAAGAATTACATTATTTGGTTTCCTCACACAGGGAGTTATGGAAAAACAGAGATACAATAACACCCACGCATAATTATTGTACTATCGCGCAGGCGAAAAAATTTCAGTTAGTACGATCAGGGTCAGGTTAGGTTAGGTAAGCGGGCTGCCTCCGCATGTGGAGGCACACTTGGACTCGACGAAGCTGTCCGTTGTGATGCCCTCAGAGGAGGTGGGAAAAAAGGGGATGCAGGGAGGGTAGGGGAAAGAGGGAGGATGCTATGTCAGAAAGACGACACCTATGGCTTTTTGCCGGAGAAACGCTCCGTGCTCACAACAAAGCTCTTCAGTCGACTGATGTCCACTCCCGAGAGCTCATCGGCAGTGTGAAAGAAGTGCGACCCAAGGTGTGAGAGATGCAGCTTGCTTAGTCTCAAGAGCTTCCCAGACTGCCCCCGGTCCACCCGTGGCCAGAAAGACTTTGCCACCTTGCACTTCAAGGTCTTCGCCCATCTGTCCGGAAGCAGACCACACGAGATCAGGAGAGCCCCCAGACCCTCCCTATTTGAAAGTTATTCCTCGAGGGTTCCCTGTCTTGCAAGCTCATCAGCCATGCAGTTGCCAGCGATATCGCTGTGACCCGGAACTCAAATAAGCTTAATAGCAAAGGAATCAGACGCGGTCGATAGGGAAGTCAAACACTCCCTCACCGTTTTCGAACGCACCGTCAGGGAGCCAGAGCCCTGATGGCTGCTTGGCCGTCAGAATAAATATTTACCTCCTTGACAGATGTTACACTAGAGAGCAACCAATCCAAAGCGTCTTTTATCGCGGCCACCTCAGCCAGGAAAACAATACAGTGATCAGGTAACCTGAATTTCAGGTTGATATAGAGCTCTTCGCCAGAAGACACCTCCGCCAACCTTCCCATCCAGCTTCGATTAATCTGTAAATAAGTTTACAGGTCCTTGATTCCAGATACTACACCCTTCCCAGTCTCCCTTCGCCGGGATGTGGGTGGTAAAAGATCCATTCGGACCCAGAACCGGCGTGCAGTGGTCTGTCCGAGTCGGTAGGAACCCGAAGTCTCTTAGAATTCTGGAGTGCCCATAGCTTAGCCTTACTGCGGCACGCGCAGCGGCAACCCTGCCAGATATATCTATAGGCACAACATTTAACATGGCATTAAGCGCAAGAGTAGGTGTGACGAGTACCCCGTATAATAAGATTGGCTTGATAATAGTTTCATAAAGCCAATGCACTACCTTCGGCGAAAGGCCCCAGCGCTTGCCAATGGGCCCTCTGCAACAATACAAGGCTACTGTAGCCTTCTTGACCCTTTCCTCAATGTTAGGCTTCCAGGAAAGCTTACTGTCAAGGATCAAGCTCAGAGAGCCTTAGAGGAAGACCACCCATTGAGGAAAGACAACAAAGAGAACAAGCTCCGGTTTGCTGGAATTTACACCCAGCCCGCAGCTTAAAGCCCAGTTCTCAACCAAGCTCGAGTAACCCTGCATAAGCTCAAACAGTGTTTCCGGAAACTTTCCTTTTGTTATCAATACTACATCATCGGCATAGGCAACCACCCGACAGCCGCTTCTCTCCAGAGACACCAGCAGGTCATTGATTACAACGACCCAAAGCAACGGCGAGCCGCCCCACTCTGCCGCGACAGTACTATTTGCAAAGCAAGCGGTAAATAAATCTGGCAAGGTCGACTCCGACCCCTAGCTTATTTATGGAGTTAACTACAGCCTCAGTCAAAACATTGTTAAAAGCCCCCTTTATATCAGGGAAGGCACCGACCGCAACTTCCTTCTGCGAGAAGGATTGCTCAATATTTTCAACGACCGTGTGTAAGGCCGTTTCGACAGAGTTGGCCTTGCAATAAGCATGCTGATCCAAGGAAAGGCGCTCCCCGAGGATTCCGCTCCTTTAATGCAGATCGATCAGCCTCTCCAGCGTCTTCAAAAGAAACGAGGAGAGACTTATCGGCCTGAAATCCCTGGGTGATACATGAGAGGCTTTACCTGCCTTTGGAATGATCAGGGTTGCCAACTATACTTAGCTATGAAGTGCCATATTGAGGATAAAACAGTGCCAAAATGTGCCAAATACAAAAGCAAAAGTGCCAAGAAAGCTGTCATTCTTTTCAGTTCTTCTCATTCAGCATTAAAATTACAAACTAGGGCTGTGCGATTATTCGATTACTCGAGCAAGTTGGTTAATCAGTTTTTCGGTTAATCAATTACTCGAGTAATCAAGATTTTGATTACTCAAAACGATGATTAATCGAGTTACTTGAAATATGATTACTCAAAAAAATTAATTTTGCTCGTTAAAAGAGGTTGCTTTGGAAAATGCTTATTTTCTTTTTTATATTCTGTATATGAAAAAAATATGTATGTATGTATGTATTTCATTTTAATTTTTGAAAACAGATACGTTTTTTTCTAAGCATCAAGGAACTTCAACTGCTTTATATGTATGTATATAAAGAGTACTTTGAAATGTTGATTACTCATTTTATTCATAATGTTGATTAATCATAAAGCAAATTACTCAAATATATTTGTTCTTGGTTAATCAAAATCTTGATTACTCGAGTAACTGAACTTTTTAGTAATCATAATTTCCAATTAATCGAATAATTGAGTTATTTACTTTATGATTAATTAAAATTTTGAATAATCAATTAATCGCACAGCCCTATTACAAACACATTCGTAAAACAAAAGTCCAATGCAAAGTAAGATAAACTAGTTGTATACACTATAGAAATTAGAAAATTTTAGTTGACAAAAAGAAGTACACGTAAAGGATTTTACAAATATGAATTTAAATATTATTATTTTTCAAAAGTGCCAAATTGAAAAATTAAGTGCCATTCGAAGTAAAATACAGCCAAAAATGACGCGGTTTGAGCCAAGTTGGCAGCCCTGTATACGATGTGTTTCTTCTGAATACTGTTAAGGCGATGTGGATAATGCTGCATAGTCGTGTGCCATGGGAAAATAATTGTCTATAATTAACATACCGAAGTGGCCAAAAGGCTTAGGCCCAATTTTAGATGGCCTACTTAAGTAGACATTGTTGATTAACTTTCACTATTCATTTCCAGATCATACATTTAATCTGAACTGAAATATTGGCTATTTAAATATGCAACCCTGGGTTTGCACCAAACAACCAAGATGGATTGGTAGGTTGTTTAATCAATCCCACCAAAAAACAATCAGGTGTTCAGCACAAACTGTAATCAAACAAGCAAATGCAACAGCAATTTCTAGGAACAAGCAGCAGTGCTGCCAATTGTTTGGCATATTTAAAGTTGATCTAAAACCCAACGAAAGCTAAATGGAATTTAAACAGCAATCGACAATTAAATTAAGTGCCGTTTAAATATTCACTTGAAAATGGCTCTTAGAGCCCGTTGTTCAATGTCTGATTAACACAAATCTGAGGTAGAAGCTCTGGTTAAATACAACAACTGCTTTATCGATCACATGTTATATGCATGATGTCGAAATCTTCGATAATGATGTACTGGTGATAACCATACATTGAACAAAGGGCCCTTAACTTAGATTAAAATGCTTCAGTTTAAGATAGACTTTACATTTAAAGAACTTTTCTATTTAAAGCAACAAAATAAAATCTTTATAAGAACTGTTTTCATTATATAAATAAAAATAAAATATATAATGTAAAAAAAAAATTTTTCAAAGCCAAGCTTGTATAATCATAGGAATAAAATAAAATAGTGTAACAAAAGTTTTTTTAGCAAAAGATTTTTAAAACTGCACTTAAATTAATAAAATAAAATATTTTAAGCTTTCGGCAAAGTTACTAGACGTCATTGTGGACATTTTACCTCCTGTTTGTGTTAACCGGATATTGAACGGTCAATTGTTGTCGTTTGACAGCGTGAAACTCTGTGCAGTGCGTTTGCGATTCGGTTTCAGTGTTCTACGCAAAAATTTGTTAATCAAATAATTTGGTGTCAAAGACATAATTCTGAAAAGTGCTCTGGCAACGTTACAAAAATTTTAATTTCCCGTGCATTCGTTTAAGAGCGTACATATGTATGTACATGGCGATGTTTTTTCAAAACCGCCCATCGACCAATTGCAAAACCGCCTATTTTTGGCACTAAAATTTTTTATTAGAGCGAAAAAACGGTTTACTTTGAAGGCATTGCATGATAGGCAGTATTTTCTCTACCTATTATTTAACAAATATGTTGTTTTAGTAACGATTTTACGATTCTTATGCATAAATCTCGATGCCGAGATTTCAGGGTTACCAAATCTCGTTTTTGTCACAATGGCTATTTAGGCGGGTTTACAACTGATCGATGCGCAGTTTTGCAAAAACATCGGCGATATGTATGTATGCAATACACTTATGTTAGCTTTAAATTTTAGCGTTTTCGCAGTTCCCTATGTTTGTCTTCATCTTAAGCAGGGATCACTCGATTTCAGCTCAATTTTTGCTTTTATATTAAAACTAGTAAACCCGCACGGTGCCAAAGCGCCAACCTTTCATTAAAATTTTTAAACAGGTGAAACGCTATTCAAAAACCTCTAAAAAGATTCCTAATGATTAATCTAACCATTTCGGAGTGATGAGAGGCCTCACACGGTGTCGGTTTTCATGTAACTTCAAAAAATAAAACCTGTGCACATCTACATATGTAGAATCCCAGTTCTTTAATTTGACTTCTTATTTTGGAAACTCGAAAAAACGTTTCAGATGTGATGACCTTCAAAAAAAAAAAAGAAAATAGATGGCAATTCTAATTAAAAATATTATCAGTCTATAGTTTTCTTAAAACTCTTTCGTTTGACACTAATATTTCGATAATTCATTTATGTATCTTTCGTATAAGTAAAACAAATTCGACTTTTCAAACAGATGGCAACCTCTTTAAAGATATTTTCAAACTAAAATCTTTCATTGTTATACAGTCATTACACATTGTTATACATATTTCAATTAAGTTGAATTTAGTATTTTTAAGCACATGGCAACTCTCGTAAATAAAGTTTAGAAATAAACTATTTTCTTTTGAGAATCCATTTAACTTATTAAATAATATGAGCTTAATTTTTTCAACAAAAAAAAAAACAAATGTTCAATTTAAAGATTTAAAGATTCTCTTTTGATAACCATATTTTAAAATTTCATGTAACTTATGTATAATTAAACGAAATACCACTTTCAAAACAGGGGGCAACCCTCTTCAAAATTATTTTCGAACTAAAATTTCCTTAAATATTTTTCGCCTGACA
>NW_023458560.1:12564828-12567000 GCF_013731165.1 Rhagoletis pomonella
TTGCAATAGCGGCATCATCAATTCCAGTCACCGCACATAAATTTTAGACGAATTTCATTTAGCCTCTCGTCGTAGTTGCGTAAAAGCTTTATTGCTAGCAAATTTGATGAGTGCGCGGGCGTCCCATTTAAAGTACTGCCGGAGAATGCTAGTTAATTTCTGTGCTTTTGCAGCGTGCACACAGTTACAGTGTTCTACATATAACTAAATCTGTGTGACAGCACCCTCCACGTTTGTATGTATGTATGCAAATTCATTCCCTTGTTTTGACTAACAATTTTCTTAGTTGTTGTATTTCAAGTGTGGTTTGGTTTGCTTAGTTTTGTTTGTTTCTATTTACCACTGTTACTGCCTGCTGGTTTATCATCCCCGCTCGGTTATATGTATGTATTAGAGTGCGGTTGCAGTTGCGACTGCGTTTCATTGCGTATTTGCCTTTAGCTCGAAATGTGTCCAAATGCAATTCCTGTCATTCCTGCTGGGAATTCGCCAGCAGTCGAGTGCACATTTTTCCTTTTATGTTGGCCGACCACATACGCCACACTCCGACATGAAAATCACCCGTTTTGTATACACTAGCAATTTTACAATTTACACATTTTTCCGCAAAATGTCAATGATTGCTGCCGTAATTGCTCGTTGAACACAGTTAGAAGTCAAGCATTTCCATGAATTGCTGTAGTTAGCTTATACTTCTGCAATTTTTTTTCTTTGTCATTTTAGGCCCTCATAAAATATTCACATACATATATGAGTATACTTTTACTTGCATACATTTAACACAGTTATTTGTTGTGTACATTTCTCTTCTACGTATTAAATTCCTTTCATTTTTAATAAATGGGTCGAGTATTTCGTAGTTCGTCGCTCTTAAGAGTTATTCAGTAAAGTATGTAATTGTGCCTTAAATTAATTGAACTCCAAGCCTGTTTTAGATTAAGTTACTTCTTCTTCCGAACGTAGTCACCGTGTAGTAAAAACTAAATCTCCAATTTTTTAAGTTGAATTGGGTACATATTTACTAATTATTCTGAATCATCTGAATATACAGTTTTTTTTTTTTAATAAAATCTTGATAATGAATCTTGATCTTGAGGTCTTGATATGTAAGAGAAAGTTGGATCTTATGAAGGCATACACCCATCTTTCGGTGACATATTTGGAAAGCCTACCAAGAGGTAAAAAAAACATTGCTTCAATAGCACAACAACCCATACTTCATTTACTAACTACTATATTGGTTTTGATAAATAGTATGTAATGCAACGAGTGAAGTAAACATTTCTACAATGAATGTGTGCGCCTATCCTTAAGCCTAGATTCTTTAAGAGCATTTGCATACATATGTATGTAAGTACTAAGTACTACGCTGCCACCTTTTATTTCATACATTCTATGCAGCAAAAGATTTCAAGATTGTATGAAATAAAATTAGATGAACTGAAAATGGATACTAAAGAATGGACACGAAAAATTTTGGTCAGCCAAAAATCATTATAACAACATATTACACAAAGAAAAAAAGATTTCTGTTTCATCGTCTTCTTTATTAAGCTTACTTTATTTAAAAAAAAAAATTAACTGTTTTCTATTATCTTCATTATAAACAAAATGGCGCCATTTACATTTGAGCCCTCTCATTAAGGTATGGACACCCGTTTTTGTGCCGCTATCTGCTGCTCTCTGCCAAATTAAATCGAAATGCTACTAATTTTAGATGTCTTCTCTCGTTTTCAACTATTTTCTTTACATAATTTTCAACAGGTCGCCATTGTGAAGAGTTTGATGGGTTGTGGTCCTTTTGAACAATATCTACCTCATATCTGACGTACCAGTTAATGGCAAGAGGGCTGTAAGGGCTGAATGCTAAATCGCGTCAGAACAGAACTCAGCCTTTATGTTGCTTTATGAATGACAGCAAACGTTATTGCAAACACTTCTTCATATAAATTACTTGATTTTTAGAGCCCGTGATAATAAGTGGTTTGCTCTTCGTGCCAGACTGGCAGATGGCTTGCCATACCAAGTATATATTAAGCCAATAAATAACAAAAACTAAGGAGCTTGTTCAACCTTTTTAGCTTGAAGGCATCTTGGACTCCATTTGTCTTCGTTGCACTATAAAGCAACAGTATTAGGTTTGTTCGTCGAGCAAAAAATTTGCACGAATTT
>NW_023458560.1:12567100-12569446 GCF_013731165.1 Rhagoletis pomonella
CGGACATTCCAGGTGCATGCCTTCAAATCGTAGTCCTTTAAACATTTCCCGTGGTCTTCATCATAAGGGGGGGTCTCATCCGAGGCTTTGCCTTGCTTCTTCACCAGCGCACAACCCATTGCTGGGACGGGGGTGGTTTCGCAACCAAATACACGTTTATATAGCGAGCCGCTTGCTCCAAGCAGACACCCGCTTGCAGCCGCACCTACTGGTGAACAGACGCTGCAGACTTCAGTGAGCCCTTAAACCGAATAAGTCAGAGTGGCCCCACCGAAGCTCCCTCTCTTTCTGCCGTGATCCAAGGCTCCACTCGGATTGGTTACCGCATCTCGCACATGGGTTGCTCACGTTGCCCAGAGTGCGCGAACGAGGACGCAAGAGTCGGGATTGTGTATAGCCATGCAACTGTAACTGCATACCCAGCGCAATGACTATACCCCATTGCACTCCATGCACATAAGATATTAATATTTAAAATCTGTGTTCGTATGGAAAAGTAGCTTATGTCGAAAGGCTGGCTTTAGTATAAATCGGCATTCGCAGCATATGATTGCGAATTACTCACTGGCGCTGAACCGTTGAACAACTTTTGGCAAATAAACGTGCAAGAAATAATTCCGATACTAGCAAGTCAATATTCTCATTAAGTATCTTCAAAAGAGTCCTTGTCGTTTAAAGAATAAAGGGAATGCCGCATTATACTAAAGTCAGCCTTTCACCATAAGCTTCTTTTCCATACGAACACAGAAATATCTAAAAACTGAACTTTAACCTTCTAGAACCTCTTCGTTTTTTACTTGCGCCAAATCATTTTGGCATGGCTGAAATGAGCATAAAAAGTTCTATTGATCCGCATTTTTCGTTTTTGCATAGCTGAACGGTCGGCATTCTAGATTTGTTCCCGGAAATGACGAATAAATTAATTCAAAAATGCATATTTTTATGTATTGTTTAGTATTTCCATTAAAACACCAAATATATTGCAAATTCGCATAGAATTAATAATACACATTTTACTTCTAATTGTATACTTTGCGTACTTTTTGTAGTACCATTCTACTACCGTTTTCGCAAAATCCGATCACATTCTTCCCCTTTCTCCTACTTCCAAAATACAAATCTAGATAGAGGAGTGTCAAATTTTAGCTGTCACAAATTACACAACCTTGTATTATTGAATCATGATATAAACCCAAATTTAAAACTTTATAGAAAACTAAAAAATTCTAAAAATGTTCATCCAAATGTCAAATAATTTTTTTCTACGAATTTTTTGAGCATATAGAATTAAAGCCCTTTCAATTTTATTGCAATAATGTGCAAGTTTCAAGTGGCTAAAAAATTTCCGTTGTTGCGGTTTTCTTTCATATAAAAATAAATTGTGTTTATTCGTTATATAGTAGCAAATGCGACAAAAATAATCAAAGGATATACCCTCGGAATTTTATGAATTTTATAATAGAATTACACAAATATAAAATAAGCACTTGATTTTCCAATATAAATTATGCTTTTATGATTTAGTTTAAATGTGCTACTCTTCCACGCAAACATCTGAAATGTGCTAGTCTTCTACGCAAAAATCTGAAATGTGCTACTCTTCCACGCAAAAATCTGAAATGTGCTAGTCTTCCACGCAAATAGTGAAATATGCTACTCTTCCACGCAAAAATCTGAAATGTGCTACTCTTCCACGCAAAAATCTGAAGTGTGCTACTCTTCCACGCAAAATTCTTAAATGTGCTAGTCTTCCACGCAAAAATCTGAAATGTGCTAGTCTTCCACGCAAAAATCTGAAATGTGTTAGTCTTCTACGCAAATAATGAAATGTGCTACTCTTCCACGCAAAAATCTGAAATGTGCTACTTTTCGACGCGAATAATGAAATGTGCTAGTCTTCCACGCTAATAGTGAAATGTGCTACTCTTCGTAGGGACCGACGATATAATACCAAGCTGCTTGCAGTTAGCAAAGTACCAAAAATCTATTGGTAAGTGCAAAACTGCAGACGTACATATGTACATACATACATACAAATATAAAAAACTTGACTTAGTTGCTTAACAGCCGTTTATATTAACGTTTGTAAGGTGCTGGAATACCTAAAATGTTTTCAATGATTACTTGCGAAATACTCACTTTTGTATTTACATAAATGTATGTCATTACATTACACTTTAATTTGTAAAAACATTGAGCAAAAAACTAATAAATAAACAAAACAAAAATTCAAACAACACAGTAAAAATCTTCATTTTTATTTGGCTAAATTGTTAATATTTATTAGAAAATCACAAACTTGGACACACTTTTTATTACTTATATCAATATGAAGCATTTCAAAAA
>NW_023458560.1:12569546-12593518 GCF_013731165.1 Rhagoletis pomonella
TGTCAGGCGAAAAATATTTAAGGAAATTTTAGTTCGAAAATAATTTTTAAGAGGGTTGCCCCCTGTTTTGAAAGTGGTATTTCGTTTAATTATACATAAGTTACATGAAATTTTAAAATATGGTTATCAAAAGAACGAGTGTTAAGAAATCTTTAAATTGAACATTTGTTTTTTTTTTGCTGAAAAAATTAAGCTCATATTATTTAATAAGCTAAATGGATTGTCAAAAGATGGGTATCAATCGAAGTGCTTAAAAATACTAAATTCAACTTAATTCATCAGTTAATTGAAATATGTATAACAATGTGTAATGTATCGTATAACAATGAAAGATTTTAGTTTGAAAATACCTTTAAAGAGGTCGCCATCTGTTTGAAAAGTCGAATTTGTTTTACTTATACGAAAGATACATAAATGAATTATCGAAATATTAGTGTCAAACGAAAGAGTTTTAAGAAAACTATAGGCTGATAATATTTTT
Organism: Rhagoletis pomonella; assembly: GCF_013731165.1. Classification (NCBI taxonomy): domain Eukaryota; kingdom Metazoa; phylum Arthropoda; class Insecta; order Diptera; family Tephritidae; genus Rhagoletis; species Rhagoletis pomonella. Next base: position 12,570,028 of record NW_023458560.1, read on the forward strand.
AATTAGAATTGCCATCTATTTTCTTTTTTTTTTTGAAGGTCATCACATCTGAAACGCTTTTTCGAATTTCCAAAATGAGAAGTCAAATTAAAGAACTGGGATTTTACATAGATGTGCACAGGTTTTATTTTTTGAAGTTACATGAAAACCGACACCGTGTGAGGCCTCTCATCACTCCGAAATGGTTAGATTAATCATTAGGAATATTTTTAGAGGTTTTTGAATAGCTTTTCACCTGTTTAAAAATTTTAATGAAATGTTGGCGCTTTGGCGCCGTGCGGGTTCACTAGTTTTAATATAAAAGCAAAAATTTAGCTGAAATCGAGTGATCCCTGCTTAAGATGAAGACAAACATAGGGAACTGCGAAAACGCTAAAATTTAAAGCTAACATAAGTGTATAGCATACATACATATCGCCGATGTTTTTGCAAAACTGCGCATCGATCAGTTGTAAACCCGCCTAAATAGCCATTGTGACAAAAACGAGATTTGGTAACCCTGAAATCTCGGCATCGAAATTTATGCATAAGAATCGTAAAATCGTTACTAAAATAACATATTTGTAAAATAATAGGTAGAGAAAATACCGCCTATCATGCAATGCCTTCAAAGTAAAACCGTTTTTTCGCTCTAATAAAAAATTTTAGTGTCAAAAATAGGAGGTTTTGCAATTGGTCGATGGGCGGTTTTGAAAAAAACATCGCCGATTTGTATATCCGTTCATATGTACATACATATGTACGCTCTTAAACGAATGCCCGGGAAATGAAAATTTTTGTAACGTTGCTAGAGCACTTTTCAGAATTATGACTTTGACACCAAATTATTTGATTAACAAATTTTTGCGTAGAACACTGAAACCGAATCGCAAACGCAGTGCAGAGAGTTTCACGCTGTCAAACGACAACAATTGACCGTTCAATATCCGGTTAACACAAACCGGAGGTAAAATGTCTATAATGACGTCTAGTAACTTTGACGAAAGCTTAAAATATTTTATTTTATTCATTTAAGTGCAGTCTTAAAAATCTTTTGCTAAAAAACTTTTGTTACAATATTTTATTTTATTCCTATGATTATACAAGCTTGGTTTTGAAAAAATATTTTTTTTTACATTATATATTTTATTTTTATTTATATAATGAAAACAGTTCTTATAAAGATTTTATTTTGTTGCTTTAAATAGAAAAGTTCTTTAAATGTAAAGTCTATCTTAAACTGAAGCATTTTCATCAAAGTTAAGGGCCCGTTGTTCAATGTATGGTTATCACCAGTACATCATTATCGAAGATTTCGACATCATGCATATAACATGTGACCGGTAAAGCAGTTGTTGTATTTAACCAGAGCTTCTACCTCAGATTTGTGTTAATCAGACATTGAACAACGGGCTCTAAGAGCCATTTTCAAATGAATATTTAAACGGCACTTAATTTTAATTGTGGAGTGCTGTTTAAACTCCATTTAGCTTTCGTTAGGTTTCAGATCAACTTTATTTAAATATGCCAAACAATTGGCTGAGCTTGATCCTTAACAGTAAGCTTTCCTGGAAACCTAACGTGGAGGAAAGGATCAAGAAGGCTACAGTAGTACTGTATTGTTGCAGAGGGGCCATTGGAAAGCGCTGGGGACTTTCGCCGAAGGTAATGCATTGGCTTTATGAAACTATTATCAAGCCAATCTTATTATACGGGGTACTCGTCTGGTGGAACGCACTCGACAAGGCCTACATCGTCAAGCAGCTGGAGAAGGTGCAAAGAGCGGCATTAATTGGAATCAGTGGGACCCTTCGAACCACACCTACTCTTGCGCTTAATGCCATGTTAAATGTTGTGCCTATAGATATAGCTGGCAGGGTTGCCGCTGCGCGTGCCGCAGTCAGGCTAAGAGGGGTGGGCTTCAAGTTCACCTCAAGCTATGGGCACTCCAGAATTCTAAGAGACTTCGGGTTCCTACCGACTCGGAGAGACCACTGCACGCCGGTTCTAGGTTCGAATGGATCTTTTACCACCCACATCCCTGCGAGGGGAGACTGGGAAGGGTGCAGTATCTGGAATCGAGGACCTGTAAACTTATTTACAGATGGGTCGAAGCTGGATGGGAAGGTTGGTGGAGGTGTCTTCTGCGAAGAGATCTAAATCAACCTGAAATTTAGGTTAACTGATCACTGTAGTGTTTTCCAGGCTGAGGTGGCCGCGATTGGTTGCTCTCTAGTGTAACATCTGTCAAGGAGGTAAATATTTATTCTGATAGCCAAGCAGCTATCAGGGCTCTTGGCTCCCTGACGGTGCGTTCGAAAACGGTGAGGGAGTGTTTGACTTCCCTATCGACCGCGTCTGATTACTTTGCTATTAAGCTTATTTGGGTTCCGGGTCACAGCGAAATCGCTGGCAACTGCATGGCTGATGAGCTTGCAAGACAGGGAACCCTTGAGGAATTACTTTCGGATAGGGAGGGTCTGGGGGCTTCCCTGACCTCGTGTGGTCTGCTTCTGGACAGATGGGCGAAGACCTTGAAGTTCAAGGTGGCAAAGTCTTTCTGGCCACGGGTGGACTGGGGGCGGTCTGGGAAGCTCTTGAGACTAAGCAAGCTGCATCTCTCCCTATTGGTGGGAGTGCTTACTGGTCACTGTGTGATTGGTAACCATGCTGTAAGGCTGAATGTTGCGGATAACCCTCTCTGCTCTGGTGCCCCGCCTTTCTGAGCCTAAGGTTTAAACACCTTGGGTCGCACTTCTTTCACACTCCCGATGAGCTCTCGGGAGTGGACATCAGTCGACTGAAGAGCTTCGTTGTGAGCACGGAGCGTTTCTCCGACAAAAAGCCATAGGTGTTGTCTTTCTGACATAGCTTCCTCCCTCTTTCCCCTACCCTACCTGCATCACACTTTTTTCCCTCCCCCTACCTCAGTCGTTGTAAGTAAGTTTTGCGAGCTAGGATCCCTGTGTGTCCGTCAACGTATGGCTGGTGCAGTCCACTCGGAACAACTTTGGTCAAGGGCAGCCTTTGCATACTTACAAGTAAATGTGAAAGTACCAATATTAATAAATATTGTTTCTTGTGCATCCTGACCTGCGTGTACGCCTACGTTCGCTGGTATAGGGATTTTTACCACTGCAGCCTTTGCATATTTGCAAGTATGTATACCACCCCATAAAAGTGAAAGTGCAAATATTAATAAAGACATTTTCTTGTGCAGGTCAGATTCAAATGTGTGTCCGCCCACATTCGCTGGTGCAGGAATTTTTACCACTGTAACTTTTGGGTTGCTCAAGTGCAGCCTTTGCATATTTAAAAAACCAAATGTAATTAAATTAGGACACTCAAGATCTAAGTTTTAAACGTAACCAATATAATGACTAACAAGACTGATTGGAGAAAATAATTGAAAACATTACCAAAAATTTACATTTTAAAAAACCAAATGTAATTAAATTACGATATTGAAGACATATTTTTAAAGTGGAACCAATACAATGATTAACAAGACTGATTGAAGAAAAAAAGTTGAAAGCATTACAAAAAAATTACATTTTTAAATAACCAAATGTAATTAAATTACGGTATTGAAGATCTAAGTTGTAAATGTAACCAATGTAATGATTAGCAAGACTTATTGGAGAAAACAGTAGAAAACATTACTAAAACATTTAAATTAAAAAAAAAACCAAATGTTATTCAATTTAAGATATGGAACATGTAATTTTAAAATGCAACAAATATAATAATTTTTAAAAGATTATTTTATATGCATTATATCAATTGCATCTTTACTATTTGTATAGTTCTTCATATAGTCCCTTTGAATAAAGGAATTCCATTAATTTCATTGAATTCCATTAATTTTGTTTAATATATACTGGAATTTCAATGAAACCATGGTTTATTTTGAATATTTGGGAATATTTGTCGATCGGATTTTTCTTTGGTCAGAATTTTATGTGAATACTAGCCAATGCCCGCTTACTTCACGGCGCCTAATAAGAGCTTTTGCGTTGGCCAATGCAAAAGAGCGTTTAAAAACAAAATTAGTCTGTAAAGTCAAAATTTTTGATTTAAGTTGAATCCACAAAGGCGCAGTATCCTCCTCACACATAGGTCAATAATAGTAATGCTGTGATACCATATGGAATACCAATCCCTTTCGGTGTCATGAGCTTTACCGATGGTCTTATTTCCACCTGTGAGATCTCTGCCAAGCATGCGTAATATTTTTGTATGATCTTGCAACTACAACATTGGTGCGATACGTATGCCACTAAAAGTTCCTATAGTTAAACTCAAGAGCACAGAAGTGCGTTTTCTGTTATAGGAGGGCCAAGAATCTTCGCTGTACCACAGGATGAAAAGTTTTCCGGTACATTGCTAAACGAGTCGTGTGATCTCTTAAGTATCTTTCAAATGAACCAATTGCTATACCTACGTTGATCTTTCCGTGTTAATTCACCACTTTTACAATTCGTGGAAAAAATTATGAACTGATTTCTGGGTAGATGCAAGACCGCATGATCGTGCATGAGGGCGTTAGAAAAACTTAACCTCATCCTTCATTTAGACATCTGAAAACTAAATTCGTATAACTTAAACATAGGGCCAAAGCAGACCAACCACACGGGGTTTCTATACATTTCGGCTGCAGCGCCATCCATTGGGTTCATTTTCTGCAAAACCATTGCTTACCATAAAATGAATATGTGTTATGAATTTCAACCGTAGCTCCAGCGGCACTAATCGGGTAAATTTTTATCGAAAGAATTTTCCATCATACAGGTACATAGCTCACATTTAAAATTTGAACGAAATTGATTAATAAATACGATTTTTATAAATAACTCTGCTCCAGCACCACCTAGTGGGTTTTCTAGTAGCATGTAATTGGACCATATATGTATGTAAGATAACCTGCGACAATCTGACGGAACTCTATTCAGTGGTTTTTGAGTTTATTCCGAACAACGAAAACGGCTATCATTTTGTGCAAATAGGTATGTAGATAGGACAGTTTATAGCGAAACTCGTCAAAGAAAAGCTCCATTCTTTGTTAAAAATTTAAAAGAATTCTTCAAAATTTTCACACAAATTTTACCTTACTGAAAATTAAAGACAAAGTTACAATAGTTCAATGGGATTTAGAAATCTAGGAGAAAATGGTTCCCAATCGAATGATACTTGCGCGTTTACGTAAATGTATATCGAGCCAGTCTTTCCAATAATTACCACTTTTCGCTATAACTACGGTATTGATAACATATGTAGCTGTGTAGAATTTCAGGACGTTAGCGTAAGCAGTTCCAGAGATAAGCTATATGAGAAGTTCAGTTTGTATGGAAGGAAAGAGGCACGCCCCCTTTCCCAATGCATTTGCAATATATGCATTAGTGCTAAGCTTCAGTTCCCCAGCGTAATTGGTTTTAGAGATATATTTGTTTTTTACGTTATAGTCTGTATAAGAATTTTATGAATATCCCGAGCTACATACCGAGTAAATTTTTGGTCAGAATATTTATTTTCAAGGTGTTGCCAAATATGAACCAAGTCGGTGCAGCCGTTTAGTTGTTTAGTGAAATACATTGTAAAGAGAACTGTATGAAATTGTAAAACGTGACGTCTCAGATTTGTTAATTTTTTGGCAGCTACAACGAAAAGTTTTAATTTTTTTTAGCGAAAAACCTTCCACACAGAAATAAAAAAAATTAAGTTTGTGGTTATATCAAGGCGAAATTTTGAGAACGGTCCGTTGCTAACTCTAAATATAAACAACGACGCACTGGAAAAAGTTAATACGTTCAAATACCTACGTAAAACTGCATTTAATTCCATGCATTAGCTTTTGCGTGATACGCTTACAAACATACAGACAAACATACCAAAATATTATATTTGGCTTCCGTTGATCTTATAAACCCCCTATTAATTTTTCTTTAACATCTATTATGTACAGATATCGGACTGTTGCAATTTTATTATTCTCAAATAATCTCGTTTGATACCCATATGGCAACACTTAGTTTATATTATAAATTTAACTGAATTAAAATTTTCAAATAAGTGGCAACCCGCTTCAAGAATATTTTCAAAAGTAAGCTTCCTAATCCTCTTTAGTTTAATGTTCGTATTGCAATATTTCATTTATTTTACAAATTTGAATGAATACAATTTTTCAATCAGTTGGCAAATCCCCTAAAAATATTTTCAGCATTAAAATTTCCTAGCCACTTTAGTTTGATGCCAATATTGCAATATTCAATTTATGCTATCAATTAAATTAAATTAAAGTTTTCAAATAGGTGGAAACCCTCCACAAAAATATTTTTAGCTGTAAGCCTCTGAAAATTTCTTTCTTTTAACAGCCATATTGCAGTATTCACTTTACCGTATCAATTGACCTAAACTGAAATTTTAAACACAGGTGGCAACTCTCTAATTTTTTCTTCTATATTGTAAGCTAGATCTCTAGCGATACATCGGTGAAAACTGCATTCAATTCCATGTTTTCGACTGATGCGCGTACAAATATACAGACAGACGGAGATTCAAAAATTCTAAAAATTGTTTATTTGGCTTCTCTAGCTTTAATAAAAACCCACCATATTAATTTTTCTTTAATATCTGTAAGGTACAGACATCGATCTGTTACAATTTTATTATATGTATAGATGTAGATATAGATTTAATTTATTTTATCAATTTGATACAATACAATTTTTCAAACAGGTGGCAGCCCTCCCTAAGAATATTTTCGGCAATAGAATTTCCTAAACCCCTTCAGTTTGATACCCATATTGCAATATTCAGTTTATCTTATAAATTAAATTAAATGTAAATTTTCAAACAGGTGGCAACTCTAAAAGAAATTTTTTTGGCTGTAAGCCTTCTTCAGACTCTTTCTTTTGACGCCCATATTGCAATATTAATTTTTTCTTATCAATTTACTTAAACTTCAATTTTCAAACAGCTGGCAACTCTCCAATTTTTTCCTTCCTATATTTTAAGTTAGACCTCTAGCAATACATCGGTGGAAACTGCATTTAAATCCATGTATTCGTTTTCGAGTGATGCGCGAACAAACATACATACAGACAGACAGACAGACAGACAGACAGACAGATAGACACACAGACAGACAAAAATTCTAAAAATGGTTGATTTGGCTTCTGGTGCTCTAATAAAGACCCCCCACATTAATTTTTCTTTAATATCTATAATGTACAGACATCGACTTGTTACAATTTTATTATATGTATAGATTTAGTTATTTCATTTTCAATACCTATATAGCATGTATGTTTAATATACCATTAAAAAGTTAATTCATTGTCTATTGTGTAGATCAGTGCATATGTTTGATTAAATTTTTATACGAAAAACGCATTTCAGCACTATCAGACTACTTTTCCTACTACCTTTTCGCAAAAGGGGATAAAACGGTTACCCGCTTTCTCTTCCCTTCTCAAATGCAACCTTACAAGGCAGTCGATTGACACAAATGTCAATATTTATCCAAACTTGTATTATTGAATCATGTGCAATTTGGCCGAAATCAGCATTACCACCTTTGTTATTTCCATTTAAATTAACCGTTTGTTATTATTCAATTGCCATTGTGTTATGAAAACACTTCTTGTTTAAAGTACATTTAAATGACACTTTAACTAAAAGGAAACTTTTGCAATAGGAATTTTAAGTGTTTCATTATGAATTTGGCCCTTAGAGTACCAATAATTAAAATAATTATGATTTAAGTTTTCAAAATTCGGGTATGCCATCTGTGTCATATGCAATATTTTCGCGCGCAGAACTCCTTTTTGAGTAAGCGACCTGCGGTCGCTCTTCAAAGTACCAGCTCTAGCCTATATACTTAGGTATATAGTGCCATATTTAGGATAAAAAATTGCCAAAATGTGCAAAATAGGAAAATAAAAGTGCCAAGAAAGGTGCCATTCTTTTTAATTCTTCCCATTTAGCATTAAAATTAGAAACATATTCCTAAAACAAAACTCAAATGCCAAAGTAAGGTAAATCAGTTGTATACACTATAGAAATTAGAAAATTTTAGTTGAGAAAAAGAAATACATGCAAAGGATTTCACAAAAATGTATTGAAATATTACTTTTTTAAAAGTGACATTTTGGCCCTTTGTGCCAAATTGAAAAATTAAGTGTCATTCAGGAGAAATGGCAACTAGTATATTATTGCCAACATGTCATTGTGGCAACAATAAATCTTTGCAAAGTGGCCAAGTTCCTCTATTAAATTTTTTGCGAACATTGAAAAAACTCCTCACGTTTTGAGGGAAAGTGGCTACACTGTATGTGCGCCAATTTCAATTGTGAATGAGTTGAAAGTGCGGAAGAATATAATTAATGGCGGAAGTATCTGTAGTCTGAATATACTATGGTGGGAATTTATTTTTGCAACGATGGATAAGTATATATAAGTAAAATAGTAAAATTTTGAGTAGAATTTTAGCTGCCCACGAAATACTACATAAGGTTTTGTATCAAAGGCCTGGTTTGCAAAATAGACCCAAATGCTCAATGTACGCAGTGCAATTCCTTTAGGGACTACTACCTAGGATCACTTCTAAAAGAGTCTGAAAGCAATCCAATGCATATATATTTCAACTGACCGATCAATTTACAGTCAACATGGTGTACCTCTATGCTGTTAACTGTGTGCGATTCAGAGCCAACATAGTAAATGAATAAATTGTGTAAACTATTGCCGTTTTCTTAAATACTTTTTTAAGTACTTATACTTTCAGTATATTTTTGAATAATTATGTAATTATCAAGCATTATAACTCAAAAGTAACTATTAGAAAGCCTGCTTAAAACATACAGTTTATAAGCAGGGTTAAATAAAATGAATGAATGAATGATACCGAAAAAAATGTACCCCTTTTTTATATCAAAAAATATTTAGAGGTCGTTCAAAGGGCTCGAAATTTGTAGTTTATATGGGGGGAAAAACAAGTTTTCGTAGAAATGGTTCTTGAAAATTAATATTTTTTGATCGGGAAACGTTGCTTCTGTTTGAGAGACTGCCAATAATAATATCTAATATTTATTTTACTATATATAATAACTAGCCAATGCCCGCTTGCTTCGCGGCGCCTAATCAGATCTTTTGCGTTGGCCAATACAAAAATAGCGTTTAAAAGCAAAAGCGGTCTGTAAAGTAAACATCTTTTGTTTAAATTTAAACGACTAAAGAGCAGGATCCTCCTCACACATAGGCCAAGAATAGTAGCGCTGTGATACCATATGGAATACTAATCCCTTTCGATGTCATGAGTTTTGCCGATGACCTTATTTCCACCTGTGAGATCTCTGCCAAGCGTGCGTAATATTCTTCTATCATCTTGCAACTTCAACATTGGTCCGATGTACCATGTAAGCCAATAAAAGTCCCTATAAGGAAAATAAAATGAGCGCAGAGGAGTGTTTTCAGTTATAGGAGGGCCGAGAAACCTCCCCCCCCCCCCATTTACATTGAGTAAATGAGTCGTGTGTTCTCTTAAATATCGTTCAAATGAAGCCATTGATATACCTACCATTTTCCTTTTTTACGGATGTGGTCTAATCTTTCCTTTCCAATTTGCCACTTTTACAATTTTCCTTAATATTCATGAACTGATTTCTTTGAGTCTTACTACTGTACTAACGGCCGCTCCGAGCAATTTCGTCAATCGGAGGTAGGTGCAAGATCGCATTTAGGGTGTGTGAGGGCATCAGGACAATGTACGCTTACACAATGATGCGGTCTTTACATGCATACTTGAACGAATCCTCCATTTAGCCATATGAAAAGTAAATACGTCTAAGATGAATATAGGGCCAAAAAAAAACCAAACCCCGTGCGGGTTTCTATATATTTCGGCTGCAGCGCAATCCATAAGGTCCATTTTCTGCAAAACCACTGCTTGTCACGAAATGAATACGCATTATGAGTTTCAATCAGATTTTAAAAAATATAGCGGGTTCATTTTTAGTAAACGACTTTTTCATCATACAGGTAGCTCGCTTTGCGAATTTGAATGAAATCAGCTAATAAATACGACTTTTATAAGAAGCTCTACTCCAGCGCCACCAGCGTGTTGTCTAGTAGGCTATAATAGGACCATATATGCAAGGTATAACCTCCGAAAATTTGAGTATTTTTTAGTTCAGTCCGAACAACGAAAACGGCTATCATATTATGTATGTATGTACATATATGTTTCGAATGAAAAAAAGCATCATGAAAGTAATAAACGTTTCGAATTTGCATTAACAAAATCGGTTCATAAATAGGGCTTTTATCGGGTCCGTTTTTCGCAAATGCTTTTTTGATCATGCAGGTAGCTTATACTTTGAAATTGAACGAAATCGGTTCATAACTACGGCTTTTATAAATAACTCAAATCCCGCGCCGCCTAGTGGGTCTATTTTTGGTAAACGTATTTTCCATCACGCTGGTCGCTTACATTTGAATTTAAAAGAAATCGGTTCATAAATACGATTTTTATAAATAACTCGACCTAGCGGGTCTATTTCTCGCATACGTATTTCCATAGGGACCATATATGTAAGGTATAACCTCTGGAAATTTTACTGAAATCTGTGCAGTAGCTTTTGAGTTAACTCCGAACAACGAAAACGGCTATTATTTTATATATATAGATAGCGATTTTTTATGGGTCCCCCATCGCATTTTTTGAGGGTCCTATAAAAAATAGTTAACAATATAAAATGGTTAAATAAACAAATGGGGAATATTTGTAAAAATCTCCAAAAGTGAAACAAAGTTTTCCGATCGAAAAGTATTGATTTGCAAAAATTCTATACCATTTTTACGAAAACATGTTTTACCCCATATAAAATCTATATCTATTAGTGTAGATAATTATCAGGGAACGGATTTTATGGAAATTGCTTTTTTTTCTGCTAAAGAGATAGAGTATATTCGATTAAGAATGTCCACGATTTAGCTTTCCCTGATTCCATATATACACATTTGATGTTGCCTTATTTTGCCTTTTTTAAGATATTTGGCTTTTTTTGCCTATTTTAAGATATTTGCCTTTTTTTGCCTTTTCTACCTTTAAAAAAGTGATTATAGCATTTACAATTTTTTTTTAAGATTAAAAAATTTACGCTTATAGAAGCGCAGGGACCTCTTGCCAAATTGGTGTTGAAAAAATTCAAAGCCGTTTTCTCAGCTAACGTAGGCTTGGAGACAATAAGGGGTGTGGATAAAATTGTAAAGGGCGAGGAAAACGCCCTTATTCCTGATAATATGAACGTTTCAAACGTTCCATATTTAAATTGGGCTCTACTTGTATCAACTTACGTCGAGCGCACATTTAATACATTCAAGGCTTTTCTTCGCGAAAATCGAATGAAAATGCTGCCAGAAAACTTCAAAATGCATCTTGTGGTTCAATGTTACTACAACTATACAGATTAAAGTTTTATTAGTTAGAAACTCGAAAGGATAAAATAGTCAAAGATTCAAAAGTTCACATTTTTCATATAATGAAACTAGTTTAGTTTTTCTCTTTTTACTTGTAATATAAATATTTCTAAAATAAATATATTTTTTGACTGTTCTTCGTACTTTCTGTCTTTTTTAGTGCCTTATTTTGCCTTTTTTGCAATACTTGCCTTTGCCTTTTCCTGCCTTTTTCGCTATTTAATTTTGCCTTTTCCAGCCTATTTCGTTATTATACCCGAGCGCACTTGTGCACAAGGGTATTTTCCCTTTTTTTTTGCAACAGGTAATCTCGCGAACGGCTGGACCGATTTTCATGAAATTTTGTATATAAATAGCTTTCGGTAACCACCATGTTTTAGGCTAAAAAATTTACTTTTTTCGGGTAGGTGGACCGGTCTTCGAAAAAATCTTATTATGGTCCGATTTGCTTAAAATTTGGTACGTAAGTAGCTTTTTAGCATATATTAGCATATATGATCCATTTTTTCGAGAAGTGGACCAGGGACCGATCTATTCGACAAAATCGTATTTACGGTCCGATTTGCTTAAAATTCGGTACGCAGGTAGCTTTTTGGCATATATTAGCATATATGATCCATTTTTTCCGAGAAGTGGACCAGGGCCCGATCTATTCGAAGAAATCTTATTTATGGTCCGATTTGCTTAAAATTCGGTACGTAGGTAGCTTTTTGCCTAGATAAGCTTATGGATTCCTGTTTTCCAATTTTCATGCAATTTCGAATATAAATTGTTTTGAGCAATGACCATATCAAGGGGCGAATTCGTCACTAGGCAAGATTTTATTTGCGCCAATCAGAAACAACGGATACTGTCAAAATATAAATATAATATATAATATATCTCAACTAATATATATTTTGAAAGCCGTTTTTTTTAGTTTTCGCAAGGCTCAAGAGCGGTTGAACCGATTTTTTTTTAAACTGCCACATGCCGCACGTGTCCCAAAGATGGTTTTAGGCTAAAAAAATTTATATGTAAAGGGGCGTGGCACTTCCCATACAAACCGAATTTCTCATGCTACATATCTCTGAAAGTGAGCATGGTAAAGTTCTCGAACTTGGTATGGAGATATACGAAATCAATCGCATACCCTTGGAAAAAAATTTAAGCTATTGTAAAAAGGGGTGTGGCATCACCCATACAAACCGAATTTTTCATATCGCATATCTCTGGAAATTTTTGGGTAGAGTTCTGGAACTTTGTATGGAGATGAACGAAATAAATCGCATACTCTTGGAGAAAAATTCGAACTATTGGAAAAGGGGGCGTGGCATCTTCCATACAAACCAAATTTTTCATATTGCATATCTCTGGAAGTGTTCATGGTATAGTTCTGGAACTTGGTACGGAGATATACGCAATCAACTCTTGAGGAAAAATTGGAACTATTGGAAAAGGGGGCGTGGCATCTTCCATACAAACAGAATTTTTCATAATGCCTATCTTTGGAAGTGTTCATGGTAGAGTTCTGGAACTTGGTATGGAGATATACGAAATCAATCGCATACTCATGAAGAAAGAGGGCAGCTGTTGGAAAGGGGGCGTGGCACCTCCCATATAAATCGAATTTTTATACTGCATATCTCTGAAAGTATTCATGGTACAGTACTGGAACTTCGTATGGAGATATGTTTGTAGTTGAAATCAAGCCCATACTCATGGAGACAATTTGGCTATTTGAAAAAGGGCGTGAGGCCTGCAAACGTACCGACCTTTAGCTATCTTTGAATGTATTTTTTAATTCTTCTGTAGGTGTGTTTGTGAGTGAAATCCTTCTAAATGGTTGTACGGATTTTAACGAAGAGGAAAAAATGTATTTCGCTTTGCGAATAACCGTGCTATGAAATGCCGCACAACTGGAGAATTTCAAGAACTTCTTCACGGATATAACACTTTCCTTAGGTTATTTAAAGCGGCAAATGACCACCAAACCATAATCTTAGCAGACGAATGTGCCAATGGAAATCGTAAACGTGAATTGTTAGTGAAAATATTGGACCAACAAGTTTCAATAAAATATATAAAAATTTTGTGCGGGACGAAGTTCGCCGGGTCTGCTAGTACATGGATATTTTTGATTACTAAATAAAAACAAATTTTTCGGTAAAGTAAAATCCTAGAGGGTGAGAGTATTAAAATTCCGAATTTACTTTTATTTGGACCACACCAATGTATTATATATTGATTTTTTATGAATATTAATTCAATTGTATTGATATATTAATCTCTTTATTGTTAACGCAAATAATATATAAATTTATTAAATTGTTACCAATTTTCTGAAATCAAAAAAAAAGCTAACAAAATCGTGAGCTACTTTTTAGCTACATTTGACAGCAAAAAGGTACATTTATATTGCCAAATTGGGTACAATTTGAAATTTAGATTTTCCATCCCTGGCCGCCACCCAGCTTTTCTCCGCAAAAACTGGATTTATGTTTTCCAAACAAAAATTTAAAAAAGCTCAACAAAGCCATAATGGGTTTATTTCTATTTCTAGTTGGAAATAAGGCCGTATCGAAATTATGGTTTTCTTTCCAAACGCCAAGCGAAATAAAGCCATTATGGCCTTATTGCGTTTGCTGTTGTTGCACCCCACCTGTCCGGACAAACTGCATCCATTTTCACAAACGGAAACGGTATGTTAAATCATTTGTGTTTATGCATACATATGTATTAGGGATGTTTCGAATGTGATATTTTTTTAGATTCGCAAAGGAAAAATTAATCCCATTGTAACGTAAATAAGAAAATTGTGAATATAATCAATACCTCTTTTATGGGCGTAAACTCACAAAAATTTTGTCTTAACTTAATTTGAAAATATATTTCAAGTAGAAATATTTGCTTTGTAACAACTTATAACTTTTATCACTATTGTTTTGTTTTTAAATAAATATGTGTTATTAAAACCATTAACAACTAAAATAAGAGGTGTATTTCAAACTTTAGGGGGAGGTAGGCACGCCTGAACTTTCTCCGATTGACATGAAATTTTGGATAACACATTTTTTCATGAATATTCACCAATCTAGGGCGGGGGGCGACCTAAAAGCATCCGATAAATTAAAACAAGGGCCACCCTAATGCACATATGTGTGTAGAATTTACATTTTACATACATACATACATAAGGTACAACTTGATGACAGTTAAACGGAGACTTGCACTTGTTTAATGTTTAGTAAAAGATGCTATCCTTTAAGTTAACTCTCAAAATACACTTTCTCTTGGGGCTTATTGCGTTACCAGTGCGTAATTAAATTTTGCAGTTGCCCACAAGACTTAGTTTGTTATTCACTTTTAAAGCATTTCAATAGCAAGAAAGGGCAAAGCAAAACAAAAAAAAAATCGTCCACAACCGAGTCTTAATTAAACAATGAATGCAAGCGAGAGGAGAATGCAATTATTAGAAAAGAATGTGTCTAAAATTTCTTAGAATTGTCTACTCAAGAACTTTAAGATATGGAAAACAAACATTTTTATTTTTTTTTAATTGTTGGAAAGTATTATTTGGGCTAGTGAAAATTCTTTGTATTGGAATGCGTTTAAATAACATCGCCCATTTATTTCAATAGTGTCATAATTCAAAAAAGCAGCACTCGAGACAAACGGCTTTAAAATTTCAAGTTTACGTACATACTAGCTTATACCTCTATACTTTTTAAGCGAGTTAGGGTATTTAGGCCGTCTATGAAATTATAAAATCTCGCCTGCACGCTAGGGATGTTAAAGATATGTATCAATCTCTATAAGCTTACCTTAAAAAGGTTCCAGGGATACGCCGCGTGAATGTGTAACCTTCTGACATTGTTTTCCATGAGCAATTGATAAATTTTTTATACACAATTTCATACCAAGTTCCAATATTCTTCCACAAAAAGTTCAAGGGATATGTGGCAAGAAAAAGTCAGTCCGTACGGGAAGTGCCATGCCCCTTTTGTATAACCCAAATTTTCTTCCATGAGTTTGAAAATGATTTTATATACAAACTCCAGTATCAAGTCTCAGTACTCTAGCATGAACACGTCTAAAGATATGCAGTATAAAATAGTAAATTTGTACGAGAGGTACCACTCCCCCTTTTCGAATAACGCAAATTTTTCTCCATGAGTATGGAGTTAATTTTGTGTACACATCTCGTTCCAGTCCGCTGCCATAAAAACCTCCAGAGATATGCAGCACTGAAAAATCAATTTGCATGGGAGTTGCCACACCGCCTTGTCCAATAACTCTCATTTTTCTCCATGAGTATGGGATTAGTTTCACATACATACATACATATGTATTTCCATACCAAGCTTGAGTACTTTACGCCAAATATTTGAAGAGATATGCAATATGAAACTTTCAGTAAGTAAGGGAGGTGCTACGCCTCTTTTCCGAAAACGTCAATTTTTTTCTCTGAGTATAAATTTGATTGCACATACACGACTCCATACCAAGTTCCAGTTCTCCCACAAATACTTCCAGAGATAAGTATGTATGTATTATGAAAATTCCAATTTTTATGGGAGTCAGTCTAAGACCACCCTTGTGAAATCAGTAGTAAGTATGCAAAATTTCGTTCTGATCGGGAAACCGGTTACGAAAGTAGCATATTTTTTCAATCCAGGTCATAAACCAAAAAAATTTTCAAAATTTCATTCTCAAACAGGCGGCAACTTTTAAAAAAGTAGCATATTTTTCCAATCTAGGTCATAAACTATCTGCGTGTAAAATTTCATGCAAATCCGTTCAGACCTTTCCGCGTTTTAATTGAATTCACCTTTTTTAACAAGTGGAAACTCTTAAAACAAGCAGCTTACTGTTTATTCTAGGGCATAAGCTATCTGTGTACGAAATTCCATGCAAATCCGTTCAGTCGTTTCCGCGTGATGGTTTCCCGGATAATAATAATATTATAAGTTGGAAGTACGATACATATTTACTCCCATAGTAAAAATTAATACGTGTTCTATTGAGATGCTTGTAATCGATGCAGTTATGAGATTTGTACAGAAAAAAAAGAAGAGGTAGTGGTACGTTATTTATTATTTTTTGTATTTTTTGGATTATGACACTGTTGAAGTAAATGAGCGATATGCCTTACCTACATACATACATGTATGGGTTAAGTAAAAAAAAAATTTACCGTGGTTAGTAATGTCTATGCCAGACTTTGAAAACTGAAACCAGGCGTAAATCTTTTCTGTGCCAACTGACGCCAATTGGAAATGCCAAGTGAAGCCAAGTCCTTCTCCACCCGGTCTTTGCATCGCGGTGGGAGCCTCCCTCTTCCTCTGCTACCACCAGCAGGTTCCGAGTTGAATACTTTCATAGCTGGGGCGTCGGTGTCCATTCCAACGACATAAAATCTGCGTTTTGCTAATTTTAGTCCTGCAATTGACACACCCAATTCTAGGGGTTTGCCGCTTTAAAGAAAAATCTTGCCATGCAAATATTATATCATGATAGGTATTCTATCGGAGTCCGAAATACAATTTTACTTTTTGCAAAAACCCGATGCTTAACACCTTACCAAATATATCTTAACATAAGTTTTCGAAAAAAAATTACAAATAATTGTCGATTCTCACAAAATAAACCATCTCGTCATAATGAAAAATATTTAAAAAATAGTTCTTGAAAAAACCCCATTTTTTTGAACCACGTTTTTTATAGAGAATTAAACAAAGATTACGAAGGCATAATTTTAAATCCCTAATGTACTGGTCTTCACTATGCAAATAAACTTCAAAAAGTTCAACTGTTAATAGTTAAGTTAGCTTTAGGACAATCTTGACAACCTTACCTATAGAAATGTTAGTCTTTAAAATGACGTTAAGATGAAGTCTGTACGATCAGCAGAACCCAAGATATAACGATTTGAAGAAGTACATGACAAGTCAGAATCACGCAAAAATGCAAACTTTGACGGATCATATCTCCGAAGAAAAAAAAGAAGAAAAAAATTTCCTTTTTGGTTGTTGTTGTTTCCGACAGGGTGGGTGTATGATGTATTACAACAACAACCAAAAAGGAAATATTTATGCCAGTCAGGCTTATTATTCCAAAACCAACTTACTATTGACTGTATACCAACGACGTTCACTGAAGATCAACAACACAAACGCCAATATTTGGTTTAATAAACAGTGTATTGCTATGAATATTATACCAAAGTACGCACAAATGAAACCGAAATCAAAAACAGCAGCGAGTCAGAAAATTGTTAGGAGAGCCGAGAACAACTACATCCAATGTGAATTAAAAAACTTGCACGCCAAAAAGCAACATACAAATGCGGAGCTATTGGCCATCCACCTACAGTTAGCGGAGCATCTGCCAATCCAAACTTTGATGGAAATAATAGAGAAAATAAAAGCCAATAATAAAAAACTCATGAAGAAGAAGTATGAAAGGTTAAACAAGAAACTCGTTAACTTGAGGGCGAAGCAAAGCAACCACAAAATCATGAAAGATGCAGAACAGAAATTCCACTCCCGATTTGTAAACTTGACGGAGGTTTACATCAATGAGCAAGAAGCAGAACTATTAAGAAAAGGCCTCAAACACAACATTGAAAGTTACAACCAAAAGAGGGAACTTGAACAAACTATCGTGGATACTGAAGTTATTATATCACGGCTTCCAACTGAAGAACAGGAGCACGCCAGACACATATGTCGGCACATAATTGAAAAAGACATAAATGCCAAGAAAACTAGGAAGCCGAAGAACGAAAACCAAACCATAAAAGGGCTCAAAGAAAAGCTAAGGGCAAACAATGTTATAACCACAAAAGCAGACAAAGGCAATACCACCGTATTAATTGATAAAAAAGATTACATAGAGAAAACTGTCTAATAAACAAAAGTCTTAAAAGTCTAATAACTGAAATAGGGTGCAATAAATTGGGAAAAGATCCCACTGAAGAATACCAAGCAGCAATAAAGAATACCATAAAGAAAAGCACAACCATAATAAAGGATAATCTACCATATAGACTAACACTTATGAACCCGAGTGTCCCTCCGTTGATTGCCTTGCCAAAGACACACAAACCAGGCACCCCGATGAGACCTATCATTAATTACAAGTCTGCTCCCGGATACAGACTCTCCAAGCACCTAAAGACGCTGCTGAAAGATAGTCTGGATCTACGCAATAAATATACTGTTACAAATACAACGGAACTAATCGAGAAGATGAAATCGTTGAAGATCAACGAAAACACTAAATTCGTATCATTCGACATCAAGGACCTTTACCCATCGATACCAACAATAGAAACCATAAAGACCGTACAAGAAATACTGATGGGAAAAATGAAAAGAGAAGCTGTCACGGAAATAATAAACGCGTTGAAGGTCACATTAAAACAAAACTACTTCCGGTTCAACAATAAGATATATAAACAGATTAACGGGTTAGGAATGGGCAATCCGACGTCAGCAATACTCATGGAAGTATTCATGCAAACACTGGAGGAGAAATACATGAAAAACCTATCGACCAACCTAGGAGTAAAATTCTACGCGAGATATGTCGATGATGTAATATGTCTAATAGAGGGAAACAAAGAGAAACAGATACTAGACTATCTCAACAAACAACACCAGAATATAAAATTCACCATGGAAACGGAAGAGGAAAGAAAGATTAACTATCTGGATTTAACAATTAAAATAAACGATACCACGAACAAGATAGAGTTCGAAATATACAGAAAACCAACAGCCACAGACACAATTATACACAATAGCTCAAACCACCCACAGCAACACAAAAATGCAGCATTTAAACAACTAATAACGAGGCTTGAAAGGACCCCTCTAACAGAAGAATGCTACAAGAAGGAACTGGATACAATATATGCCATTGCGGAAAATAACGGATATAGGAGAGGCCTGGTGGAGAAGTTAAGAAAGGACACAAAACCGAAAAAGACTAGCAAAGAGGAAAACAATAAAAAAACTTGGGCAGCTCTAACTTACACAGGAAAGACATCTTACAAACTTGCCAAATTCTTTCATAAGTACGACATTCAGACATCATTTAAAACAAGGAACACTGTGGGAAATATATTGAAAGAGAAAATAAGCGAGGAAGACCCGCTAGATAAACAGGGTGTTTACAAGTTAACCTGTGAGTGCCGACACAGTTACATAGGACAAACAGGGCGAAATATAAGAACAAGGTATCGAGAACACATAAGGGATTATAATAAGAAAAAACGAAAACCAGGGGCTGCAATAGAATCGAACTTCGCGAATCACATGATCAAAAATAAATGCACACCAATGAAGATTGGACAAACAACAGAACTTCTCCGTGTACAACATAAAGGACAAAGATTGAATATATTAGAAAATATGGAAATATATAAACAGAAGACCTTCAAAGGACAAATAATAAATGAGCAAATAAATACTGCATCGGACGTACTGTTTGAACCTCTAAAACTACTGTACAAGAAGAAGAATGACAACAAGAAAATATTAAGGACAGATATTCCCTATACACCGACTGCAAAAACAAAGGGGGTAAAAATCACGGACTTCTACCTGCCGTCAAAAACGAGCCAAAACAATTCATCTACCTATTGAGTACCGCAAACACTGCAAAACTAAAAAGACGTACCTAACAAAAGAAAGAGGTAGTTAACAAGGAGTATAAATACGAGCAACCAACAAAAATTATGCAGAACGAAAAATGACACTGAAGATGGCACAACGCCGAAACCGGTTTGTCTCCAAACCAAATTTGACAAGGGATGACGGAAATTCGTTCCATAATACATCAAGAAAAAAATTCCTCGAACATGTGTTAGCTTATTTCATGTATAGAACCTAAAAAAAAATTAAGCGAAACGGAGACATGACATAATTTTTTTACGAAAAACTATTCGATTATGTTTACTCACCACTTGCGTAAAGCTAACTGTAAATGTAAAGAAAGTATACACAGGCATAGGGTATTTTGCGTTATTAATTTTGCGTATCTACTTTTTGTAACTTCTACGTATTCTTCGAAATATGTTCGGCGAAGTGTGAGCTTGCGGACAAAATTTTGTGCAAAAGGCAAGAAAAAGTATGTGTGGACGAGGAAACATCAGTGTTGCCGCGCCGTCTCAAGAAAATGTATCACCGACCTAGCCAAAAATGTATCCAAATGTATCCAATTTTCTTTTTTACGTATCCATCTCATAATTTGTAAGAAACCCAAATATTTTAAAGAAAAAAGACATAACTTAACCCATCCTAAGGACTTGAAATACATGTATATATATTTTTATTTTTCATAAAATCAAACAATTGTAATTTAAATTCATAAATTGCATTTTTTGTGCATAAGTATTTTGCAAAGTAAATATAATAAATAGTAATTAATATGTTACATTTGTACATGTACACTCTAAAAAGTGCATGTAAAACTACTAATGAAAAGTACCTATTTTTCAACAAGAATCTGTATAAATATACACATAAGATATTCAGGATTTGATTTTGAACTTGAGATCTTTAAAATGTACACATAAATATACAAATGAAATGTTTAAAAATGCAAAAATTTTTAAACTAAAAATACATTTTCTACTAATAAAAAGCATTAGGGGCTCACATTTACTCTAGTTTAAACATTGTATGTGTAATTTTGCTCTTCGCGACAAATTTGGTATGTAAAAGTAAACAGGCAATTTTTAATTTTATTACACGGTGTTGAAATTAGGAGGAAACTGGTTACCTCCCTTAATATGCGCAAATAAACCAAAAATTGGAAAGTGTATTTAAAGACTTTTCAGTAAAATTCATAAGAATTTCCTTAAATAAATCAAATTTAGTTTTTAAACAGTGTATTTTAACCTACATTCATGGGCGTCGCCAGGATCGAATTTAGGGGGGGGCCCGACATATAAAAAAATCCCAAAATTTTCATCTTTACACATTCATGTTTCTGGCATGCGGGGAACGATATGTACTTGCCGATTTGTTTTACAAAAATTATTTAAAAAGCAGACGTCTCGGTTGCTCAGCAAACTGGTTAATCGTTTCTGCAATTATTTCACACTGTTTTTCTAACACCCCTATTCTGCAACGCTTTCGTATTCGGATTTTGCTACGAATCGTAGAAATGGTATGCTGCAATCCAAATCGTATCTTCGAACTTTCGAAATTCGTAACAATAGCATGCCTAAAAACGAACGAGTAAGCTTTGTTGCGTATTTTTGTACGAAAACAATTCTGTGACGGAGGCGAGATAAAAGATCTAAATCGATGTGTGTTTGCAGGAAATATTAGTGGTGTCATATACGAATATCTTTATCCACTTCTTTATATATATAAAAAGAATCTTTGTTGCCCCTTATCGAGGAACTTGGGTCCGGTTTAGTTTTTTGTACAATGATTTTCGGTTGTTGGGTCCAAACGCATAACCCGAATCCAAAACCTTTATCTTACACGTGTAGTCAAAGAATTAAGCTATTATTTAAAATAAATCTTTCAGTATTCCGACTATAGCTTATTAATAAATTCCGTTTGCACCATGAAATTTTTACGCTAATTTCGATGCTGGGTCTGCGCAAAAATACTGTGATATGCACAAGAAACGTTGTATACCTTTGACATGCGGAAGCCCCTCTTCTCCAGTAACACAGAAAGGAGAGTTCTACTTAGTACGGGTTTTAATCCCTAAGCGCGGCCGAAGGCAGAAGCAAGCGCAACAGGTGGTGGACCTAACAAATTACATGTTTTCAATGGCTTGGAAGAAGCTGTTATTGCATTTACTGGATTGAGAACCAGTTCTTCAGGCATAGGAAGAGTTCTGGCTTGTGGTTCAACAATTCAACCAGAAGCAGACATGGATGCGCCCATGGTTACTAGGCCCGGCAGCTCCGCATACCTTTGTGAGTCCATTGCCATAGCGCGCTCGTACTCCGCTGCTGCAAATCCATCAGAATCCATAATTTTGTTTGTTTTCCTTCATACAGCTGACTTCGAAAAACAACTGATAGCTGGCAATGCTGCACATGTTTCCGCAAGGATTGCAGCATGTCGATTTTTCGTAACATAGCTACGAATTTCGAATTACGAAACTTCGTGTTCTAGAATAAGGATGTAAAACACATTTTCGATGTATGCTTAAAATGCATCATAAAGTAACATAACGGCTGAGTTCTGTTCTGACGCGATTTAGCAATGAGCACTTACAGCCCTCTTGCCATGAACTGGTACGTCAGATATGGGGTAGATATTGTTCAAAAGGACCACAACCCATCAAACTCTTAACAATGACGACCCGTTGAAAATTATGGAAAGAAAATAGTTAAAAACGAGAGAAGACATCTAAAATTAATAGCATTTCGATTTAATTTGGCAGAGAGCAGCTGCATTAATTGTAGAAATGTTTACTGCACTCGTTGTATTGCATACTATTTATCAAAACCAATATAGTAGTTAGTAAATGAAGTATGGGTTGATGTGCTATTGAAGCAATGTTTTGTTTACCTCTTAGTTGGCTCTCCAAATATGCCACCGAAAGCTGTGTGTATGCCTTCATAAGATCCAACTTTCTCTTACATATCAAGACCTCAAGATCAAGATTCATTATCAAGATTTTATTTTCAAAAAAACTGTATATTCAGATGATTCAGAATAGTTAGTAAATATGTACCCAATTCAACTTAAAATTTGGAGATTTAGTTTTTACTACACGGTGACTACGTTCGGAAGAAGAAGTAACTTAATCTAAAACAGGCTTGGAGTTCAATTAATTTAAGGTACAATTACATAATTTACTGAATAACTCTTAAGAGCTACGAGCTACGAAATACTCGACCCATTTATTAAAAATGAAAGGAATTTAATACGTAGAAGAGAAATGTACACAGCCAATAACTGTGTTAAATGTATGCAAGTAAAAGTATAGCTATGTAGTGCAAAGTGTGTCCCTATGTATGTGACATACTCATATATGTATGTGAATATTTTATGAGGGCCTAAAATGACAA
>NW_023458560.1:12593918-12605747 GCF_013731165.1 Rhagoletis pomonella
CCAACGTATTATGCTATAATCATGATTTATTAGACACTTAGCGCCCTCATCTCCCCAATCCCCACACTCTCCCCCTCTGGGTTCTTGCACACTTTCGTAGGTATTCGCGTATATTCGGCTACTTCCGCATTGCTGACTTCTGGCAGAGAAATCTTTAGTAATTTATTGGGCAGCATTAACAATACATTCCACCTACATACATAGCGTGCATATTCTGCATTCCTTTCTTTGCTATTTTGCGCTAGCCATTTGTCACAGCGTGCCTGGTGGTCCAAGCTTAGGCGCGTGCTGAAAATATTTTTACATCATTATTTAAGTGTTTTTCATTCTTAGTCCTTCGTTCGTACTTGGTGCGTTGCTTTTCATTCTTTTGTAAAAGGATTTCCTGTATAGAAGTAGGTTATTTGCGCCATTGAAAGCTGTTGCAAGCATTCAAATTGTTACTAAATGATGACAATGAAAATTTTATGAGGCCATTAAAGTTTTAAACATTTTCTTATGCTATGTCTCCCCATGCATGCACATTTGGGAATACATGCATTTTATGTGGTTTTCGGTTTGATAATTTTTAGTTAAATTTTCTTTAAATCCCCTTACTGCTGTTATAGCTGAGTTGCTGGGGTAGGTACTATAAAGTAGGGAGCGAGCGGTTTAAAAAAAGTCGGATCAGAAAAATATTAGCGGTAGATATGAAGGACATATGCTCAGTATTGTTTCGTCAACTATCCACAGTTAGAAATTGAGAAAACTGCAGTATGTATGTATGTGATGGATAGATGTATATATGCCTCGTATATGTCCTGCTTCGGAAAAGTGTCTTCATTAGCCCAGTCGGGTTAGCTCAAAAAATAGGGAGAAGCTTACAATAACTCGCATAAAGCTGAAACTTGGTACGAATGTTGCGAGCACCGTTATGAATGAAATGTCAAAAGGCCCCATCGATCCCACGTCTGCAAAAAAATGTATTCAAGGTCAAAGGTCACATAAATTGATGTTTTTTGCATTTATCAGCAAAACGGTAAGGTTGTTACAAAAACCGGTGGGATGATATTGTAGATTATGCAATTATCTTTTAAACCCGTTATTACATTTTTTAAACAACGATATAGCACCGAAAGGTCTGACTATCTCGCAAAGCGTGGAACCGACATGCCCTTGCATTATCCCGAGCCATTCTGCGCTACATCTAAAAAATACACTGCCGAACTACGTATGAGCTAAGAAGAATCTCAGATTGCTGCCCACTGGCGGAAGGAAAAGATAAAGAAACAACCAAAGAGATTCACAACTTCCCAGGGGAAACTCCGAAATACTCCTTGTACTTGGAGCTCTTACTGGCTAATTGACAACACACTGCAAGTTAGGGCACCATTGGCCATCAAATGTAGAGACGGACTGTAGGTTTTGTGGGCTGGTGCAGGAAACCTTTGTGTATATTCTATGTACCTGCTCACGAAACATGAATCGTAGACTGATACACTTTAGATAACGATTTTCTTCTCCATATAAAACTCGGAATATGCCACCGTCCAAAGTGCTTAGATTTTTAATAAGGTTGAAGTGATTACAATAGGTTTTTCTTAGGTCGCATATGTCTGTACGGTAAAGTTAATTGTTATACGCAAAATTAATTATTATATGCAATTAATTTGGTTTTATTGTACTAGCTGTGTGTTAGTTTTACTAAATGTTAAGTTATCTACATTTTTAATAAACTTGACATTGATCAAAAATATTATAAACTCAAAAAAGTGTGTGGTAGGTTTTGGTGGATTTTGGTAGGAAGTTTTGTTAGGGAAAAAAATTGTTTGTGGCAACACTGGTTGTCACATAAAGAATCTGTGAAATGAGCTTTTCGTGTAAGCAGTTACCCAACGCACAGCATTACATATGTAGAAGTCTTTTTGGGCACCGTGAATTTTTTAATGTAATCTAAAGAAAATCCCTCTCTTAAGTACCTCCCCGTTTATTTACCCAATCCGCCTAAGTACCTAAATTTTTCGTACTTTATTTACCATTTTACTTATAATTTTACACTTTTAAGTGCTCTTTTAAAATTTTTTAATTATTTACATATTTTGAAATTCAGTGACAGCGCTACACAATCGATATTAATTGCCACCGTTAGTGTAACAACATGCATGTTTCAAGTGGCTTAAAATTACCGTTGATTATTTTGTCGCATTTGCTTCCATATAACGAAAAAACACAATTTAGTTTTATGTGAAGAAAACCGAAGCACCTTCTACAAAATTAAAAAAAAAATAACGGTAATTTTTTCCACTTGCAACTTATTAGACTAAGTACACATAAGTAACATTATTTGGAATTTTGGAAAATGGTGCGCAATACCGCCCACATATGACTATATAAGCAGGGTTGCCACTTTGGTAAATTGTTACCAAAATTGGTAGAAAAAATTTGGGTTGGTAAAAAGGTAAATTTTTTCTCATTTTGGTAGATTTTTGATGAACTTTCCGTTCCCGATTTATTTTTGGTAGTTTTAAATATATTATAAATTTCTTTGCATACTTTTTATATAATTACATACGTATAAATGTATGTATATCGATATAAGGCGAACATATCGCGCTCCATTCAAAACTAATTTTACTGGAATCCCGAGGAGCTTTAGATTGCCTAAATATTTTAAATGATTATTTAAATATAGAAGAAAAATTGACAGGTATGTAATTACGCACTATGATTGTTCATAAAAAAATTAAAGCAACGCCATTTTTTATCAATAGAAAAAAATAAGAAAAATCAACGGGAATTTTTAACAGCACATTGTTGGCTATACTTAAATAATATTTGCTTTAAAACTCCATATCTTAAATTGTTCTAAAAATTCAGAGTAAAAAATTCGAAATTTAGACGAAAATTTTTGGAATTTTTCTATATGTTGTTAGTTAAAGCAATAAAAAATGTTTACTCGAAAAATATTGCGAATATTAAAAAAAATCACATTTTGAGTCACTATATTTGTCTATAATAACTGGAGTTGAAGTTTTCAAATAATGAAGTTTCATTGTTGCCTTTAGTTTCATCACTTCCGATTTTGGTTGAAGGAGACTGAGAATATGTCATTAATATGACTCAAATACCCTATAACTAGTTAAATAAAAAGCTCTTAAAAACAATTTTAATTCTTATTGAAATAACTAAAAAAAAATTAAAAAATAACTATAGTTTTAATTAAAATAAATAAAAAAATAAGAAAACTATAGTTTTTATTAAAATGATAATAAAAAAGTGGTAAAGTGGATGGTAAATATTTTTTTTCGTCAGTGGCAACCCTGTATATAAGTTTATCTCATTATTCTAAATGAACGTTTTATCGAAGATGCCTAAAATAGGGGTAAAACCACCCCAGCTTACCATGTAGCGGTAGTTTTCGGAAAGGTGAAAAACATGTATTTAATACTCGCGCCGGATATTTAATGTTCGGCTCCGCCCGAACTTAGACTTTTTTACTTGTTTACATTTGCTTCATTTTGACGTTTGACGCGACCGTCACAGAGCGACTCGCTAGCAGTAATACAAAGCTCAATCAAGTTAGCGACGCTGAAATTAAAAAATTTGTTCGTATTATTGTGCTCATTGTGTGCTATTTTCGGCCACTTTTAGTTTTTTTTGGGCGCCGACCATTTGGTAAATAATTAAAACTTTGCTAAGTTAACCATAACTTAGCAAAATATTCATTCAATGAAGTCTTTTTACTACTTGTCTGGGCTTATTTTTTTGGGCTTTTTATGTGCTTTCAAAATATTGCCCAGTAAACATTGAAAACCCGCTTGACGTCACGCTATCTGGCCCACTTCTTAAACTTTGGTCGATCACGGATAAATATTATCGAGAAATTACGTGCTATTTTTGGGCTTATTAGAGTCACCAAAATAATTATAAGATATATAATATTATATTATTGAGAAATTACGTGCTATTTTTGAGTTTTTTTGTAGTCACCAAAATAATTATAGCAGCTCATCCAGTTTCCGAGATAATTAAGACTTTGCTGGGTTAAATGTAACTTAGCAAAACATCCATCCAGTGAAGACTTTTTACGGCTTAACTGTTATTATTATTGTGGGCTTTTTATGTGCTTTGCAAATATTGCCCGTTGAACATTGAAAAATCGCTAAAAATATTGCCCAGTAAACATTGCAAAATCGCTTGACGTCACGGTAGCCGACCAACTTTATAAACTTTGGTCGAACACGGATAAATATTGCTGAGGAATTAGGTGATATTTAGGGGCTTTTTAGGGCCGTCAAAATTATTTAAGGTGCTCACTCAGTTTCCGAAATAATTAAGACTTTGATGAGTTAATTGTAATTTAGCAAAACATTTATTCAGTGAAGACTTTTTGTTTAACGTTTTAAGTTTATGAACAACTGTGTACTCATTGGGGTGTTTAATAAACTCAGAGTTTAATTTGACATTTGTTTGTTTACTTTTTCTTATTCACATTTAGCCTGTTCCCATACTCCAGCATTTGGACAGAAATAATCCAAAGTAGCCGTGGTGTAGAATACCAACCGTTTAGCCATACAGAAATAAAAATATAGCTAAATAGAACTTTTCATGCTGATTTCAACCATATAAAGATTATTAGCGCAAACAAAAAATAAAGCCAATAAAAAAGGTTCAAGTTTAACTTTTATATTTTTTATATTCATAATATAGCATTTTCCGGTCAAATGAAACCTTTTTCAACCCAAAGGAAACCTTTTTCAAATCAACTGAACCCATTTTTAAATCAAATGAAACCTTTACAATTCAAATGAAACCTTTTTCAAGTCAAATAAAACCATTTTCAAATCAAAAGAAACTTTTTTTAAGTCAAATAAAACCATATTTATTTTTGTATGATATCGTTTTTATACATCGCTTTTACTACCCAAAAGTTATTGTGTTTTTAAGTGTTTACTATGTTACCTGCCCACTTTATTTCGCTCTTTTTTACTGCTATTTACCATGCAGCCTTTTAAAGGAACAACTATTAATAAAACAATCACAACAACAATTTACAATTTCCACTCTACAAAATCATTCTTCTACCCAATTTGCCAAACGAAAAATGGAATGGGATTTGCTGATTGACCATTTCTCCAAAGCTAAGGGTTTCACTTATAATTCATATCCGCAAAGAAATGTGCAATAGATCTGCAGTTGCAATTAATCTTTTGAGGTGATGGCCAGTGAAAGTGGAACTGATTTAAGCTCTGGTACTTCCGACAATTGGGAGCCTACCGAAGACAACCAAAACACGCCACGAAACCAAGGAAGAAGAGGGAGAAAATATGAAACCGTTTCTAAGGAAGTAAAAGGGCTTTTAATTAAACTGTACGAAGAAGGCAAAACCCTATCCGAAGCTGCTAGTATTACAAGTAAATGTTAATACCGCAAAAACTATATTAGCGCGGTACAGAAAAAGCAACGGGACATTAGTTATCAAAAGCCGTGGTGGATGCCGAAACAAAAAGTTAACAACTGAAGTCTTAGAATTTATTGAAACAATCGTCGAAAACGACCCGGGGATATCAATAAAAAATATTAAGGAAAGATATTTGAAAGCAAAAACATAAGCCTTTCTCAGACAACAATTTTCAATGCACTTCGAAATTTAAAAATAACCTTAAAATTGGCGTCTATAGAATTTGATAGGATGAATGAAGAACGTACGTTAACTCTAAGACAAAATTACGCTAGAAATTTTTCACAATGGGTCCCGCAAGAAAAAAAAAATGGTTTTTATTGACGAATGCGGCTTCAATCTTCACCTACGAAAATCGCAGGCTCGATCAAAAAGGGGAAAGAGAGCGCATATAGTTGTACGAACGGTTAAAGGTCGTAACGTTCCACTAGTCGCTGCAATTAACATCGATGGAGTTGTTCATTACAAAATTGTTTCAAATGGGAATGTAAACGCTGAAGAGTTCAAAATATTTTTGCATGAGCTTTTTCAAAAAATTACAGGCATACAAAATGTATTTTTAATAACGGACAATGCTCGTATTCATAGGGCTAGGGAGGTTCAAAACTTATTAGAGAACACTGAACATAGCGTTAAGTTTCTACCACCCTATTCTCCCATGTTAAATCCTATTGAACATGCCTTTTCTCAAATTAAAACCTGTGCTCGGTCTATATTAGGCGGGCCGGGAAATAACAATGACATACGCGATGTAATTCAACGAAGCATTGCTAACTTGACGCAAAATGATTGTACTAATTATATTATAAATATGATAATGAAAATCCTCTTAGCTCTAGAAAAAGAAATCCTGCACTAAGCAATATTTTTTTTACTATTTTTTGTACTCTATTTATGCATACATACATATTCACAACATTTATAAATACAATAAATAAAAAATATGAAATTTTTTTATTGTAAAATACGTACGAAAATAATAAATCGGTTAGCTTCCATGGCCTTCCGAGGGACAAGAATTTGGTCCAAATGTGGGTGCACTCTTGCGGGCAGCCCGT
Source organism: Rhagoletis pomonella (assembly GCF_013731165.1). Lineage (NCBI taxonomy): Eukaryota > Metazoa > Arthropoda > Insecta > Diptera > Tephritidae > Rhagoletis > Rhagoletis pomonella. The sequence continues at coordinate 12,600,417 of NW_023458560.1, forward strand.
TGAGAAAACTGCGAACAACATTTGTCTATTTCAATACAATACATATTTGCAACCTATCACAGCTGAAATTGCCGTCTGTAGCACACATATATGTGGCTTAAGTCTCTTCCATCAAGACATACCATTGGATGACTTCCTGTAGTGGATGAAAACGCATTGACTATAGAGACACTGACATGGTTTACCAAATGACTAATTATATGCAGTACAGAGCTAATTGCCGAAATTATTGAAACGGTGAGTGAACAGCGAAGAATACACTTAACTAGTCGATTAATTATTTTTTTATTTCCCAGCTTGCCGAACTGTTGGGCCATCCCACCTTGGCCTCGACACACACAGTTGCACTACTATGTTTTGGTAACTGCGGAATGTTATGGGCTAATTCTAACTAAAGTAAAATGTATATGCAAGCAAAAGCCTTGTAGTTTAGAGTCTAAACTTTCGACCAAGTTGAGCAACTTATTGCTTTTATATTTGTGTTGGAAAGTGCGCCTCATGTCATGCAGAAGATGAACATTGATAAGGTGTGTTGGATATAAATGTGTACCTGTAGGTTAATAAAATTATGGTCACCTTTTATTTCAGATTGCTCTACTGCTATTTAAATCGCTTGATGATAACACCAATATGCTGTGTATTTCCCAAATGTTTGTGAGCGATTTCTCACATCAGGAAATAAATACTTCCTTAGACACTCGAATCATATAATACCAAGCTGCTTGCAGTTAGCAAAGTACCAAAAATCTATGGAAAGTGCAAAACTGCAGAGGTACATATGTACATATGTACATACATACATACAAACATAAAAAACTTGACTTAGTTGTTTAAGAGCCGTTTATATTAACGTTTGTAAGGTGCTGGAATACCTAAAATGTTTTCCATGATTACTTGCGAAATACTCTCTTTTGTATTTACATAAATGTATGTCATTACATTAGACTTTAACTTGTAAAAACATTGAACAAGGAACTAATAAATAAACAAAACAAAAATTCAAACAACACAAGAAAAGTCTTAATTTTTATTTGGCTAAATCGTTAATATTTATTAGGAAGTCACAAACTTGGACACATTTTTTATTACTTATATCAATATGAAGCATTTCAAAAACGTATTCACTTTGCCAAAGGTTAGCTGGAATAATAGTGGGCTACAAATCCATATGCAAATAAATTTTGTACATGCATACATATCAATGAAAGTATATACATACATACATGAGGCCATTTCGGGATCCGACGGATGCCATCCGCTCAGATCTGATACGATTGGCACTGCCGTAACAAGCGAGTGTGAAGTATTAGATCCATGCGGATGGCATCCGTGGACATCGTAATATGCATGCATAATTTCTTCGTCCTTCATGAGTAGGGCTGGTATCTGAAACCGAAAAATGCAGTCGACACCAGTGTTGCCGTTTTAGCCCTTTGGTGGCTAGATTTAGCTACCACATACTTTTTTTGGCCACATAAATTTAAAATTGCCCCTAACCCTTTTTTAGCCCTTTGGAGAATTTATTCATACTGGGCATGAAAAAGTTGTATATGCTTAATTTGATAAATTTTCTTTTTTGCCTATATGTAAGAGATGAATTTTTAAACTAGCCCCTCTATTCTAACAGAGTCACAAAACTTAGCTCATCACTGTTGTGATTTTTAGTGCGCCGAGAAATGTGTCACAAAAAATTCGATTTTGAGGGCTAGAAAAATACACAAAAATTTAAAAATTTGTATTGTGGCGGCATATTTTTTGCAGCGGCAAGCTTTGAGGCGCAGTAGAAATCACAGCAGTGATGAGCTAAAGTTTGTGACTTTGTTAGAATACGGCTGTAAGAAAGACTGACATATATGTATTGTATGTTCCTTACGTTTTTATACATACCCTGCAGTACGGGGGAGCGACTACAGGACTGATGAATCGGTAGCTGCCTGTTAAACTCCGTCCATTCCCGACCGACTACTTGCAGTGTATTTCATCGATTACTTTTACAAGGCAATGTCCTAGGCGGTAATCACCATCGGCTCTCTCTGCACTACCGGGAGTTACTAAAGTAGTCACTTGCGTGATTTATGGGCGACCTCTGTCGTAGTTTTTCGCTATTCTGCGGCCGACTGGTTAGACTCTGCACCACCATGGGCACTACCACGGGTTAATAGAGTAGCTACTTGCCTAGGAGTCGATGCAGTAGCGGTTCAAAAGTAGCGATTGACTCCAGCAATACTGGAGGGTATGTACATACTGTATAAGTGTTAGGGCTGTTTTTTAAGTTATCTATTAACGATTTAACTATAGTTTAAAATAGATAAGTTTACGGCCCTTAGGGCTAGTTTTTCAGTGCCAGTTTAAACTCAGATTAAGTAAACTGGGTATAAATTGGACAGCTGGCTGACACTTGATTGGCTGATCTTAATTTAAACCAGCCAGATCGGGCGTTTAAACTTATTTTGAACCACGGCCGCACAACTGGTAAACAAGTCGATTGACCGTGTATGTTCTTGTGGTGTGATTGTACCAGCTGCTGGTGCGACTTCAAAAACTATTTGAAAATTTTATAATTGTATCAGCGTGCTGGTGTCGTGAGTGGTGAAATTAGCTAAATTTTCTTATTAAAAAATATTTTGGCGGAAATTTCAAGCCGTGTTTGTGGAATATTAAGTTCACGATATTGCAGTTGTGAATTAAAAAAAAAACAATGTTTAACAAAATGGTAGAAAAATTACGAAATTTCGGCTCAAATCATTTCGATCTTTCCTCGACCTCATTTGTAAAGAAATAAATATTGTACCAGCATGCTGGTAAGTTACCTATGTATATGCTTCGAGCTTGATGGTACAATCACTTGATCGAGCCAGCAAGCTGGTGTCGTATATTTCCCCTTTTATACGAAAAAGTTTTTGGTTGGATAAAATCTTAGCTTTTTTCCAGGGTTCATTGTTTTTCTATACCATTACTTAATGAAAATGTTTGCGTGTATACTTATATATGATTATGTAAGTAAACAATTTTAGCTACCATTTTTAGCCACAACGACTTTTTGGCAATCTCAGGTAAGATAGTAATTGGACACATAAACTTGTTTTATAATCGTTTATTTATTTATTATTCAATCATTTCAATTTTACACAAACATGCGCCCAAAAATCACTTTACTTGTAATTTTATGCTTGCTCTTCAAATTCTTTGTTTACATTTGGTTAATTTCTAAGAAAACAACATGGCGACGAAATTACAAACGTCAGCCAGAAAATTACTTTTTTCTTTTGCTTCATCTTGTCAGATCTTGTGTAGTTGGATCATGGATGTAAAAGTGAGTACAGTAGCTCGTTTCTGTAACAATTCTCTACCAAGGCAAATTCATATATGAATCCTCTACAAGAACGATAGAATACAAGATTGCGCATTCCCGCAGAATGACATTTGTGGCAACGGGTAAACAAAGAATATGGCGAAGAACAATGAGTTGACAGTTGTGAATTTGCAGTGAGAAAACGTGTTTTCTTCACGATTCACCAATTTCTCAAGCCATCTTTGAATATAGCCAATTAAGCACAACGTTAGCAAAAAATATACAACCACTCTTGAAATGTGTTCAAAAGAATAGGTCTTATTAATTAACTATTTTTTTGTTTGTATTTCAGGTGCCGAAAAAGTCTTGTCGCAGCGCATATTTCCTGCAGAAGTGGTCAATGCTTGCTTACCTCCGATTTTAATTTGTAATTTGTGGTATTTCAACGTTTTCAACTTAACATGTCGTGTTTAAAAGTGGTCCGTAAAGTGCTTCATGCATATTACGCTGGTGTCTAAATTGTATGGCTTCTCCTGCTGGAAGAACTCTACCCACTTTCTGGCCAAGGCGTCATCGCGGGGAAACAAAAAAAATGCATTTGGGGACTTTACCCCTACGGCTGCTGCAATTCAACACACGACACGACATTTTTATAAAGTTTTTATTACAAATAAAACGTTTTTTACTTCAGAACGCACGAATTACTTCGATTTTTCACTTGAAAGTACACAATACGTTTGCAAAACGTTTGCACTTGTTTCTAAACAAAAAGTTTGTTTACCTATTGCCATAAATGTCAAAGTCGGCAAAACCAAAGTAGCGGTTTCGGGAATGCGCCACCTTCAGTTCATTACACCATGGAATCCTCTACTACTAATGAGCAGGGACTGGTTTCAGAGAATTTTAAAAGAGAGAGAGAGAAGCTGTAAATTGTAAATAATTGTTGCTTAAAAAAACTAATTGGTAAATATCAGGGAAGGGCACTACCACAAACAAGCGTGAGCCAAAAGTGAGTAAGAGGTAGTGAGCCTAATTCCGCATTGGGAAAAATTAATGTATGGTAGTCGAAAAAATAATCAGTAAAACCGCCGCTTTCACGTTCGAAAATGCATTTTTTCTCCAGGGCGATGCCCTAAGAAAAGTCGGAGATTTAATTTTGCATCACCTAGTATTCTGAGAATTTATGCAATTTAATATGATTTTTTTTTTTGGGAGGATACACATTAAAATGCTGATTACATGTTAATCAGTAATATAATCTTAAACCCAAAAGAAGTGCATTACATTATATATCACGCATGTAACGCATTACTCTTTTCCCATTGGGTAATTTTCATGATGTCGCGTCATCATCGTTACGCTCTCGCTTGTATACGTATAACCAGCGTTGCCGCTTTGGTAATTTTTTACCAAAATTGGTAATTTTTTCTTTATTTCTCAAATTTGGTAATTTGGTAATTTATTTTTTAATTTGATAACTTTTTCAAATCGGTCCTACATGTCAGGTTTAAGCGTTCCTGTTAAAGCAATATCAGGAGATCATGGCGAAAAGTTGTTCCAACGTTCCTTGGTCACTACTGGAATGGTCTCTAACAAATTGGCTAATCCTATATATACCGTGTCCTTTCCCGGAAGGTTTTGGGTGGGCGTACCTTTCCTTGTCAGTTCGCCAGCTTTGCAACCGCCTTCAATATTCCTGTGCACCCCGACAACCATATGAGTAGAATTCTCTGTAAATATATATGTTCACGTTCAAAAATATACGGAACTCAGGGGAGCTTCCTTTTGTCTATACGTGAGTCGAAAGCCTTCAGGACTGCCTTCAAGCGTTTAATTTTTGAGATATTTCCGGCCACTTGTTGACATGTGTATGTATGTTTATTGGGCACAACTGGACAAATGTTGATTTTAAAGTGCTCCAAAGTTTGAGGTTTATTCGCATAATTACGGTTATCCGAATGGCCTCATAAAAAATTCCAATGGTGCCAAGAAGGATGATCTCAGTGTCCGAATGACATCCCCTCTACATAATCATACAT
>NW_023458560.1:12635747-12673437 GCF_013731165.1 Rhagoletis pomonella
CAGTACAAATGAAAGCGAAAGCTAGTCCTAGTCTGTTTTACAACCACGTTTTACTCACTTAAATAAATAGTTTATTGAAACTGAAAATAATTAAAATGAGATTTAAATAAAAAATTAAATTAAAGTTAATTTCCACTTAAATAGTTTGGAGAAACTGGCTGTTAGACCTGCAATATATTGTTCAAAACTTTGTGCATGAGATTTCAGCCGCTCATAAGTATTGTCCATCAAAGGAGCTCTAAACTCGTCTTTTGAAAATCTGTTTTTGGAATTCAGAATATCACCCAAGTTATTAAAAAACAAGCAAAATTCGGCAGTTGTCGCACTATCTTTAAATTTATTTTTAATTTGTCCGTCCGGTATTACCTTTTCCAAAAATACTAATGATTCTGACACACTTTTGCTTAGTAATTGCATGGCCAATTTTACACTCATTATACTATTTTTAAAATACACATGACTTTTAGTAATTTTGTTTGCTGTACGAAGCCCTTCGGCCGCTGTGGTGTAGTGGTAAGCAGTGCGCGCTTCCACTCCGCAGCACCTGGGTTCAAACCCTGGTCAAAGCAACATCGCAAAAAATATAGAAAAAAGGTTTTTTCTTAACAGCGGTCGTCCCTCGGCAGGCAATGGCAAACCTCCGAGTGTATTTCTGCCATGAAAAACAGCTTCTCATAAAAATACAATCGCCGTTCGGAGTCGGCGTAAAACTGTAGGTCCCTCCGCTTTGTGTGGCAACATCAAGGCGCACGCCACAAATCGGAGGAGAAGCTCGGCCAAACACTAACATATGTGTAAGCGCCATTCTATTATTATTATTACGAAGCCCTTCTTTCACTTGAATTTCGTGCAACAATTGAAAATATTTCCAGTTAATAATTTGGTCGTCCCTTGACCTTAATATTTGTTTATCGCATAGGCAGTTTCTAACCAGTTTAATCATATGACAAAAGTCGTAAAAAATATAACAGTGGTCGTTTGTAGTGGGATTTGTGAAAAATAGTTTGAAGCTTGGGCCATACATTAAATTTGCACCTAAACACTTGCACATTGCTATATTTGTGGCCGCACCATCGAAAGTTATTGAATAAACAATAGCATTTTTTTATTGCATATGTAAGTATATGTAAGTCCTCGCGTAAAATTATAAAATTAAATAGAAAATTCAATTACAATTATGACCGGCTTTTAGTTGAATTTTTTTCAGCCAATGAAACGTTCATGACTTTTTTATGTCACATTTGAAATAATCATATTCGCCTGCCTCTCTCTAAAACCAATATATCTGTACTGTTTTCGGACGGTACTAGCTCTTACTGCCAATATAGGAGTATTACATATATGTTTTATAGCAATGAATGATGTCTGGACACACAACATTGCATGTTGATAAAAGCGTTGTAATAATAAAAAAAGTGTGAATAAACGTCTGGTGCACAATATAAGGATAAGTAAAATATATAGATATTGTTGTTGTACAATTTTTTTTGTTTGTGCACATTGATTTAGTTTCTTTTTTGTCTTTTTTCATTTATACTGTTTCATCTTTGTCACAGCTGTTTGCGTTGAGTTTATTAGGTGTCAAATATACAGTGTATTTAAGACTGTTCGCTACATAGCTTTCAAACTATTATTTACCAGTTGATTGGTTCTCTGATTGATACATCGTTTCCAAAACTGTTTTGCTTTTTTGCTTCTAAAACCTGTAAATAAATATCATTTTAAACATGTCATGTATTTATACCAATTGCCACGTTAAAACCGACTACTATGTGTCATGCTGGCCCTGCGATGGGATTTCCCATATAAAATGTGCTGGTTGGAGCGGTAGGGTGTTAGACGCTATTAATGAGATAGAGGCCTTCGTCGGTCTTGTTAAAAATGTAGATTAACCGAAGTTGATTTATTTAAATTCTTTAGGCAGTCCAGAAATGGCTTTTCTGAGATCGGGAAGGGTCTGTCGGTGCTTGTTGAGAAATTTAAGCATTACGAAAAAATGTTTAGTCTTTCACATGTCTCGACAATCCTCTACTCTCTGAGGATAGCCGAGAAAATAAAGGCAGGCCTGTTATTAGGCCACCTAAAAAGATAGTCACTGAATCTAGTCAGAAAAATCCTCCATCGCAGTCCTTGGAACTTATTAATCTTTCTTCTCCATGCCCTCAGTTATTGGAGCCTCCGCTATCTAAAGCCATATCCACTAGGTCTACATCTAAAAATAATATCGTCAATCAAACCGTAGATTTAACAGTGTTGCCATCAACATCTGAAGCTGCACTGTCTAACTTAGTTCCTCCGAATGATGCGGAATTCCTCCGAGAAGACCAATCTTCATGATGTAAAGTGGAATGATTTTCCGTCATCCCTTGTCAAATTTGGTTTGGAGACAAACCGGTTTCGGCGTTGTGCCATCTTCAGTGTCATTATTCGTTCTGAATAGTTTCTGTTTGTCTGTCACTATTTATAGCCGTGTTAAATCGTCGTTGGTTCATAGTTAGGTACGTCTCAGCGGATTATATTCTTTCGTTGAACAAGTAGTTTCAGTTCTGTGTGTACATACATCGTCAAGTTGAAATTAGTTGCTCACCTCTTGTTTGATTCATTGTTGCATGGATTCGCAGGTAGGTAAAAATCAGTTATTTTCTTTCTCTTTGTTTCTGTAGTTTGGACCTGCATTTCATTGTTAAATGGTAGTTGCAGGGTTTCTGTTTTGTTTTGCGTATAGTAGCCTGAGTGGTTCGAATAATCTATCAGATGCGGTGTTTATTTGCTCATTTATTATTTTTCCGACGAACGTCTTTTGTTTGTATATCTCCATATTCTCTGTCTTTCCTATTTTCATTGGCGTACAATAGTTTTCTGCCATATGGTTTGCGAAGTTCGATTCCGGGGTGGTAGAAGGTTTTAGCATTTTTTTGTTGTAGTCCTTTATATGTTCACGAAATCTTGTTTTTATCTTGCGCCCTGTTTGTCCTATGTAAATATGTTGACATTCGCAAGTCAACTTATATACACCTTGCTTGTCTAGTGGGTCTTCCTCATTTGCACTATTTCGAAGTATCCTCCCCACATTTTCCTTCGTTCTAAATGCTGTATTAATGTTATACTTTTGGAATACCTTAGCCAATTTATGTGACGTTTTGCCCGTATAAGTCAAGACTGCCCAAGCCTTTTCAGAATTTTCCTTCTTATTTGATTTTTGTTTCTCTTCTTATCTTGTTTGCTAGGCCCTTTCTGTATCCGTTATTTTCCGCGATTGCGTATATCGTATTAAGTTCTCTGCTGTAAGCTTCTTTTTCCAGTGGGGTTCGTTGAAGCCTGGTTATTAGATGTCTAAAGGCATTTTTGTGCTGTTGAGGGTGGTTTGAAGTATTGTGTATTATCGTGTCTGTGGCCGTGGGCTTTCTATATATCCCGAATTCGCATTTGTTGGTAACCTTATTTATTTTAATTGTTATGTCCAAATAGTTTATTTTGCCTTCGTTTTCCGTATCCATAATAAAATTTATATTCGTGTGCTGGTCGTCGAGATAGCCTAGAATTTGAACGAAAGATGACACTGAAGATGGCACAAGGCCGAAACCGGTGTGTCTCCAAACCAAATTTGACAAGGGATGACGGAAAATCGTTACACATTACATCACACTCCTACCCTGTCGGAAACACCAACAACGAAAATGAGAATATCAATCTGTCTCTAGATGTGCTAAAGATACTTCTTCGGATGATATAAAGTCATACATATCGACTAAAATTAGAACTAAAGATGTATTTATTCGTAAATTTAATTTTAAATATGATCGCGATATCTCATCTTTTAAAATTGGTGTATGTAGCTGCCGAAGATTTTGATTCACTACTAAATAATTCATTTTGGCTGACCGGGGCGTTTGTTCGCGAGTTTGAGTATAAAGCCCAAAATACAATAACGCAGTGGCAGAGGCAGCGGCAGTTTTTCGGAATCAGCGGTTTTTTTAGAAAGTGTGGTGTCCAATGAAACGACTAACAATACAGCAGTCGCAGCTAGCAGTGCTGCTCAGTTTAGCCCAAATTCTAAATTCACTGCCACTGCCTTCTTCGCAGCAAACTTCGAATGTTTAATTTGACATAAATGAAATGCAACCAACTTTGTTGATGTCTCTGAAGCCTAAAAGGCAACAACAAAAATGTAAAAAACAAAAGGGAATTTCAAAAAAAGCAGTCACTGACAACGCCGTATTGTGTTTGCTGCTGCAGTGACTGCCAATATTAGCAGCAACAGCTGATTTTAAAAACTGTCACTGCCACTGCCACTGCTAAAATTTCTAATCGTAATTCTGATTCAAAAAACTAACTCGCAAGTCTAATTTAAGTATTTACTATCGGAACGTTAGAGGTTTGAATACCAAATTAACTGACTTATGTAAATTTAAAAGATTTTGACTGCAATTATAATATTATTTCCTTGACCGAATGTTTCGGTTCGGAGGCTCAAACCTCATATTTTTAATTCCGAAATTCTGCCTAATGAATATAAAATATACAGGAGCGGCTGCGGGGGCAGAATCGGCGGTGGTGTTCTTTTTGCCGTGCATTCGTCGATACCATCCGAGGAAGTTAGTTTTCCTGTCATTGAATACACCGAATTTAAATGTGTACTGTACAGGCTGGTAAGAGTTATGTTTATTTAACTCTTTGCTACATCCCTCCTTATTTTGCCATATCAGTATATACACAGCTAGTTTCTTTACTTGAGTCCGTAAATGCAATACTTACGCCTTCCGACTCTATGATTGTTTTGGGCGATTTAAATCTGCCACACATTTCATGGAACGTCATTGACACCGATGTTGTACCAGTTTCATCTAGAGATAGTTACAATGTATTTTTGGAGGAAATGGCTGAACTTTGCCTCGAACAAATAAATATATGTCCAAATAAGTTTCGAAAGGTCTTGGATCTCGGTTACGTTGATGATGTTCCGAGGGCCTCTATTAATCGGTGTGATGCCCTAGTTTTGCCAGAGGATGCATGCCAGGGTTGGCACCTCACGAAACCGATTGCGTAACAAAATGCCAGAAAAATCGTAGTAAAAAATAAAAAACCCTAGCAAATGATAAAAATTGGTTATTATTTTAATTTTAAGCAAAACCATAACATTTAAATTTCAATAACATTTGTACTCTTTTTAAGTATTGTATTATATTTGTTTCTTTTACAATGGCGTTTTCCAAATACCGAACTGTTTAGTTCTAAACACCTTTTGCCAGTTAACCCAAAACTTTCGTCATAAATAAGTGAACATTTACTTTATTTGAGAATATCGATCATTTTATTTCTACGAAATATTCCAATAAGGCGAGCATAACCTTTTGGCTCTGTTGAGCCGCTTATTATCTGGGGAAACAAAACCATCGTGGAGGTAGTTCGACGCCATGATGCAATAATACAAGGTGGTATCAGTTGTGACATCTCGATTTGACACTGCCTTAGCTCGGTAGAATAAGAAGAAAAACGGGAAGAAATTAATCCCCACATATGGGAAAAATATAAAATTTCATATTTTCTTCTAAACAAAATTTACTTTTTTATAGTATATTCGCAACGAAATGAAATAAGATAAAATACCTTTTGAGGAGACAAAATGTGTATACTGAGAAAAATATATAAAAAATCAACTATCAAAGAACTGTTAAAGAAGGAACTTTGCGCAACTTCGTATCCCGTAGTAGCGTAGTAAAAATCGGATAAGGCGTAGTGGGGTAGCAAATTTTACAATTTTTGAAAAATCGCAGCAAATTTACTACGATCGTAGCAAAGTGCCAACACTGATGCATACCATCCCGCTCTTGAGTAAAGCTACGAAATCATAAATGAAATACATGCATTAAATAAGAAATGTTATATTTATGTAAAATTAAGAAGAATTTAATTAAGAATCCCAAATCACTTTATGGTTTCGTAAATTCAATGCGTAAAGAACATGGTTTTCCGTCCGCTATGCATTATCGCTATACATTATGTCAACTCATTGCCAACATGTTTTCCCAGTTCTTGAGGTCCAATTATTTTGTAGCTTCCCTATAAGTAGAGACTATCCGTACGAGCTTTGTCCAATCAACTCTGCTTATATTCCAGTAATATCTTCCGATGAAGTTTTACACTATTTCAAAATTTTAAAAGCGTCATTTAGGCCTGGACCAGATCATATTTCGACCTGTTTTCTTAAAAACTGCGCTGAGAACATCTGCGAGCCTTTAACAACTTTATTCAACTTGTCACTAAAACATGGCGTTTTTCCGTCTGCCTGGAAGGAATCTTTCATAATACCACTTCACAAAAACGGCAGCAGATCTTCTAGTGAAAACTATCGAGGCATAGCGAAGCTTTCCGCTATCCCCAAATTATTCGAAGCAATTACTGTTAATCAGCTGACATATATGTCTTCTTCAATTTCACAATCTCAACACGGGTTTTCTAAAGGAAAATCTACTATCACTAATTTATTGGAGTTTACAACTCAGAGAATGCTCATACCGACGTAATATACACCGATTTCAGTAAAACTTTTTACAAAGTATGTCACTCGTTACTCATCCGTTAACTCGAACTAATCTGCTTTCAGTCTTCTTTAGTTGATCTCTTCTTACCTCTCTAATAGAGCACAAATAGTTATTTTTAAAAATTGCTCTCCCAATATCATTAAAGTGTCTTCAGGAGTTCCTCAGGGAAGCCACCTTGGTCCAATTATGTTCCTGATATTCATTAATGATATTTCTTCTATAATAAAATATTCAAAAATTTTATTGTATGCCGATGATCTGAAACTTTTTAAAACATTGTCCTCTATCGAAGAAAGGTCCTTGTTACAAGCGGATGTAAGCAACGTGGTTAAATGGTGTAATGCAAACTATGCCACTAAACCTTAAAAAATGTAAAGTTATGTGTTTCTCTCGAAGGGCATTTCTACCAGCTGTTTATTCAATATCAAATTATATTTTTGCCGATCTTGGTATCACAATGGATCCAAACTCAATTTCCACCTTCATAATAATATTACAGTCAATAAAGCCAAGGCGTTTTTGCATTTGTATAGCGATGGTCAAAAGAGTTTAAAGATCCTTATGCTACAAAAGCCCTTTTAACCACTTTAGTTAGACCTATAATAGAATACGGATCTATTGTTTGGAATCCCCGCTACCAAGTTCAAATCAGATAGGATTGAATCAATTCAAAAATAATTCTTGCATTTTGCATTGCGTGATTTTAACTGGGATTCAGACTACGATCTCCCCCCTTACACTAGTCGTCTAAATCTCATAAATTTGCCTACACTCGCAAGCCGTAGAGAAATGCTAGGTATAATATTTATCGTAAAATTAATGGAAGGCTTGATTAATAGCCCGGCCCTTCTGGCTGAGGTAAATTTTAATGTTCCCTCCCGAGTGTTAAGACAATTTTGACCTCTATTTTAGAAGCCATGCAAAACTAATTTTGAACTAAACGATTCATTCCGTTGTTTAAGTCAAGATTTTAACTATCATTCCAGCACGTTTGACATATCGGACTATAAAGACTATAAAGAAAACTATCATTTCCACTCTCAATAATTGAAATACTATCTTTAGCAAATACAATCAGCTGATGAATTTGATTCTGTACCTGAATAGTTTTAGATCTCGACACTTAACAAACTCCTGTTTCCACGACTCGGCACGATTCCGTACCTCATGCGGACTGTGCCCCTAGTATCGGTGGGGCGGGTAAAAACGACGGCGTATTTTTATACTTTGCCCAGTCGGTTCGCTTCTTGTTCCTGTATGCTGTTAAAGCAGCAGGATCAAAATTGAGCTTAAAACTAATGAAGAGGTGGTCAGAAAAAGAGTGTTCTTTGGACACCTGCCAGTCCCTTAGCTGATCAGACAAATCACTCGAAACAAGGGTGATGTCCAGCACTTCGCTTCTAATAGAGGTTACAAAAGTAGGGTCGCGCCCGTGGTTACATACAGTAAGATTATATAAAAGAACAGAGTCAAGTAAACACTCACTTCGAGGGTTGGTATCGCTTGAGCCCCAGATCGTGTTATGCGAGTCTGCCCCTATTATGACCAGGAGTTTCCTGCGCCCCTGATGGCACTCGTGGCTTGTTAGGGATTTCCTTCTTATGAACGGCAACGAAGTCTGCCCGTGCCACAGCTGTCCAACCGTGGAGATCTGTTCCTTGTAAAGCCTGACCATGCGTTCATCTGCAGACGCCACCAGCTTTATCCGCCCCTGATGCCACCCAGCATCACGGGTGACTGGTGCAGGGCCGGGATACTTCTGGAGTATCCCCTTATACACCCTTCATAGACCCATCAGTACGGACATCCAGTTGTCCGTGCTAATGAGTCCGTCCGGATGGCCCTTGTCCAACACCGCCAGCGTGAAGTGCTCTTTGGAGGCCTCGCTGAATGGCTTCATGGTGGACACGGCCATGGACGGACACCCAGTCTTTTAATGACCTTAGGGGCTGCCCTCCGGCCGCGCTGAGCCGTGACGGAGGGCGGAGTTATTTTCGCTGCTTTGGAGCAGCTGGGGCGCCGGTCCAGGTCGTTTGCCTCGGTTGTTGGAGTTTTACTCGCAGGAGTAGTCTCCGGATTGTCCGTGGATGACTTGGGCTCGGCTACTACCTCCTGCAAGTTGGATGTGCCAGGGGTGGGCGTAGAGAGAGGGGCCGTCCGCAGCTTCCCCACCGGCCTCGGCTTTCCCTCGAGGGGTACAGCTCTGCCGGTATCGCTGGAAGTATGTTTTCCCTCTGCGGGCTTAGCATTCCCTTCAGGTTCTGCGGAGGACCTCATCTGATTGGGCCGTGTAGGCCTTGTGTTCGGCGCCGTCGATGCGGTTCCAGAGATTGTAGGTTTGTTGGATTTAACTTCGCCGTGTCCAGCGGCGGAGCTACCCATGCAGGGTTCCGAGGCTACTTTATTTATATTCATTATCATCTGGTTCTTTGGCCGCCCCATGCCTCAGCGAGTCCACCGTTACTCCTGGAGGCGGAAAAGTATCCGGGAGGCAAACCGTCCAATGGGCACGGTGACGCATGACACGCTGAATTAAGGGGCGTTTTATACCTACCACCAGCTACCCCCTAGAAATCACCTCAGTTTGCCCACCCCAGCCTCCCTAGAGCGCGCCCATCCGGCCCGCCACTAGACGTGGCAGGAGAGTTTATACCTCGGCCTTAACTAGACCCCGCCTGCTTGCAGCACTGCGGCAGAAGAGCAAGCCCGCTTGGAGGGTATATAAAGAAGGATTTTCACCAACCCGTATGACCACAAAGTTCACAAACATTTTATATGGAACAAAATCTACAAAAAAAAAATCGAAAAAATAAACGGTAACTTTTAGCGACTTGAAACTTGCACTTTATTATATTAAAATGGAATGGGCTACAAAGCTGCATACCCGAAAATCTTATAAAGATTCTGAATAAAAAGTTCGAAAGCTTAGTGAACGTGGTTTTAAGTTTGATTGATTTTTGTGCAAGCTTTGAAGCATTTATTTATGTGGTTTCAGTAGCTATATAGTAGATAGAACACTATTTTAAATGAAAATAATTAAAAATAATTACACATAAATAGCAAAAAACATAAATTTGAATTTTGATGCTACATTTTACTAGCAGCTGTAAATAAAAGGTTTACAAAAACACTTAACATGAAAAATATTGTCAATATTAAAAAAAAAATCACTGTATGCACATTTCGTACATATGTATGTACACTGCCAGAACAAAGTATTGGCACAGCAAATTTTTCACAATATATGCAATAATTTTTATTCTAATATTTTTCCGCCAATTTTGTATAAAAATATGGTTCATTTAACAACAAAAAACTTAAAAATATAATTCCTAAACTTTGCGCAAAACTCGGGAAAATTCAGCAAATTTTCATCAAAATTTTCAACTTTTTAATAAGATTTTTAGAATTTTTTTGAGTATGTAGTTTTGCAGCCCATTAAATTCTAGTAAAAAATGCAAGTTCGGAGTTAGTCACAAATCGCGTTGATTTTTGAGAATTTTTTTGTTGAAGGTGTTTTGCATTTTTTCCATATAAAGTATTTTCGAAAAAATTTTTTGTATGGAAAAAAAATTGCCAAAAATCAACGGTAATTCCTAGCTACTTAAAACTTGCACTTTACTTATAATAAAATTGATACTTAAAAGAAACCTAAAAAATATGATTAAAACGTTGAAAATTTTCATAAAAATTTGCTGAATTTTTGCGAGTTTTGCACAAAGTTTAGGAATTATATTTTTCTAATATTTTTATTGAGCTTTATACCACGATTGTGTATTAGGGAAAATTGAAAAAGTAACAAAGTCTAAGCGGTAGATGTTATAGCAGCTATTTCGGAGATCACCACATCTCCTCATCAGACTCCTTTTTTTTCCTTTACGGGGTGTACATAGCTCAGTGGTTAACGCTTTTGACTTTGAAAATCGATTATGCAGGTTCGATCCCTGCTGAAGTCTGGAAAAAAAAGAAGTCTGATGAGGAGATGTGGTGATCTCCGAAACAGCTGCTGTAACTTCTACCGCTTAGACTTTGTTGCTTTTTCAGTTTTTCCAAATAAACAATCGTGGTACAAAGCTCAATAAAAATATTAAAAAAATAAAATGTTAATAAGCCACAATAACATTGACAAATACAAGTTTAGGAATTATATTTTAATGTTTTTTGGTGTAAAATGAGCCATATTTTTATATGAAATTTAGATATTAATTAGCATGTTGCTTTAATTTTGATTCTCTTTAGTGGAAATATGAACAATGTAATGGTTAAAAATAAATAATATAAAAAAAACTTTTTAATATACAACGCTTTTATAAATGGACTAAAAAGTAGAAAATAATATTTCTCAGTCCCATAGAATTTGTTTTGATAACTTTTGATTTTGAAATTTTAGCAAAAGTCATTATAAACAATCTATGAAATTGAAAATGAAAAACGTGGAGCGCATGCAATACAAAGCATTCGATTTAATTGACAATAGTCAAACTACATAACGTAGACCTAAAATTTCTACAGCGAAAGTAGAACTTAGAAATCGATTTTAAGCGGTCGTTATTCATATACCCACATACATACATACACATATTACTTTTCATATCAATTCAAGTCCATTTATAAAAGCGTTGTATATTAAAAAGTTTTTTTTTATATTATTTATTTTCTACTTTTTAGTCCTGTCTGAATAAAATTTTGCAATAGATATTAAAATAATTCAACGATATTAATAGAAAGGTGCACACACATGCATTTACATATGTATGTACATACAAACGAGCACCAATTAATTTTATTTAAAGAAATGGCGAGTCGTCTATTTCCGCTGTAGCAAACGTAGTACATAGGGCGACATCTAGATGTCATCTACCTCGCCCTATTCACTACAGATGTCGCCCTATGCACTAGGCTTTTTTATAGGAACTTTTCAAAGCTTTGCTTTGGTGTCGGACACACAACATTGAAAGTTTCTGGATCCACAACATTGAAAGTTTCTGGACGCACAACATTGCAAGTTGATAAAATCGTTGTAAAAACTAGCTTAACGTCAACGAAAGCACCATGGAAGCACAAAATTATGTGTGGAAACTAGGGGTGTTAACTTTTCAGCTTTTTCCGATCCCGGGATTCTCGGGATGTCGTTATCACAATCCCGGGATTAGTCCCGGGATTTGGATATTCGTTACTTTTCAACAAATTAAATCGAAAAAATTGCTTCTATATTGTTTGAGATGATCTCCTACCTTAAAATAAATAGTAAATAAATGGGTTTAGAAACTACTTTTTTATATAACGTGGCGTTTTTATTTTTTCTCTCTGACGTCAGGATTTATTTTAAAGGACTTTCTAATTTCAAAGATATGATTAATTCCCAAAAAATTATTTAAAAAAATTTAATGCAATGTAGAATAAGAATATGGGTACCAACCGCAAGAGGAAATTTCTTTAGAATTTAAAATAATTCAAATTTTTTGGATTCACAAGAACGAATAGGTAGGTAATTTTTTAAGCTGATAAAGTTCGACGGCGACGAAGGACGAAATTCGAGGATGTTATCGAGTTTATATAAGTCCCTAACATATAATTTTTTCAAAAACAAATATGTATTGCGAAATTGCCAGGATAAAATTTTAAAGGGACATTTTCAATACTTACCAGTCCTTCCGCACCAAAAACTTGAATATGTTAAAATTGTGTCCACTTTAATTTGATTCCCATAGCCAATATAGTTAATACTGGTCATGAAAAGGAGTTTATATTATTTCCATCAGTGCAAATTACAAATCCTGAAAATCCCGGGATTACGTGCCAAGAATCCCGGGATTTTTGGGACCTTAAAAAGGCCGGGATCCCGGAATCCCGGGACTAACATTCCTAGTGCCTATTATTTTCATCAGTGCAAATTACAAATCCCGAAAATCCCGGGATTATATGCCAATAATCCCGGGATTTTTGTGTGCACTACACAATGTAATATGAGTATTTTGCTTGCCTTCCATTTTATATTTAACTAGCTATACCCTGCCACGCTTTGCTGTGGCATATTCCTGTTACATGGATAAATTATTAACGAAACAAAGCATACGTTTCATATGAGTTTGATTTTGTAATAAGTACTTGTGTGCACACAATATTCGTCGTGTTTCCATTCTCTGCGTTGATATCAAGGATATCTGGTTTGCCGACACGGGAACACGCAATATCTAAGAACCAATCCGCATCTCACTCTAAACCATACTTTTCCAAAGGATAACCTTGAGCAATAGTGATTGTGATTCCAAATGTCAATCGATTTCGGAACTGCAATCTTTAAAATTGAAATGGTGTATCGGTCGGAATCATGGGAATTCTTCACCTTTGAAAGGCCACGTAAAAATCTTTACTTATACTACGTTCTTCATCAATTTCTTAGCTGCGAGTCGCGTACAGTTGCGGAGTTTTAGCTGATTAATATTCCGCAACGTTATAATTGATACACCTATTTTCAATTCAGTATGTGGGGTCATCCCTGGAAGATCAATCGATTTCAAAAATTCCGTTGGATAATTAACTGATTCGTCTTCTTCCACAACGGTGTTTATCGACGCATATGTTATTGTTTAAGCGACTTATGCATTTCCCGCTTAAACAAAGAACAGCCAACACACAGACCCACTTTTTTTAAAGGCTTTTCCCAGCAGCCTAAGGCAGCTAGAGCATGACTCCTCAAACGGTCACATCTTGCGCTACCGCTGCATCAGCCTACCCGCATATCTCTCTCTCTCTTTCTCTCTCGCATATCAGGTATATGAAGTGCGTGGCTGACTACATGTGCCCCTATAAACCATACGGACTCATTGAGCTCGATACACAAACACTCGCAAAGGTAATCCCTACCTCCTCATCTACTCTAACTCGACCACAACTCTAAACCGGGGCTCGAATCGTCACATACGATATCGTATTACTCGTCACGTAAAAACAAATTTTTCAGGTTATGACGTACGTGAACGTAGTCTTTGTCTCATTCAGCTTATACTGCCTGACGTACCACGTAATTTTCTTTCGTATGGTTTTCGATCGGTGAACGGATGTTACGATTTGAGTCCTGGTCTCCCGCTCTCCCTCAGCTAAACAGTTGTCACTTTGAATGCCGGATTGAATAACATTAGTGGTGTTCACCAAAGTGAGTAAGTGGCCTGGCAGTCTGGTAAAAGAGCAGACCAGCTCAAGCAACGACTGTTGTCAATACCACTCTTATTTAGTTGAAAGACATCCTTATTCTTCGCAGCAAGAATAGCTCGTTCACTGAGCCTGTAATTAGTTTTCTTAATTAAGAAACATTCTTTCCATCAGTTCTCCTTTTGATGTTCCTTAGTTACAAAAATTATCAGGCAATACAATTCGTCTTAATCTCTCGTTAGCTGGCAGCTTTCCGTTCCCAATGTCCAGTACTTTTCGCGAAATTCCCTCGGCTGCAGTGTATATATGTATGTTCGTCTAGCCACAATGTTGACTATTTCAGGTAAGCATTTATCTAGTGTTAATCAAGAATATCAATACATTCCCGAATGGCTGGACGTTTCTATGCAAATTCCGCGACAATGGATCAAGTACCTCAAGCAATTTTTTATGTGCCATCGTTCACTGATCTCAAATAATTAGTTTAAATTTTTGTACTACTTTTTCCATACCGGATGTTCTGGAAATATTGCAAGTCGGAGTTTCGTTGATTTATATGTTCAATGGCAGCTTAAGAGCTGAATTAACAATGTTTCCACCTGGTAGCAATTCCAGGCGAAGCGATAGCTAAGGTTATGTAATTGTTTGAACGAACCGTTGCCATAAATAATCAATCTTATTTGGCGCTGTAAACGCCTAAGCCATTTTGTCCGACGTCGACAAAGAACGCCAGTCGTTTCTCTCTGTGCCAACTGACGACAATGTCAAATGCCCCGTGAAGCCAAGTTCTTATCCACTTGGTCTCTCCCTCTTCCTCTGCTACCACCAGCAGATTGCGAGTTTTATATTTTCAGAACTGGAAAGTCGCTTCCCATTCGAACGACGTGGCCAAGCCAGCGGAGCCGCTGTATTTTCATTCGCTACACTATGTCCATTTCGTTGTAAAGCTCATACAACTCATCGTTCCATCGTCTGCGGTACTCCCGTCGCCAACGCTCAGAGGGCTGTAAATCTTCCCTAAGATCTTTCTCTCCAATACTTCAAGAGCCGTCTCATCGAATGTTGTCATTGTCTAAGCTTCTGCGCCATTTACCAGCTCGGGCATGATGAGTGATTTATAGAGTTGGTTTTTGTACGTCGAGAGAGAACTTTACTCCCGAATTGCCTATTCAGTCCAAAGTTGCATTTGTTGGCTGGAGTGATTCTGCATTGGATTTCCATATTGACATTATTATCGGTGTTAATGCTGGTTCCCAAATAAACGACATTCTCTACTTTCTCGATATTACAACTGGCAACAGTAATGTGGGTGTCAAGGCGGGACTGCTCTGACTCTTTGTTTGATGACAGGAGATACTTCGTCTTGTCTTCGTTGATCACCAAACCCAATCGCTTTGCTTCTTTACCCAACTTGGAAAAGGCAGGACAGACTTCGACGTTTTTGTTACCGATGATATCGATGTCATTGGTATCCACCAGAAATTACACGCCAGGAGTTCACAATAATCATAATCATAATAATATTATCTGATGTTATTCAAAATGTCTTTACTCGCAATATACTTAGGCCAAAAACATAGTGGAGCGGCGAGCGAAGAGCATCGAGCAAAGCGTCGATTTCAAACGCATATGTTTCATTGGGATAGCCATATATCTAATACTTCTATATTGATAGTAACGTATCTTCACTATGTGTTTTTATTCCGCAATCAAAGGGAGACAGCCTATCAAATAAATGTTTGCTTGTGTTAGTATAAATGTATATTTGTGAACTATTACAAACAAACCACTGTCAAGTCACTCCAGGAGCGGTTTAAATTACAAATATTAAAAAAAATTTAAAAATAAAATAACCAAATATTTTTCCCTGAACGTGATTGGGGAGAGCTTTGTGGTAACCGGCGGATTTGAATAAGCAGCAAGAGATGTATAAGTTACACTTGAGGCGATCTCCATAACCACTCTTAAAAGATAGGATGAGAGGATCCGTGCCTTCCTTTCCAGCTCCTTAGCCAGCATGTAGCGTCTGCCCGTTTTCCCTGATACGGCTCATTTTTAAGTAAATAGTATAACATACTGACGCGTGCAACACGGTTCCTTTTTCCTTACTTTTTTGTTCAAAAGTTAAACACAATTTTTTTTTGGCTTTAATTAAAATTTAATTTTCTAAAATATTGACGATTACTGCACCGCTCCTGATTCTTTATTCTTTTCAAATGTCATTCTGAGTACATTGGTATGTTGGTTTTCTCGTTCTATCATTATGTATCTGCACTCTAATGTTGGCGGATGTACTTTCAACGTACTGCCAATATAGAAGTATTACATATATGGGGAGAGCGTATAGTGAAGAGCAAAGCGTACACACACTTTTTTAATTGAAGCCTTGCTCGATGAAAGCTCTTCGCTTCACTCGCCGCTTCACTATGTTTTGACCTATGGCGCTATGGCGACCGAACGAAATTGTTTATGATTCAAATTTAATTGTTTTATAATGTAAAGGAATGGTGACAACAATTTTAAGTTTTCATTATTTCAATTGACGGGATATTTTTATGTTTTCGTTACGCTTTTTATCATTTGTTCATTTGTATCCGTAACTTTTTATTAATTTTTTACCATTGCGTAATTTGTATACCAACTTATCACTTCGTTTGATAAGATATCGTCAATTCTCTTTTTTCAAACTGTCCGGATTTGGATAAGTAGAAACATTAAAAAAAATTCTCTAGTAAAACTTTCCCAATCACTTTCTGTTTCGAACCAGTTATAATACTTCATTTAATTTCAATATTTTCAGTTTATTTTACATATTGCATAATCCTATTTAGAATATTTGCAAATCAAGATTTCTCAAATACCTTTCGTTTGGTACCAATATTGTAAAATTTCATTTATTTTATCAATTTAATTGAGTTAAATTTTCAAACAGGTAACAAACCTTCTCAAACATATTTTCGGCTGTAAGTCTTTTTAAAACTATTTAGTTTGATACCCACATTGCAATATTTCGTTTATTTAATCAATTTAACTGAGTTATAATTTTAAAATAGGTTGCAACCCCCCTCAAAAATATTTCCAGCAGTCATGTTTTTTAGACCTCTTTGATTTGATTTCTATATTGTAATAAGTCATTTATTTTATCGATTAAATTTAGTTAAATTTTCAACAGGTAACAACCCTCCTCAAAAATATATTCGGCTATAAGCTTTCTTAAAACTCTAAAGTTTAAAACCCACATTGCAATATTTCATTTATTTTATCAATTTAACTGAGTTAAAATGTTCAAATAGGTTGCAACCCTGCTCAAAAATATTTCCAGCAGTCATCTTTTTTAAATCTCTTTAATTTGATACCTATATTGTAATAAGTCATTTATTTTATCGATTAAATTTAGTTAACTTTTCAAACAGGTAACAACCCTCATCAAAAATATTTTCGGCTGTGAGCTTTCTTAAAACTCTAAAGTTTAATACCCACATTGCAATATTTCATTTATTTTATCAATTTGACTGAGTTACAATTTTCAAATAGGTGGCAACCCTCCTCAAAAATATTTCCAGCAGTTATCTTTCTTAAACCTCTTTAATTTAATATCTATATTGTAATATATCATTTAGTTTATCAATTAAATTGCGCAAATTTTTTTAACAGGTGGCAACCCTCCTTTAAAATATTTTCGACTGTAATATTTTATTTACTTTATCAATTTGACTGAGTTAAAATTTTCAAATAGGTGGCAACACTCCTCAAAAATATTTCTAGTAGTTATCTTTCTTAACCCTCTTTAATTTGATACCAATATTATAATATTTCATTTATTTCATCAGTGTAATTTAGTTAAACTTTAAAACAGGTGGCAACCCTAATGATACATATTTTTGGCTGTAAGCCTTCTTTACACTCTTTAATTTGATACCCACATTGCAATATTTCATTTACTTAATCAACTTAACTGAGTTAAAATTCTCAAATAGGTGGCAACTCCCGTCAAAAATACTTTCAGCAATTATCTTTCTTAAACCTCTTTAATTTGATACCCATATTGCAATAATTTATTTATTTTATCAATATATTTGAGTTTAAAAATTTTCAAATAGGTGGCAACCCTCCCATTTTTTGCGATATCATTGGTTCTGGTATTATACCGAACAATAGAAAAAAAAAATATTCAAATCGGTTCAGCCGTTCTCGAGTTTTAACGACCGTGACATACGAACACAACATTTTTATTAATATAGATTTGTAAAATAAACCACATGATGCTAAAAATATATTTTTTCAAATAATTTTTGAAATATTTTTTTTATAAAACCACTTTTTAATTTCATCAAAGAATATAGTAGCTTCAATTTAAATGAAAATGTTACAAGTACAGTCTACGTTAAATGGGACCAATGGCGAATAAGAAGAATAAGTGAAATTACCTTTACGTGTTTGTATCATGACTCTAATCATAATTTTCAAATAAAAATGACTACTGACTGAAGCCGTCATGCGCTGCAATTGTGTTTACTCTGACGGATTTCACTGCGGCAATTGTTCAGTTATTCACTTACCGCCGACTTCTTTAACGTCGCACACTGGGGCTTCTTCATAGAGGGCGATGCTCAAAACTCATTTTTCGAAAGTTGGTATTTAAGATAAAAAATATATACCAGCAGAGTCATAACAAAGTAGCAAATCTCGTGTATAAACATTGGGTTCCGAACTATTACCAGTTGCCGCGTACAACAGCTCAAAGTTAACTTTTCAGTCAGAAAATTTTTTTTCCGATATCGAAAGCGAGTTCATATGTGTTATTAAAGGCTGTCTTATTATGTTTAAGGTTACTATTAGTTTAGGACGAACTATGTCGTTGAATAAGCAATGTGTGCTGATTGTTTTACAACTTTACACCATTACATAATTTCAATGGTTTCTGAGATATAAGGAAAAAATTTTAATAAACAATTTTTTTTCATAGTGAATTTTTAAATTCGTTTTTTTCCAATATGCGCAAGGTTCTTTTTCCGAGTCTTTTTTTGTTATAACCGCAAGTCTTTATATATAAGTAAACTTAAAAGATTTGCACAAGAAGGTTGCGCATTTTTGAGAAAAATATGTTTTAACGTGAACTTATTAATTTTTGTCAGGCACATTTTGTCATTATTTTTATCAAAAATATGTTCCAAGTGGGAGTGTTTTAAGAAAAATTCAAACTAAATGGAAGAGAATGGTATATACCGTATGTATTTATTCTTTATTTCAATACTGTTAACTTTTATTCCAGACGGAACCCTTTTATCCATTAAAAATCGGGATTTGTGTGAAATATTTTTTAAAAGCCCGTCTAAATCACTACAATGCAAGCATCGGCGTAGCCAGAATGAAGTTTAGGGGGGGAGGGGCTCGACCCTATTAAGCTGGCATTTCAGGGTACTATATTATATATATATAAGAAAAATTTAAAAGTTAGGGGGGAGGCTCGAGCACCCCCCTGCCCCTACCTGGCTACGCCCATGAATGCAAGTTCAGAGATGTGGAACAAAATATCTCAAGCCAAACCAGCTGCCCAGCTTTGGAAAGAAAGAAGTTGCAAATATGTTTGCGCAATTTCAAGAGCTACATTACCTTAAAATGGATCAGAGGCGGTAGACACAAAAATAGATTTTATGAATCGGAAAAAGCGTGGTTAGAAAAAACTTGTCAATTTGTGGGGTATTAGATACCTAAAGGAGGAAGGCCCACTAAAGACTTTGGGGAATTTAGTGATCAGTCAAAACGTAGGAAAACGTCCTAGCTTCGTCAAGAGTATTCCCACGAACAATTATATAATATTTTGCTTTGCTGCCTCTATGCTTAAGTGCACATTTAAGATACCTACCCCAAAATGC
The DNA here is from genome assembly GCF_013731165.1 of Rhagoletis pomonella. Lineage (NCBI taxonomy): Eukaryota > Metazoa > Arthropoda > Insecta > Diptera > Tephritidae > Rhagoletis > Rhagoletis pomonella. The sequence goes on from NW_023458560.1 coordinate 12,655,318, forward strand.
GCATCAGAGGCATTATTTTTAAAATTTATAAGGAAACTGCTCCGATAGATGCATTCAACATACCTGCACATTGGCGATACCTGCCTTAAAAATTGTGCGACTAGTATCAATTATCATGGAAGACATGTCGCAGAACAACGAAAATGGCAATCAATTTATGTAGTTATATAGATAATTAGATAGCAATCGGTAAAAATTTCGCTTGCAGTAATTTCTACATGGTAAGTGCTCCGCCAATATTTGGTTTCATAGGGATTCGGATACCTTCCTCATTGAAGTAGTAAAGAAAATTCGCTTTTTCGGTTACGTGCACAAGTTTTTCGTGCAAAGAAGGATGTGCAGCTAAGCAAAATATACTGTAACGTTCGCAACACAAATGAGCCTGCGAGCTAGTGGAAAGCGCAGTGAAGCCAAACAAGTTCTCGACACTATTAATCCCCCATCTGAAGAAACTTCTCTGAACTGCCGCATGTTTTTTTCGAATCACGAAATAAAGATTTCAAAGCGTATCGTGAACGTTTTAGCCGAAAAACTTCAAGGAAAGCTAACCTTGAAGATGTATTTCATCGTCTACTTTATTCTTCTGATCCTCATATTACGAGTTTAAGACCTTTACAAACAGTAAAAAGAAAATAATTTGATCCAGAAGTAAAATACATGCTTTTAGAAGAAAATTTTGTATATACACAACCTGAATCTGATGATTATATAGACGAATAAAATTTTTATCGCGCCTTGTACCGTTTTGTTATTGTTTCTATTTTAAGTAATCTTTATGGCTCGTTACCATAATTACAATTATCAATGTACAATGAATTAGTTTTTCAGTATTTAGAACACGAAGTGACTTATTGGAAATAGTGGATGATCTGGGTTTATTATTTTTCTCTACATATTGTTCAATTTAACAAGAAAAACAATTTGTTGAACAGTGTTAGTACACAAAATAATGAAATAATATTATAAAAATAATATTATATTTCCGTTTTGGATGTGTCTTCGTAGTTTTCAGGGAAAAAATCCGGTTACAGACTTTTGAGCACCCACTTGTATGAAGCGGCCCCATTGTGCGTCGTCCGCAGTAAATCTGGGTAGGGCTCATGATTCAATAATTAAAGCTGATGTCAGATAAAACGCTTGCTTTGCTTTGCGTGACAGATAAAAGCATAAACAGACGGCTGCGTTGATCCGGATCAACTCGGGAATTAACTGCAGTAGGTCCGGATTAAGTCCGAGTCAACGCTGCCGTCTGTTTAAGCTTTAAGATGAATTGTGTGGCACAAAGCAAGCCACATTGATCGCTACAGGTACAGCGCGAAGCGAAAAGATGGCCAAGTCCCATTTTTTTGTGCGCGTTGACAATCAGCCGGTCAAATATTTTTTTTTTGCTTCGTCTAAATTCGAGTTTTCATGCAGAAACATAAAATTTAATTACATTGCTGATATTTCTAAAGCTAAATACCTATATAAAATCCACAGCAAGTTTAAAGCAGTACAAAATTGGTTTCTTCTCGTTCATTGTGGCATACTTTTTGCGTCTAGTGCTTTCTGGCAGGGTCATAAATGTCACGCAAAGCCACAAAGTTTTATCTGGCATCAGCTTAAAGGTAAGATAAACTGACAGTTGTCTCTCTCGCACCGCTCCCTTAGCAGTAGCACCGTGTTGCTTCTTTGCAAATTTACTTGAAAAAGTGGAGCTTATAGGTGATATAGAAGTATACATTTTTGTGCAATATAGTTATTTGTAAATGCATATAAAGTACATTTAACTGATGAAAAATAAATTATTTTTAAATTCGATGTTTACGTATAAATCATAGTAGTTTTATTTTAATTTAGAGCCCCCTTGCAGTTTTTATACCGCTAAATAGGACACAAATTTAATAATTCACGTACCCATATATCTTAATATTTTATTCAATATTTCGTTTAAAATTCCAAATTTGTACTTTTCTAGTACCATTTTCGCACCAAGAGATTTCATTCTTCCCCTTTATCCGTCCTTAGTAAATGCAACCTTTTGTAAGGGAGTGTCAAACCGCGGCTGACAACAATTATCTCACCTTTAATTATTGAATCATGGGTAGAGCCCATGGTACAATAACTACAGGTATTGTCTTCCCAGAGAGCGCATATTCCGATCTGCCTTATTTGGAAACCATCATTGTTGCCTACACTAAAAGGATTACGGGTAGGAAAAGGGATATTTCCATACCCCATATGCCATTTATTTACACGTATTTTTTCTAACAAACCTTCTTGCAGAGAACTTATTTAATTTGCAAAAGCCGAAAAAAGAACATTTGCTTAGTAAATAAACTCAAAATTTTGTATGGCTCACTTCATTTCAAAAGTTTTTTCTTTTGTTTTGAAAAAATTATAGGAGTTAAATTAAGCGAAAATAAAAAACAAAGCCAAATAAAAGTAAAAGAATCAACATTGAACTACGTCAAAATTAAAATAAGGGAGCACGAATTTTGATGTGAAGTGAAACTCTCTGGGAAGACAATACCTGTAATTATTGTACAATGCGGTAGAGCTATATTTATATATATTTTAATATTTATTTATGTTTAAATTAGGGCTGTGCGATTAATTGAATACTCAAAATTTTAATTAATCATAAAGTAAATAACTCAATTATTCGATTAATTGGAAATTATGATTACTCAAAAGTTCAGTTACTCGAGTAATCAAGATTTTTGATTAACCAAAAACAAAAATATTTGAGTAATTTGCTTTATGATTAATCAACATTTCGAGTAAAATGAGTAATCAACATTTCAACTCTTTACATATGTATAAAGTAGTTAAAGTTCCTTGATACTTTGAAAACAACGTTTCTGTTTTCAAAAATTAAAGCAAACAATTTTTTTCATATACAGAATGTAAAAAAGAAAATAAGCATTTTCCAAAGCAAACTCTTTTAACGAGCAAAATTATTTTTTTGAGTAATCATATTTCAAGTAACTCGATTAATCATCGTTTTGAGTCATCAAAATCTTGATTACTCGAGTAATTGATTAACCGAATAATTGATTAACCAACTTGCTCGAGTAATCGAATAATCGCACAGCCCTAGTTTAAATATTTCTTTTCGTACGCGTATTGATATTAATTTTCGTGATAGTTTTCGAAGTCGTACATATTTGCATTTGTTGCATCGCAGTTTAGATTTTTATAAAACCCACGAAAATGCTATCACTGCCAGGCTGCTATGCCGTAAATGGTTATCCTTGTAGTTGCATTAAAGAATAACACAGAAATTTAAAAATTTAATTTTTGCTTTAAAATTTTGACAATAACTAATTTTCTCTAATGTATCAGTTATATTTTTGAAAAGTGTTCCATATAAAATTACTGTTGTAAATTTTATAGTTTTGCGCGGAGTAAGTGAAAGGCACTGACAAACACATTTTTAATTTGCTTAGAGTTTCTTTACTTTGACGCTCAAATTGCACTAAAAATTCTTTGATTTTGCTTTTTCTAACACTAATTGAACATTTTTCTATGCAATCAGGTGAAAGAATGTAAGAAACTGCGAGGGGAACAATCGCCGTTGTTGCAGATAAAGGAATCCTTAGCTGAATTGCTTTACGTCTTGCTTCCTAATTCGCTAGCACTGAAGCTTCCTAATTCGCTAGCACTGAAGTGGAGAGTTGCAGTATCCTTGCTACAGTTGCTATGTGCCATGCAAAAGAGCAAAGTCGATAAAAAGAAAAGCGCAATGAGTAATTAAAGTGAAAAACATTTGGCGTCAGGTAAAGGACACGTGAAAGGATTTGCTAAAACTAATTCCACTTAAAACTGCTTGTCGATTGAAAAATAATAAAATAAAAGTGATCAGCGAAAAGGGCAAGGATAATGTGCAAGGATTACACGTATTTTCTCGTTTCGATCACATGGCGAACTTGATCTTGAAAGCAAAAATATTTGAAAATGCAAAGAAAGTTTAATACTATTAAAAGAAGTTAAATAAATACGTAAAACCTTATTTTTATACTAAGTTGGTTGACATTTTATATGATTAAAGTGTTTCGAAACAGCATAGCCATGTTGAATAACACCTGCCTGTGAAGTTTTACTTTTTTCCCGTTCCATTAGTTATGCTATTTTTTTTATTGTCTAAGGCCCACTTGCAGAACATCCAGAGTTAAATATATAAATAGAGGGTTAAGTAGCTCAGAGTTAAATTGTTAAATTTCTAAACAAGACAAAGTCTTGCATCAGAATTTGAGTACGCATTTTTCGGGATCAGCAATGGTAGTTAAATGATCGATTGATTTTTTTTTTTACATGACAAGTAACCGCCATTATCCTCCTTGAGTATGCGATTCATTTCATATATGTACATTCGTACCAGCTGCGTGAACTTTTCCAGAGATATACTGCATAAGGGTTTTTTGACACAAGGAATTCATTTTTGAAAATAGTTTTTTATTATCTCTGCACTAGATGGCACTGTAGGCCAATTTTATAAGGTTTCTTTGAGCTTTTCAAGTAAATACCCAAATTACAGGTTATTATTAAAAAAATTTAGTCGCGGTGTGAAATTTTCATTATTCGTATTACAAATACCAATTTTAAGCACCGAAATGAATATTTTAAACGGAAATTAATTAATTTATTGCATTTTGTTTTATTCTTTTGTCTACTATTTTCAAACTTTTCTTCGCTTTTTATTTAGCTTTTCAGAATCATCGTCATAATTGTTTTATTACTCTCCCTGGAGAGTGCAATTTTACTACTTGATAGGTTTTAGTCTTAAAATCGCTGGAACGGCTTTTTTTTAGTATTTATTCCCTTTGGTATGCATTTTCATTAAGATCTATGTAATAGTAATCATTATTATTTTTTATATAATATGTGTTTTTATAAGCGTGAAACACAAAAGAATAACTATAACAGGTGTTTGGTTTCAAATTTGGATTTCGTTTTTAATTGGATTAACGATTCATGATTAAAATTATTAATCGTAATCACACCCGACGAATAAAGACGAAAAAAATTTAATCATTAATCATTCAGATGATTGCGATTAATTAATTTCAATTGTTAATCGCGATTAATATTTTAATCGTTAATCAGATTAACATTTTGCCCACACTGGTTTTCTATAACAGAAATTCATAACGTTCTTTGTGGTTTTACTTTAAAAATGGTTGATTGTTAGAGAAAGTATCAACATTATTGCTTTTGTTGCAACAAGTTTCAAGTTCCACATAGTTTAGCGGGAATAAGGGAAAATATTGAAAAAATGTATGAAATTTATTTCAACGCACGAGTTGTACGTAATGCACCTTGGGCACCAAAATAGAATGTGCAGAACTTGTTACCATTCGCTATTTAATTGGTTCAAAGGAGCACAGAGTTCAATGCAGTTCGGAATGCCAACAATCTGGACTAACCTTTGTAAAGATAGTGTTTTTTTTTGGATGATTTTGAAAATAAAAAACAAAAAAGAAGGAAAGTTCGAAGAAAAAGTGGGCAAAATAATAAAAAGTACAATAAATAAATTATTTTTTGTTTAAAATATTAATTGCAGTATTTAAAATCACATCATGACTGAGAAAAAAATGCAACGAAATTCAATGAAATTGGCCCCAAAAATGAGTTCCTCGTATAAAAACCCCTTATACGAGTATTTTCTAATAATATTTACCAAGAACTTAACTTAGTTAAATAATAAATTGTATGCAAGGATTCTAGTGAGGATATCTTTCTTATTTGAGCTAAACTCAAAAAAGCTACTCACGTAGTATTATTGAGATCTAAATTATCACTTGCATTTGGTTCTACTCAAGGGCCAACAAGCGTGATTTTGTCGCATATTGTTATTAAAGGGGGTATCAAATGAAATGTGTTTGAAAAGGCTTTATCTCAGAACTATATTTAAAAAAAAATTAGCTTAATTCATCAGGTAATTGAAATAAGTATTGCAATTTCAGACGAAAGATCTGTTTTTATTTCTTAACTATATTTAGGAGGGTTGCCACCTATTTGGAAAGAGGACTTGTGTATAGTCCGAATACGAAGATAATGCAAAGACGAGCACGAACACGACGAAAATATACTAATACGGGGACATAAGCTAATTTGAAATGTGATAAAAATGTCTGCAGTACGAAACGAAATAAAAATGAATCGAAGTAGTGAAGGATGACGCTGGCCAAATATTAACTCGTAGAAGTAACATGTCATGGCATATATGTATGTATGTACTTATTAGCTGATGGCACATATGATTGAATTTAATGTAATGCTTCTCTATTGATAATTATTATCAATATGCATTTGTATTTATATATAAAATTCAATTCAATGAAATCCAAATGAATATTTCATGTACAGTTTTTAACTGGAATGTGCTCTTAATAATACTGCGTCTTCTACATTTAAGTTGAGTGGCTGCAGCTCGCACAGCGCGCAATTCCAGACGAAGGCGCTGAACTGATCATTTTTAATCAAACTATAAAAAAAAAATAAAATAAAAAAAATATATTTATGCGACAAAATATTTTAAGATTTTTTATATTTCTCTCGTCTTAAATAAAAATGTATTAAAAGATGTTATGTCCTTTTATTCTAAAAACAAAATCGTATGTTCGGATTTGAACTTTCAGAAATGTCCACAGAACTCTGGTCACCATATACCAATAACCATCCTTGGAAAGTCTGCGGGAAGTGTCAGAAATTAAAAATCTGTACAGCCGTGCTCGAGCTTTGCGAACAACAAAAAGGCCATCGAAATATGTATGCATGTACACTGAGGGGAAAAAAATTTAGAATTAAAAAAAACGTGCTAAATTAAAAAAAATACTTATATGAAAGAGCACCAACCCAACTCGTTCTAAATTTGAGTATGTACGTTATAAAATATGTCGTTTTGAAGTGCACAGATGCTTTTTCGTAATTAAGAAGAAAAAAATAAAATCAATTTTATGCTCCGTCTGATGGTAATTGAACCCGGATCCTCTTGGCATCAACCAAATGTATCAAGCGTCTTTGCACACTCAGCTACAGCTAGCCAAACATGTAAATGTGTTTTCAAATGTTGAGTGTGAATCAACATCACAGCGCGCGATTAGTGCATTTGTACAGATAAAGATGTACCATGTATCATAATTCAATAACACAAGGTTGGATAACCTGGCAGTTGTCTCGCTTCCGCATTCTGCCTTAGCCTGTGTTGCTTTCTTTTTTGATTTATAGAAACTACTACTAAAAGACAAGGAGAAATATTGTCTTCGTATAAAAAATAAAGTCCAACAGGCAACACTGCCGATAGTTTCATCGATTGTTTCGTGGAAATTGATTTTCTTATGACAAAAAATCAAAAATAATGGAGCTATTTTGAATTAAAACAATAAATTAACTTATTTCTTTGCAGAGTATCGGAGTTATTCAAAAACCTGTGTTTTACAGCAAGTGCAGTCGGTACCAATAAGTTTTGCGTGCTAGGATCTCTGTGTATCCGTCCACGTTTGGCTGGTGCAGTCCACTGGGAATTACAGCTGCACCGATTTATTTGGTGAAGTGCAGCCGTTACATACTTACAAGTAAGTATACCACCCCATAAAAGCGAAAGTGTAAATGTCAATAAAGTTTTTCACTTTGTGTCCGTCCACCAAATGTAATAAATAAATTTAAGATATTGAACATGTAATTTTCAAATGCAACAAATATAATAATTTTTTAAAAATATTAATTTATATACATCAATTGCATCTTTACTAGTTGTATACTTCTGCATATCGCACACTGTCTTCAAAAGAGTCACAACCCAAACTAATACGTTTGTCAGATTAGATTTTTTTTACACATTATAAGAAAAATTTGATCCAGCTTTTGCTGAAAGGTAGCTTTTCTGTGTACATTTTTAGCGCATAATATCAAAAATGCCAAATTTGGAGTTGTGACTCTTTTCAAGACGGTGTGTAATTTAGTCACTTTGAGTAAGGTATTTGTTTGAATTCCATTAATTTTATTTAATATATACTGGAGTTTTAATGAAACCATGGTTTGTTTTGAATATTTGGGAATATTTGTCGATAAAATTTTTCTTTTGTCAGAATTTTATGTGAATAAAATTCTCTCATTCTTCATTTATTTCATTTTTAATATCTATATAGCATGCTTAATTCACCATAAACAAGTTAATTCGTTGTCTATTGTGTAGATCAATGGAATCTGCTTTAATATTTTAATTCAATATAATATACAAAAAACGCATTTTAGGACTGCCAGACTACTTTTCCTACTACCTTTTCACAAAAAGGGATAAAATGGTTACTCGCTTTCTCTTCCTTCTCAAATGCACAATGTTGACACAAATGTCAATATTTATCCAACCTTGTATTATTGAATCATGATATGTGTGTATGTGTTGTCACCGCTGTGCATGCCCAATGTGCCAATCGATGTCGTATCCGACTCGTTTTGGTGAACAATTTGTTCGCCGGCGACGGTCGCAAACGACGAGCCGGCGAACTCGCCGTCGGATGAAAAGAACAATTCGCCGGTGAGTCGAAAAACGACTCCCCTGCAGCCCGCATAACCGATATACCAGCGAACTGCAAAACTATACTAAAAATTTATACCAAATTTAAAGTAAAAGTATAGTTTTATACCAAATTTAAAAAAACTTCATACCAACAAATTTTATTTTTTATTAATTCAATCAATAGAGTGAACTGTACTTTTATAAAAAAATATATAAAACAAGTAAGAAAGTCTAAGTTCGGGCGGAGCCGAACATTAAATACCCGGCGCAAGTATATATGTTTTCCACCTTTCCGAAAGCTACCGCTACATGATAAGCCGGGGTGTATACATTTTAAGTAAATTAGCGCCCTTAAATTTCGAAATATTGAAATTTCAAGCATATCTGAAATTTACCGTTATATGAAAAGCGGCCTCAATTTTAGTCCGATTTCAACAATTTTCAACGGTTTGCTTTTATGTGGCAAGCACAATAACCATACCAAGTTTGGTACTAATTGCTAGAACGGTTAGCGAGATACATATATGTGATCACAAGTGGGCGGTGCTACGCCCATTTTCCAAATTTTTGTCATAAACGTATCTCTTGGTAAAGAATTGTTGCAATCATCAATTTTGAATAAATTAGCTTCAATATTTACTGATTTATCGAAGATTTTGTATTTCTCGAAATTACCGTTATATGGGATGTGGGCGTGGTTATTGTCCGATTTTAGAAATTTTCTGCCATTTAGTATGCTGTACTAAGGCCAACAACAGTGCCAAGTTTGGAAGAAATTGGTGTAGCGGTTACCAAGATATACACATGCAACCATAAGTGGGCGTGGCTACGCCCATTTTCCAAAAATTTATAATATTCATGTTTTCCGTCTGAAACTCATTGTAGGTACCAATTTAAAGTGAATTATCTTCAGTAGTTACTAAAATATCGCAGTTTTCGTATTTCTTAATATTACCGTTATATGGGAGGTACGCGTGGTTATTATCCGATTTCGCCCATTTTCAATAACATCCGTCCCACGCCCAAAAGAAGTTCACGTACCAAGTTTCGTTAAGATATCTCAATTTTTACTCGAGTTTTACTCGACAGTCACCGCTTAATCGATTTCTCTTTTCATTCTGATCATTTATGTATACATTTGTCTCTATCTATCTCGATTCGTTTTGCCTGTTACAAACAACCGTTATGTGAACAAAGTTATAATACCCTTGTGCACAAGTGCGCTCGGGTATAAAAATACAAGTAATTTGAAGAATATTATGAATATTGAAAAAAAGATGTAGGCGGTTTACTATCCAAATGAATGACTTTTATTTATACTTACACTGAGGGAAAAAATATTAAAATCAGATAGAAACGTAATTGATCTTACTATAAACGTCAACGAAAGTACTGTATATTGGTAAATATTCAATTCAATTACGCGCATATTAAAATGACCGCGTTCGTACTGAAAAACATCCGTGAAGTGAATAATCAAGGCAAAAACTAAAAAAAAATTTAATTTGCATGCTGCCTGGCAGTGGAATTCGAACCCGACCATCTCCGGACATCAATAACTTGTGGCAAGCATCTTTGCGCACTCAGCTACACCCAGACATATAAATTTGCGTATCCATCAACACCAAATGTTGAATATCCATCAACACCAGAGCACGCGATTTGTGCGGATAAACATGTATGTACTATGTATGGATGTGTGTGTTGTCACCGCTCTCAGAGCGGCGCTCTGCATGCTTGGGGTGCGTATGTATACTTACATATACATCAAGAATGATAGAATACAAGATTGCGCCAATCGAGCTGAGAGCAACTGGTCGTGACGTCAATAAATACTAGAATGAGAGAGCAAGACGAACTCGACAAGAAAAAGAGGAAGCATCGACCAAAAGGCAGTGTTGCCAAGTTTTGACTTTGAAAAATCACCAAATTTTTATTGGTGTATTTTATGGACTATGTATGAATACATAATTTTATTGTAAGGATGCCGATTCAAAAATCAATGTTTCTTGCACAACGGTCGATTTCTTCAGGCATGATTGAAGGTGCTGCCACATATTTCTTTGTCACTTATGATTGTCACTGTGCCATGATTTTGTTTAAATTCTTGTAAAATTGCTTACCACACTTACGATTGCTATACATTTTTCTTCAATTTTTTTAAGATTTTCTAATTTGGTGTCTTCAAACTAAAAACAAAAGCACCAAAAACGCACCAAGCACAAAAGTCAAAAATTTTCGCGTTTTGAATACCCACTAAATTTGGTGCGAAAAGCATGAAGTTGGCAACAGTGAATGTAAACAAAAGTATTTTATGACGTCAGCGATTGGGTGGATGCTGTCAAATCGACGAAGAGAGGGTTAGCGGTCCGCGAATGGCGCGACCTTTATTTTCTGGATCGTGGATACGCGATGGAATTTGGAACTGAAAACTAAACATGTTGTTCTTTAAATGGCAATTTGTCCGAAGAAATCGCAATTGGCGAAATTCAAATGGTAATACAATGCAGGCGAACAACACAACGTCAAAGCGAGTAAAATTCGTTTACATGGCAGCAATTAAATAATTAAACCATTATATAAAGCTCTTTACTATTTAGTGCATACCCACTGATTTCCGCCCCTGCGGCAAAAGTAAAATGTACTCCGGATTAACTAGCAAAAATCCTCAAAATTACCGCAGAAAACAAAATTATCATGGGTAGTTGCTTTAGGTTTCGCTGCCTCCAGCGCGAGCAGAAGAAAAGCCTCTGTGGAGGGAACTTCACATGAATAGCTCATTAGCGGAAATTGCTTTAAATATTATAAAATCTTTGCCTTACTGAACTACTTTTCACCGTTAAACAAGCGTATGCACTTAATTATGTTTGTATGTATGTGCACTTAATTATGTTTGAATGTATGTATGCGTGTTCAGTTGGGCGCACGGAGCAGCTGCAAACTTTCGTTAATCTCATTGCCTTCATTGTAAAATTTTTAGTAAATGCTTTGGCTTCTTTCTACTCCCTCCGCGCGAATAAACAAATTACGAAAATCCTCTAAAATCCCATTGCCACTATCTGTTGCGCTTCTGAAGTCGGAGAGTGTGCGCCCACTAATAGGAGTACGCCTAATTAATGTGTTTGTGCAAAAAGTGAGCATTAAAATGAGACAAAAAAAAAACAACAGGAAATAAGGAAACCCAAAGATAAAGTGCAGTCGTCAGAGAAAAGAGCGATGCAGCAGTGCGAAGAAGAGCAGCGTTGCCAGGTTGACGTTTTTAACGTCATTTGGACGTTTTTTGTATCCTGTTGACGTTCGGACGATTTTGTGTAAAAATGACGTTTTGTAACTTCCCAGTAATTTTTCTCTGTTACTAAATCTTGTAAGTAGAACTAATTTTGAATTATTTTCTTAACAAATCCTTACAAGTTTTTTTTCGTAGCACTTTCTACAAAATATATTTATTCTTTGGACACAGATGACTTAACTATGATGCAAACCAAGCGTACGGGCATTTTTTTGGATTCTTGGACTAAGGATCTCGCGTTCAAAGGCTGGTTTTGTAAACACTTGAGGTTACGAGGCTTATTGCAATGTTTGCAATTGCACATTAAAAGCCAAATCAGGAAGAGCTGATCTATTGCAACACGCATGCTCGCAAAAGCACCAAAAAAGCTGTAGCAGCATAAAAAGTCAGGAAACAGTAGGCGATTTTTTTAAGACTGCCGTGAAAATTTAATGAACGCAAAAACGGCTGAAATATTGCTATGTTCCTTCTTAGTAGACCGTAATTTAGCATTTTCGACAACCGATTACCTAACCAAATGCTACAAGAAAAAAAAACTATTAAAAATTAACACGATTATTTAGCCCCTTTAAACTTGCACATTATTACCTCGGAATTTAATAGGCTTGATAGCATACTCAAAAAAAAATTCCTAAAAATCTGAATAAAAAGGTTAAAATCTAGCTGAAATTTTGCAGATTTTGTATAATTTTTGCACAAAGTTTGAAATGTGGATATATATTTTGTTTGTTATATAAAAAGCTAGGCTTTTATGGAAAAATAATAAACATTAAATAAACAATAGAAAAGCAGCCACAATCGATCAAAATGTTGATGACTTAATCAGCTGATCACGAGTGTATGTATAAAATGATTTTTAACCGACTTCCCAAAAAGGAGGAGGTTATTATATAACGATCTCAAAGCAGTTTACAATGAATTTTAAATGTGTTCTGTCGAAATGATATTTTAATATACTTTACGTAAATACTTATGTACATTTGTATACAATAAAAGTTTAATAAGAGCAATTCTCTGTGCATACCATGATACAAAAAAGAAGGTAGTTTCAATAAACAACTTTTTGATTAAAATGCAGATTTTTGACAATTGCTCAATTGTAAAAAAATCGAAGCGACGTTAACCAATTCTAAGTTTTTTGGTGTGGGAGATTTTATATCCTAAATTTGGGATTATAATGAAAATAGTTGTATTAATATATACCTTTTAAAAATAATCAATATCTCGTCTTAAAAACGTTTAAATTTAACATTAAATTCGATACCTACTTGCCAAATCATTATTTTAATATTAATACAATTTTAGTGAACATATTTTAAAATTTTTTTAGTGTCCTCATGTCATCTCATTATTTCACAATGTAGTTTTCTATATCGGATACGATGATTCTGATGTAATTCAGACACTAAAATTACACATTTCGATGTGTTATTTAATACATATTAGCTTCGTTTCTTTATTCATTCCAGATAATCCCAATTCACAGCCAGAATAAACAGAATTCGTTTGAAATATACGTTGACATATCATCAGGAACATTCCAAAGAATAAGTAAACAAAAAAGTTTATTAAAAACGTTCAGAATGAATAAAGAAATGCAGCCATTGTCTTTGTCCATTTGACAGCAACTGGAATTTACTTTAGGACCCATGGGCATACAATTTTTCCAGCAACACATATTGTTTTCACATGAAATTTTGACACACCCAAAATTGAAGTATAAAATAAATAGATACAAATAAACTTTAAATCAAACTGATTTGTGTAGTCCAAGGGCGTCTTTAGTAAATGTTTGGAGGCTTTTTTAATATATCCTATCTTATTATATATTTCTTAGCTTTTCTACATTCTGAGAAGTTGAGAGAATGAAGTCTAATATTCTTTTTGGGTCAACTATGATGTTTGATTTCATTTTTTGCAATCATTAGTTCATTTCGCTTGAGGAGTCGCAATGCTCATACCGGCTGTACCGATTTTTTGGAAATTTCGGACACAAATTTTCCAAGAATGGTTATAGGCTAAAACAAACCCGATATCTAAAGGGCGTGTGGAAAGTCCCATACAAATCGAATTTTTCATAGTGCATATCTCTGGAATTATTTGTGGTAGAGTCCTGGAACTTTGTATGGATATATGTATGGATTTATTGGAAAATGCGGCGTGCCACCGTAGAACTTGGAATAGAGGTAAATGAAATCAATCCCAAACCTATGAAAAATGGGGGTATATGAAAACGATCTCGAAGCCATTGAAAGCTAGCGGTATAAACCAAATAAACTAAAATTCTTGTGACGCATAGATACCTCTGGAAGCATTTATTTTTCCAACGGAAATATGTACAGGAAAACGGGCGCGACACCTTCTGGAAAGTAACATGATCACAGGGTGTATCCCGAGAACCATTTTAAGCTAAACCTTCAGGGATTACATTCTCGCTAAGACCCATAGGCATAAGCTGAAATTGCGTCGCAAGTTTTATGATCGGCTTAGGTAAGGTTTAACCACTTAACCCCCCTTTGTTTTCGTCGCTACTGAATTCACACTGATTTCACACAATTTAAAATGTACATGTAAGAACAAAATATTTTTTAATCGACAAAAAATTAATAAGAAAATTTGAAGGATTTTAGATATTGGGCATGATACAATAATTTTTAGAAGGTAGTTTCACTTCTTCTTCTTATCCGCCATGTTAGCTATCTGACAGAAAACGTGTTTCGTATTTTTTGTTGTACCAACTTTTTCAAAACAAAAATCCAGCTTTTGACGTTGGAAAAATAAAACAAAGAAAAGCCAAACATATAAGTAGAGAAATTTTCGAATATTTTGTAATAATTTTCTTCATAAAAAAATTAACTGCTGCTTTCGTGGATATTGCAACACACGGAATAGATGTAAGGACACAGCTATAAGAGCCACCGCACACCACAGACTTTATCGGCCGCCTATTTAAATGATAGGGCTCGCTTGAAATATGTACATGAAGATGTATGGAGGTGCGCACACTACACCAGCTTAATCGCTCTGACCAATAAGTTGTGGTGCAATGGAAAGACTAATCTAGATCTAATCCATTATAAACAAGAAATATTGCTGTTATATTTTCATTTTTATGATTTTTATTCATGTGATTAGCAGTGGCAAAAATGTATGTATAAAATACGTATATTTATATTAAAAATTAAGTGATCAGTTATGAAACATATAAATCTTTACATGTTCTGTTAAAAAATATCTAAAATAACAAGCGATAATCCCCAAGTTCTATATCGTAGCAGTGGCCACATTGCGTGTTTGTCACAGACACGTTTTATGTCAAAAATTTTGAAGTGAAACTACCTTCTAAAAATTATTGTATCATGGATATTGGGTATGGTAGCACGAAATGTCACAATCTGCTTAATTGTCAGGTTGTTAATATGGCGACGAAAAAATGACAATGGAACTACCTTGTTTTTTGTATCATGGTGCATACATTTGAAAAAGACGTTTTTGGGTAGGAAATGACGTTTTTTCATGCCGAAGACCTGGCAACACTGAAGAAGAGGTAGTGCAAACAACAAAGCAATTAAAACCATTTACGCAAACAGCACTCTGCTCCAGACAGACTAAGAAGGTCATTTTGTTTAAAAGTGGCTAAATGAATTAAATTATTTTATACGCCAACGACCAGCTGATACCCTTGTGTTCGCGGCTGCATGAAATCTGTGCGCTCATACAAGCGAAGCCGTGTGGAATATACGACGAATCTAAAAAAGGTAAGGCTACTTTGGTTAAAATAGACACAGACAGACCAACATGCGTAAGTGGGAACAACAGAAGCGTGGAATTACCGAAACTGCTGAATCGATTTCTCCCTTCCTTCTTGGAGTTTAGCTAAATACATATCACCCCTTTTCTTGCAAGAGTGTCATATTCCAACAAGTAAGAAAGCCTAAGTTCGGGCAGAGCCGAACATTAAATACCCGGCGCACGTATTAAATATATGTTTTTCGCCTTACCGAAAGCTACGGCTATATGGTAAGCCGGGGCGTATCAATTTTGAGTAAATTAGAGTCCTTAGATTTCGAAATTTTGAAGTTTCAAGCAGTTCTGACATTTACCGTTATATGAGAAGCGGCCGTTATTTTAGTCCGATTTCAATAATTTTCAACGGTTTGCTTATATGTGGCAAGCACAATAACCACACCGAGTTTGGTACAAATTGGTAGAACGGTTACTGAGATACATATATGTGATCATAAGTGGGCGGTGCCACGCCCATTTTCCAAAAATTTATCACAAACGTATTTCTTGGTAAAGAATTGTTGCAAGCATCAATTTTGAATAAATTAGCTTCAATATTTACTGATTTATCGAAGATTTTGTATTTCTCTAAATTACCGTTATATGGGATGTGGGCGTGGTTATCGTCCGATTTTAAAAATTTTAGGCGATTTTGTATGCTGTACGAAGGCCGACAACTGTGCCAAGTTTGGTAGAAATTGGTACAGCGGTTACCAAGATATACACATGTAACCATAAGTGGGCGTGGCTACGCCCATTTTCCAAAAATGTATAATATTATTATTTTTTGTCAAAAAATTATTGTAAATACCAATTTTGAGTGATTTATCTTCAGTAGTTACTAAAATATCGCAGTTTTCGTATTTCTGGAAATTACCGTTATATGGGAAGTGGGCGTGGTTACAGTCCGATTTCGCCCATTTTCAATAGCAACCTACCTTGGATTAAGGGAAACCTACATACCAAATTTCGTTGAGATATCTCAATTTTTGCTCGAGTTATCGTGTACACGGACAGACGGACAGACGGACAGACGGACGGACAGACAGACATGGCTTAATCGATTTCTTTTTTTATCCTGATCATTTATGTATACATTTGTCTATATCTATCTCGATTCGTTTTGGCTGTTACAAACAACCGTTATGTGAACAAAATTAATATACCCTTGTGCACAAGTGCGCTCGGGTATAAAAAACTCGGGAAAGACGGCTTTAAATTTTATTGTTTTTATACTGTTACGATTATCCTCGAAACCTTGAGGGATTACCCAAATATACTCGGGCTCGTATCGCTGGATTGTTAAATAAATGCTAACGATGACCGAATTGTAGTACAATTAACTTTATTGTACAACAAACAATTTACAATACTTGCTAATACAGTAAAAACACTTTACAATACTTGTTAAAGCAATAACAACGCTATACTACTTGTTAACACAATTAAACTTATAGCTTGCTTATTCGCAACTCGATTCTCCGCTCACTTTACTTGTAGCTTGCTGACTTGTAACTCACTCACCTTCGCGTTGGCGGCGCCCTTATATACCTGCGCTGGCACTTATGGCAACTCTAGAACATTCTGAAGTTTATCGCTCATTCTCTTTCTCTCGCTGTTCGCAGTGTTCATCCAACTTGACGTTTCTCTTTGTAGAACATTCTACGTCATTCTTCGAACATTCTGCCTATTTCTCGTTGTTCGCTTTGTGTTGCCGCAGTATTCGCCACACTGCCCTCCACCTAAGTCTGATCGTCCCGATCAGACACACTTGCGGTTCCAAACGCTGCAAGCCTTTCCAAGTGGACCACCTTCATCTTGTTTCTTGGTCTCCCAACGGTCTGGATCCGATACACTACGTCATTTAGCCGTTTTACGACCTTATACGGACCTTCCCAGTTGCATTGTAGTTTTGGGGACAAACCTTTCTTTCGTTGTGGATTGTACAGCAACACCAAATCTCCTTCCTGGAAACCCTCGGAATTCATCGCCTTATCATACCTGGCTTTCATCTTGTCACTCATAATTTGTGTGCGCTGTCTCACAAGAGCATGTATCTCTCTCAGCTCCTCTTCCAGGATGTTTGACGTCTCTTTTCCAATCCTTCTAGCATCACCAGTCACCCCAAACTTCAGATCACTAGGCAAACGGAGCTCACTGCCGAATATTACCCTTGCAGGAGTTTTACCCGTTGTTTCATGCACTGCTGACCGGTATCCCATCAGGAACAAGGGTATGCGGACATCCCAATCTTTTTGATTCTTGTCCACGACCTTCCGCAAATGCTCTTCCAGGGTTCGGTTGAACCGTTCCACCATGCCGTCTGATTGGGGATGAAGAGCCGTCGTTCGAGTTTTCCGGATACCCAGTATCTGGCACATCTCTTGGAACACTGCGGACTCAAAATTTCTTCCCTGGTCAGAGTGCAGCTCTATAGGTACACCGTATCTCGCAACCCAATTGTAGGTGAATACCTCCGCTACTGTTTTAGCTTCCTGGTTTGGAATCGGGTATACCTCCGGCCATTTGCTAAAGTAGTCCA
>NW_023458560.1:12693437-12716537 GCF_013731165.1 Rhagoletis pomonella
TTTAGTCTGGGCTTTGAAAAACCAAAGGAAGAAGTCGCTTTACATATGTATATACCCTGCAAACCAAAGTTCCCGAAATCTTAACGACATCTTTAGGAGTATCTCATTACTGTAACCGTTTTTACGAATTTATTTAAAAAGAACATTATATGAAGCGGTTGACACGAACTCTGCAAGAAATTGATCACATAGCAGCATTAGTTTCATTGTTTCACCGATTTTCTTCCAAAATTTCGTTAAAGGATCGAATTGTGCATGGTTTATTTCATTTTAGAAAATTTGGGAAAAAATCGGGTGAGATATTTACGAATTATTAAAAATTTCTCTACAATTCAGAATACTTTGAAAAAATGGTTTGCAGGATACATACATAGAAATATGATGTTGCCAAATGTATAAGTTTCTTAGAGAATATGATAAGAATCTTCTGACTTCATTTAAGAAAGTATTTTCTAATTGATTTTCTGCTGTGTTTTGTATTTAGTATTTAAATAAATTAGCAAATCCTTTTCTTAGCTTTCTTATTTATTTTAATGTTTTTTCTTGTGGTTTTTTCAATCAGTTTTGTTGTTATTTGGAAACCGTTTTCGCATTTTCAGTAAAGTCTTTTCCTTAATTTCATTGAAATCTAAACCAAATTTGAATATTTCATGAATTATTTAATATTTCGCGACCAAGAAAACATTTAACAAAGATTAAATAAAAAACGTCTCTCTCTGTAGCATCTTTATTAATACAAAAACAAATATAAAATACTTAACGCAGGCGTTCAATAGGGAAGAGAGAATCGTAAAAAGTCAGAGGAGATGGAACAGTTAACAATCAAGTAAAGGAACTTAGACTTAAAGGAAGCGTTGAAGGTGGTTGATATAGTACATATTACCTGGGAGCGCATTACTGGCGAGCTCGAGCTACCCTACCTGATAAAAAGTACTTTGCATCAGTAATAATTTTATAAAATTGCGCAGCAAAACCTAGAATAAGCAGCATCATTAGAAACGCATCCCATAGCACATCACAGCCAGAAATGAAATAACGTTCCACATCACTCTAACCTCAAGTGTTCAAGTAGACGATTGTTTAATAAAGTCTGCAGTAAGTAACCCACTGCTAGTAATTCATGAGCCCGATTCAAATTATTGCCGAACCCTCTGCGCTGGCTTAGAGAGGTGCCAAGTGCGCTCCAGATTCAGACGCGTGCTTTCAAAGAGTCTTGGTTCCTTCAGATTAGTGAGGAAAAAAGCAGTAATCTGGAGTCGCCTTAGTTTCTCTTCCACTCTGATATCCCATGCTACTAAACCCCTGCAAAAACTGCCCACTTGGGGGCGGGAGATAGCTTTATAGCGTTCAAGCTTTTCAATTTATCGGAGCTGGTCGGAATTTTACCTGCCCAATTGGAATATAATCTACACTTCCTATGTTCGAGGGTAGATCTCTAGGGCTTGGGGCGTGAACAGGCTATAACTTTTTTTAACTATGAAGTGACTTACTGTTCTGTACATAAGAAATAGGATTTCTCATGATTGTGAAGCCCCAAAGTGGATACTAGACGGGGATCTACGTTGGCGTGAAAAAATATGGGGGTTAACGAGTTGTCCACGAAAATTTATTTCTTTATTTTATTTATTTAAATGGTCTTGGCTAAAAATTTTTATGTGCTACGGTGCCTATGTAATCCTGACAGATAGCGCGAAAAAATTAATTTTGCAAACTTTTGATTTTTATTTGGTCCAAGGGATTGAAACTTTTTTCATTTAGGCCGGCATATAGATCCGATAAACTCTTTATTTAGCTTTAATTTCCTATTTTTAGAAGGTCCCTAAATTTTTTCGAGTAGTGTATAGTGATCTTCACGCACTGCTGCACTTATCCTCACTTTGTGTCTTCATACGTGGGGAAGCCTTAAAGACCACCTGCAGACTAAAAGAAACGGATGTTGGTGTGGTACTAAGTGCGGCGAGGCTGAAATTACTGGCGGCAGAGATCTGCGCACTTGTGTCAATGCCACAGGATAGGGCGCCGCCATTACCTTTGATGTAAAAATTCTAATGTTGAGTTCCCTGAGGCTGAATGCTTGTTTAATTCCAGCACTGATCCCGTGCACATTGTAGAATCTTCACTGATGGCTCCAAAATTGACTCTGGGCCAGGATTCGGGGTCTTTTTCGAAGTTAATGGGATAAGCTTCACTTTTCTCTTTGGGAATATGCTTCGGTCTTCCAAGCTGAGGTAATTGTAATCCTTAAGGCTATGGACTCTGTGATGGAAAATAGGTGGAGGGGAAGGAGTTAACGTGTATGCAGTGAATACCAAGCTGCACTTAAGACATTGACCAGCTCTCTTATTAAGTACTCCCAAACTAGTTCGGGAATGCAAGTCTCGACTAAATTATGTTCTTAAACCAAACGAGCTTGCTTTACTCTGAGTGCCAGGTCATTCTGGCAGCTGAAGATTTGGCCAAAGTTAGCTCAGACCAGGTATTCCTCGGTTCGCACCAGTTATAGCACTCCCCACTTCGTTCATCGAAGCTACCATCAGAAACTGGGTGATTTCTTCGCTCAGGAATTATTGGGAGGCATTGAGGTGGTCAAAACTCATCCTGTCTTCAATCTCAGGTGGTCTTTCTAGTTTTTTGTACTCACTGAGCAGACGGGACCGTAGACAACTTGTTGGATTGCTGACTGGTCACTCCATGACACACAACCACCTGACTGTGATAGGCGTACATGATAACTCCAATAGACCATCCTGCATTGAAGAGGTTGAGATGATAGAACACTTTTAGTGCTTCTGCCCCGCATTTTCAAAAATAGGTATAAGGCATTTGGCCGCGATATGTTGAGAGACGAACACCTGAGCTCTTTGACACCCAACAATCTGCTAAGGTTTATCCTCACTACAATTCAATTCAAAAGTAATCTATTTTGATTACCTCTTTTGTGATTTAAAAATAGAAAGAGCGCTGTTCCAGTAAATTTATCGCTCCCATACCACTCAAAATATTACTTCTCATATAAAAGCTTTCTCTCTCTTTTACTTATCTAGCTTCCATGACCCAGTTGTTATCATCGTTGATAAATTCATTAAAGCAGCAGGAAGTAGAGCTGGAGAATCATCCATGGAAACATCGATGTTTTTGCAAATTGCAATTTTATATTTTTGTTTGGGGCGGAAAAAGGTAAAATGAAGCAATTTCATTCTCTTAAATATTTTTCATACACTTCATTAATCTTTTGATATCGAGGCCTTGAAGGGACGAAAGCGTTATACCTACATAACTAAATTAATTCGTATATCAGAAAAAATATTAATAATATTCAAAAGACTTTAAAAACGTACCTAATTTACACATAGATAATTTTTGATATCAAGCCCTAGAACGAACAAAATCATTATCATTTATTATATTCAAGTTAAATAGAGAGAAAACTAAACTCTATATTTTTACAAAAAAGTTTTTATTTTATAGCATTTATTCCTAACTGAAAATTTACAAAGAGAGAGGCTTAATAGCATTATTCTAAAATTAAAAAAAAATGTATGTTTCATAGATGTATTTCTTTCCATCATCGAAAGCATCGATGTTGTCAAACATCGATGTTTCGCCAGCTCTAGCAGGAAGCTGTCATTGAGCAATCACTTTTAGTCTGTTCCAATAGCAGTCTGGTTTACGAGATTTAGTCAGAACTTATAGGAAGTCGTTCCTATAGATATAAAACCTGTAAGGGGAAACTCTTGAGAGAGTAACTGAGCAACTGTTCCCAGTCAGAAATTACAGGATTTAGTCCGGAGTTTCTGCCTGGAAGTTCATGACAAGTGTCAAACGATGGACAGGGTTGCACTCGTAAACCAAAACAGAACTCGATGAAAGCAAAGAACTTTACATTTGTTAATGAATGGAAGTAAACAACGAAATATTTGAATATGTGCGGAATTATTCTTAATTGTAGAGATTTTAATAACTATTTAGTGATCTTTCAACCAAATCAGTGTTGTACCAATGGCATGTAAACACTGTACTCTCTCACTTGAGAGAGTAAAATTATAGTTTGACTGTTCCACAGCTTTTAGCATGATAAAAAAATAGGAAGATAGAACCGCTGAGAGGAATTTTTCAAATTCTTGACGTTTGCAAGCAATTTAATTTTAAAATTTTACACACAAACTCACACACACATTCTCCTTTTCAATCTCAAACAACAACAACTTTGAACAATTCCTTTTTTTACTCTCAATTTTATACGATTTTAAAATGTTGGCAAACTTAAAAAAAAAATCATGGCCGACGCATTGAGAGAACGGTTTTACCTTACTATGCTTTTATCATGGCTTTTAGTACGAAGTTCAAAGGGAAGGACTATTGATTTATATCGAATTTTCTATATTCGGTATTTTCTCTACTATCAGTTTCTGAATTTAAAATTTGGCGTAAAAAGTTTTCGCAAGGCGAACTTCCACAAGCTGGCGTTGTAAGATTAGCTGATTTCTTCGCCTAAGATGTATTTTCTTTTTGCTTTTACTGATTTAAGAGCACACCCATCAAAAGTAACAACAAAATACGGATTTTTTTTAACAGCTAATTGCTGTAAGCAATAACTTTAAATTTCGACAATGTTTGTATGCGTTATTCACAGTATTATGAAAAGTGAGTTGTGTCGGAATATGCGCCAATCAACTGCCTTTAATAATCTTTTAAAAGAAATTTTGTGTGTATCATTACCATGGAAAATTATTAGTATTTTTTTTTAACGCCGTGTTGCCTTTTTCCGAGCAAAATATCAATTTCAGCGTCAATGTACAAAATAAGTTGCATGTTGCTTTAGTTAGCGCCCTTGCGACTCGCGGCTAAGCCGATAAGTCAGCCGCACGTAATTTCGTTGTGTTTATGAATAATCCCCTTTTCATAATTATTGTAAAAACAATTACTTATAACAATTAGTGTTAGTATTTGTCTACACGGATGCCAAACGTCATACCGCTATCTCTTGTAGTTTAGAAGAAATTAATTTTCCAATTTTGTCATACTTTTGAAATATAGCTGTCTTAACTTCGACAAATATAAAGGCAGTGCCACACAATTGGGCATTTTCCCAAAATTTGGTGCAAGTCGTATCCCAATCGTGTGGATGCACGAATACTTTTCTTTTCCCCAATCACGAGAAAAAATTTATTCAAAATTTTCAGTAGAAGTTCGCTGTATTCTACCAGTCGTGTGACTTCAAATAAATTGTCGTGCTAATTTTTTTTTATTCAATAGCTCAGTATAAAAAATGTGCAAATATGTACAAATGTACCAATCGTGTGACACTGCCTTAAGAATTATTTAAAAATAGTTGCCTCTCAACATAGGGATTATAAATACTTTACAATGATATTTAGTACTTCTTTAGAAAATCCGCGACTTGGAAAGAATTTCGTGGTACAATTAACGTGACGTAACCGTGATAGGTTAAAAATAATTGATACAAACGATACGTACATATATCCTTCCAAACCCAGCAATTACACTTAAAGCAAAAAGTATGCAACAGTGCATAACAACCTAACCTATAATTATGAAAAACAATTAAATTGAAACCTACACTTGTAAATATAAGCCTGTGTACGAATTTACAAAACATATGTACATACATACATATCTGCGTAGCTTCCTACATACTAAATTAAACAAATGCGATGTAATCAACACAGATGGGAGTATGTGTGTGTATGAAACCAGTAAATTGTCACTATGAGCTGTATTTGTTTACAAAGTGTAGGATTAATATGACACAAAGTCATACAAACGTACCAGTGATGTTAAATGACTAATTTTAGTATGATTAGGGACAACGGGTGGTATATGCGACATTAGAATGTAATAGTTACTAGCACTGCATGGCAGTGTTGGAAAATGAAATTGTTCCTTCAGTACGAAATCTATACAAAAACTGTACTCTTCGACTGAAAATTGTATCGACTTTTTAATTTGCTCATAAATTTGTTAGTTGTTAGTACATGCAAACATATCTAACAAAGTTTATGTAGATACATTTACATATTTTACACTTTTAACATAAATGTGTATGAACATATTTTAAGGTAAATTTTTTAACAAACAAATTTTCTTAAGTTATTATGAATGGATAAAAGAGACATCTTCTTTAAATTCAGTACTAAAACTTGTCATTTTAATAGTATTTCAAGTGCTTATCAAAAATTTTACGACCCACACATATTGACTAGATTGGCAATTTATCTTAAAATTATTTAATTTTAAATACTTGTGTGCGTGCAGTTTATACTTAAGCAAAACCCGTATAAATCCAAGGTGCAATCTTTGCGCAACATTAAAAAATCAACAAACTTTCGTAAAAATTTCGAATTTTTAATTCGATTTCCTAGAAATACATATTTTGAGTATGTAGTTTTGTAGCCCATTCAATTTAAATGAAGTGCAAGTTCAAAATAGCAGCGACTTATCGTTGATTTTTAATATATTTTTTTTTTTTTTGACGGTGTTGCTCATTTTCTTCATTAAAAAATCGTCGAACCTACTTAGATAATATGGAAGAAAATGGCTGACGTCGTCAAAAAATGCCAAACATATAACGATAAGTCCCAGCTTTTTTAAACTTGCACTAAAATTGAGAGGCTAAAAAACTGTAAATTATTAAAACAAAAAATTAAAATAGAAAGCTCGACATTTTTACGAAAGTTGCCAATTTTTTTAATATTGTACCAGGATTTAAAGCTGGATTCATACAGCTTTTGTTAAGGAGTAAACTATATTTTTATAAACAAATAATTAAATTAAAAAATAATAAAATATTATTTCGTTCAAAAGATTTTTTCAAAACTTACTAGGCAAAAACGAGAAGGCGAAGGCAAAAATAGAATAAAAAAATTTCCGCAGTCAATTTTCAGAGCTATATATTTTTAGCATTCATCACAAAATTGTACTAAAAACTACTGCGTAGTAGAAAAGTACATATATTGTAAACGAAATTGTATCAAAAAAGTACAAAAATCACAACACTGCTGCATGGTATAATTATACGTATATGTATATACACTAGGGTGGTCCTTTTAATCAAATGAGCGATTTGTTTTCAGTCTCACCCCTTCAATCGGTAATTCCACGGTCACAGATATCACATACAAATTTTAGTCCCG
The DNA here is from genome assembly GCF_013731165.1 of Rhagoletis pomonella. NCBI lineage: Eukaryota > Metazoa > Arthropoda > Insecta > Diptera > Tephritidae > Rhagoletis > Rhagoletis pomonella. The sequence goes on from NW_023458560.1 coordinate 12,700,592, forward strand.
ATTAGAGAATGTTAAGGCGCGTCGCACAGGGACCAAAGCTCAGATTCCTCCATAGAAACTCAAAAAATTAAAATTAATTTTTTTTGCCGACTCATACTCGAAATCGATTCTATCATAGTCGAAGATAGCACGTATAAATTTTGGTCCCGATTGGAGTCGGTTAAGGCGTGTGGCAATGGTGTCAAAAGCCAGATGCTCCATGGAGACTCAAAAAATTAACAATTTTTTTTCATTTAATACCCAAAATCGATACTACTAAAATCGAAGATATCACATAAAAATTAGTGATGTGCTGAGTCAATACTTTTAAGTATTGATCGATATTCGGTACCAATTTAAAAAGTATCCAATACTCTCGATACTCGGTACCGAAACATTTAGATTTCGAATAAAAGCGCACACAGGCCAAAGATATGGAAAAAACGGCTCAGAGGAGACTCACCTATCAAAACCCGAATGTGGGAGCCAATAGAGCTTTTAATACTGATTCAAATGAGTGATGTATATATGTCGGTTCGAGGCCATAACGTAGAGAAACCCTTATTTGTTTGAAGCATTTTTGTTCCAGCTGAATCGGACGATATCAGTTTTGGAGGTCTGGGGGCAGATTCTATAACCAGTTAGCAACAATTTTTGAATCGGTATCGGTTGTGTTGACGTATGATATGAAATATTTTTACGCCAACAAGTGCGATATCGCTCCGAAACTTGTCGCTAACTGGTTAGATCTCCGCCCTGAAAAGCTTCTTCCTCTGGCAAACCATTTTTCTTGAACCTTGGATCGACTAAGGTTAAAACTGATAAAATAATATTACTCTGTTGCGATAAGTTCAAGTGTTTTAGCCGATATCATATAAATTAGTATTGCATGTTTTTTCTTAACTTGAAATGTATAATGGCGAAGGTTTAATGTAAAGAATCGGTATCGGATACCGAAAAGGATGTATTGGGTACCGAAATCTTTTTTAAGTATTGGGTACCGAGTATTTGGTACCGACAATTCAGCACATCACTAATAAAAATTTTGGTCCCGATTGGTGTCGGTTTTTCATAGGGTAATCTGATCTCTGCCCCCTGTGCGACATGCCTTAACCAACGCCAATCGGAACCAAAATTTATATGTGATATATTCGACTATAGTACGATGGACGTGGGGTTGAGGTTTAGGAAATTTGATATAAAAATTTGCTTCCTACATTTAAGGACCACCCTAATATACACACATGCATATGTATAGTACATTGATATTAGGCAGTGGAAAGTGAATAGCTTAGTCCATATTTGCTGCTCATACAAAATGTTTAACGTGCTGCTGCATGCTTCGCCATCAATTCCCCATGCAAACACACATGCGACATTTTATCGCCCATTAGAAGCCACATGAATTGGCCCATTGAAACCATTTTGGTAACGCCCAGAGCTCCTTAGGTGCTATGCAATTTCACGCAAAGGCACACCAAAGCGTTAACGCTTCCGCTTCAGCTGCTGAGTGCACTTGTGTGTTGCCACATGTCGCACTTTAGTTGGCGTTAGCCTTTTCTCGTCAAAAGCCATCACTCATTCGTGGCATTGAAATGTTTGCATTTGCATTTTTTTCTCTCGTTTGGCTTTTTTCTTGCCCTTCAGCGTATATCTTTCATTTTACAGTGTTAACTTTGGATTTTGATGGAACAAATGCTTCGTCGACTATCCCACCATGACGCTTTTAATTCGTCGCGTCACGTTCCGTTGACGCTATTTCATTGTTTCATTGTTTCTATCGTAGTTGTAGTTGTTTTTGTTGTTGTGGTTAGAAGTAAATTCCTATGCAAGTCGAACGACGGCTATTGCTGTGTATATCCCATTTGCTATCAATTTTAGCGTTGCAAGAGGAAGAGGGTGTGTGGTCGAGCAAGCTGGTTGCGGTTTGTGTGGCCATAAACAAAACGATGTGTGGCTGTGTTGGTTGTGGCATTTTGGTCGGTTTTTATCTAATAGTTCCTATGAATATTTCAACTGCATTTTGCATGTGTTGCAAGCCTACGAAAAAAATTCGAGAAAAATGGACTATTCCTGATTGAATGTGGTGGTTTGTTAGGTACTTGTGGTAGTAGCGCTGCCATTGAAAAGAGAATTCTATTGACGGTGTAATTGATTGATGTGCCAGATTTTCGATCAGATCGTTGCCTTTGTTGAAGATTAGGCGAAGCACACTTAAGTTCCAGTCAACGGATAAGCGTCCATCCAACCTTGTTCTGTATAACAGTTGGTGAATGTACTTTATCAAGTCTTCGCCAACTAACTTAAATATCGCAGCTAGCAGCCCGTCAGCTTCAGAAACTTTGTTGTTTATCAGCCGTGAAATAACCTCGGAGCGCACGGGCATCACATACACTCGAAGAGTACCTTCCTTTTATCACAATATGATCCATTCGGTTTGGGACGTAGGCTGCAGGCTACCATGTTTCTAGCTCCGGAGAAGTCAGCTCGTTGTTGGACGCTCCTTAGTGGAGGTTGAATTTTTCGACAGTGAAACCAAAGATGGCATATTTTTTTAATCAGCTCGATCCTGTTATCGGTCCAAGAAAATTTTAGAATCATCATTCCATTTTGCCTCAATTGATGCATATTGCTCTACAGTTTGCTCTAGAAAATCAATAAAATTTCAAAGAAATTTGAATGTGAGGCGGGTACAAATAAAAATGAATTGGGCTTGGCACTTACCACTCCATTCATGCGTAGTCATAAATTTCCACTAATAAATTCAAATTCTAGCGAACTGCAAGCGAACGTACTTTGTTGTTGTTATAAGTACATTTTTTGATAAACTTGAAGTGGAATTTCTGTAATATTTTCAGTTTTGTTCCAAAATTTTAGTGAACGGACGTGTTGTGCTATAATATTTTCAGCACTAACGGGCTTTTACAAGATATGCATTTGCATATGGAAATGCTACTTTTTTTGTATGCCTCGGTATATGGAAATGTATCAGAAAAGTAGCATTTACATATGGGGATACATATCTTGTTAGAATGCTTTAATACTGTTCCATTAATGCATTTTTCTATGTTTGAAACGTTTATACAGCCATATGCATACAGCAGTAGTACAAGTGTATGGTTAGAGTACGCATACGCTCTGAGAAACACACGTGTTAAATGGACTTTTTTATAGAAACTTTGCAAAGCAAAGGTTTTTTAGCTAAAAATGGTGTCTGGACACACAACATTGCAAGTTGATAAAAGCGTTTTAAAAAATATTTTAATGTGGTGTGAAACGAGGGAGGTTTATGAAAGGTTTATTTCGAAAATATTTTGGAAGAGGGTTACCATCTGTTTAGATATTCAAAATCCCTTTAGTTAACAAGTTAAATTAAATGCATGTATATGAGTATCAATCTATAAGTGAGCTTCATGTCGAAACGAAAAAGGTCAATAGAATGATTTTACAATATTAAAACAAAATTGAACGTAAGAAAACAAAAAATACTTGATGGAGAAAAGTTAAGATTTTGTTTTGTTAAAAAATATTTTTTGTTTGTCTATAATTTGACAGTTTTTACTACGATAAAATCGCACAAATGTGTGCGTACGTAACGTCTGTAGCATCAAAAACGGTCCGGTTTCGTTGCGACAGAATCGCGTAGGTGTGTTGATAGCTTAAAGCATTTTTTATTTCGGAAATATTTTGAAGGGATTTGCCACCAGTTAAGAAATGTAAAATTAATTTATTTAACAAGTTGCACGAATTTTATTTTTGTTTTAATATAAGGGTTAACCGAGTGAAAGCTTTTTGTCGAAATACTTTGTGAAGAGGGCGCACAGGTGCTTGCCCCAATTTGTTGATTTCAAGAGGGTCGGTTTTCGAATTCCATTGCAGGCAACATGTAAATTAAATTTTTTTGATTTTTTTATAATTTTTACCTTAATTATTCACTTCACGCATGCTTCTTCACGAATGAACCCTTCATTTTATTATGCACATAATTGAATTGAATATTTACCACTATGCAGTACTTTTGTTGACGTTTGTATTAAGGTCAACTACGTTTCTGATTGATTTTACTATTTTTCCCCTCAGTGTATTTACGATGTAGGAAACAAATTTTCTTCCCATGGAAGATACGGTACGGTCTTTGAATATTTTTTGTGCACAGTATCAAAAACGACAATTACAGAATTAATATGCCTTTGAAGAAAATGAGCGATATATATACTCGAGTTATTGGATTGTTAACTGAATTTTCAGGTTACAGTCGATACTTCGCATACAATTTTGGACGCAGGGAGAGGGAGTAACAACAAAAAATACGCTTAAGGGTCTGATTATGCATACTTCGCATAACTTCGCACAACCATTTGTACCAGTGCACTAAAAGTGTAGCTTAAGAAAATGTGAAGCAAAATCTAAACTCAACAGATCGCTAAGTTTTTAAGAGTTCTACTAATTTCTGGGTAATGGAATACATACAAAGTACATACGAAATTACACATTGAAGTTTATGCGAAGTTGTGCGAAGTTATGCGAAGTATGCATAATCAGACCATAAGGCGCAGCAGATTACGCCGGGTATTTGCCAGTAATACTAATACATATGTATATTGACAATAATTTTCTGTGCCCAGCAGTACCCAGTTTTTTTTTTACCTTCCTTTTATTAGCTCGGGATGTAACTATGTAATATTGATGCGCCTAAAAGATGCAGCGATTTCTATTCTCAAGTTACATACCTGATGACAGTACGAATGGCAATTAGGTATAATAGGGAGGTTTTAGTTTTTTAAACTATAATTTTATTTTCAGACTAAACGCTTAATCTGAGTGCTCGCCAATAAGTCGAAGAATATTGTCAAATAACTATTTATCTATTGTTTTGTCGGTAATGAAGCACTCTTTAGTGTAATTACAATGCAGTAGCAGCAGCTTCAGTCGCAGTTGCAGTAACCAGCTGGTACTTCTGGAACAATAAGTTTGAGTGATAACTCTCACATACATAAGTGTTAGTAGGCAGTACTGCCTTGTTAGCGAAAATTCTAAATTTAATGCGTTACGAAGTTTTGCAGAACCACGATAAGCGATTTTGTAATTTAAACGACGATTTTAGATCTTTTTGAAAATTAATTTGTACGCTTTTCCATCTGCAATGCTACTGCTCCTTGACCTATTGTACCACTATTTAGATTTTAGATTTTTTTTTTTATCTAAAAGGTTAAACGTAATTTAAGTCAAATTGTTCACAACATAGATATCATCATAAGTCACAGAATCTTTAAAATTATACTCTACTAGCTTATACCCGCGGGTTTCATCCCGTGCTTTTATACAAATAGGAAAAATAATTTAATGATGTTAGATTTTATTTCTGTGCCCATTTCGTTATAGCTCGTTATTTTTTAAGCGAGTTAAGGTATTAAGGCCGTTTAAAACTATGAAATTATAAAATCTCGTCTGCGCGCTAGGCATACGAAATATATCAATCCCTCTAAGTTTACCTTAAAATGTTTCCAGGTATACGACGCGTGAACGTGTAACCTTCTTGGAGGTGCCACGGCGAGTTCTAATATTTCCAACTCAAATCTAATAACCTGGCCTTCATAAAATACCACTTCTCATTACTGTAGCAAATGCCTCAAGAGAGCTTTAGATGATAAGGCCGAACCCGTCTCTCCCTTTTCCATTAAATGAAATTTATTCTGTCTTCCACAAACACTTCCAGGGATATGTGGCAAGAAAAAGTAAATTTGTAATGGAAGTGCCACGCCCCTTTTTCTTATAAAACTAATCTTCTTCCATGAATTTAGAATTGAATTTACATACCCCAGTACCAAGTCCCAGTACTGTACCATGAACACATCTAGAGATAAGCAGTATAAAACAGTAAATTTGTACGGCAGGAACTACGTCCCCTTTTCGAATAACGCAAATTCTTCTCTTTGAGTATGGAATTAATTTTGTATACACATCTCGGTGCCAAGTTCCAGTCCTCTGCACCTACACCTCCAGAGATATGCAGCATAGAAAAATCAATTTGCATGGGAGTTGCCACACCACCTTTTCCAATAACTCTCATTTTTCTCCATGAGTATGGTATTAGTTTCACATACATACATGCATACATATGTATTTCCATACCAAGCTTGAGTGCTTTACCCCAAACATTTGAAGAGATATGCAATATGAAACTTTCAGTCAGTATGGGAGGTGCTACGCCTCTTTTCCAAAAACGTCCGTTTTTCTCCGTGAATATGAACATGATTTCACACAGTGTTGGCAAACTGTTAATCTGATTAACGATTAAAAATTAACGATTAAAATGTTAATCGCGTTTGACGATTAAAATTAATTAGTCGTAATCAACTGTACGTTTAATGATAACATTTTTTTAATCGTTAATCGCTGGCTGCGATTACGTTTAATTAATTTAAAACATGAATCGTTAACCCAATTAAAAATAAAATCTGATTAATTCGTCTAGTTTGTCCGAGTTTGAAACCAAACACCAGTTACAGTAATTATTTTGTGTTTTACGCTTATAAAAAGCACGTAATATAAAAAAGTAATAATTATTGTTATTAGTAATACATAAACTGAGAACTTTTACAAACCTAGTTTGTAAAACGTTTGTTGGTATATATCTTAATGAAAATGCACACCAAATAGCTTAGATTGATGAGGAAACCCGACTTAGCCATACCGGATTAACTTGATTTGTGCGCACAGGGAAATTCCAGCATAACTTAATTAATCACCAAACCTACTTGATCAAATTAAGAGTTAATGATTAAAAATTAATTTTTTAATCGCGGTTACCATTAACTGTTTAGTCGGATTAAAATTAATCATGATTAACTGTAATCAGATTGAATTTAATCGAATTAACTAACTAATTAAAACATCAATCGATTAATGCCAACATTGATTTCACATACATATCACTATACCAAGTTTCAGTTCTCTCCCACAAATACTTCCAGAGATATGTATGTAATATGAAAATTCCAATTTGTATGGGAGGGGCCTTGAGTTATCGGGCCTACTTTCAGTCTAAGACCATCCTTCCGAAATCCGTAGTAAGTGTACTAAATTTCGTTCTGATCGGAAAACCGGTTAAGGAAGTAGCCTATTTTTCAATCCAGGCCATAAACCCTCTTTGAGCAAAATTTCATTTTCAAACAGGTGGAAACTCTTAAAAAAGTAGCCTATTTTCCAGTCTAGCTCATAAGCTATCTGTGTGCAAACTTTCATGCAAATCAGTTCAGTCATTTCCACGTATTAATTTAATTAAACTTTCCTAATACGTGATAACTCTTAAAATAGTAGCCTATTTTCCAACATAGGTCATAAGCTATCTCTGTGCGAAATGTCATGCAAATCTGTTCAGTCGTTTCCGCGTATTAATTTAATTAAAACTTTTTTAACAGGTGGCAACTCTTCCAAAAAATTAACCTATTTTCCACTGTAGGTCATAAGCTAACTGCTTGCAAAATTTCATGCAAATCCGTTCAGACTTTTCCGCGTATTAATTTAGTTAAACTTTTTTAGCAGGTGGTAACTCTTAAAACAGTAGCCTATTTTTCAACCTAGCTCATAAGCTATCTGTGTGAAAACTTCCATGCAAATCAGTTCACTCATTTCCGCGTATTAATTAAATTAAACATTTCTAACAGGTGGAAACTCTTAAAAAAAGTAGCCTACTTTCTAACCTAGGTCATAAGCTGTGTGCAAAATTTCATGCAAATCTGTTTAGTCGTTTCCGCGTATTAATTTAATTAAACTTTTTTAACTGGTGGCAACTCTTCCAAAAAAATTAGCCTATTTTCCACTGTAGGTCATAGGCTATCTGCTTGCAAAGTTTCCGCGTATTCATTTAATGAAACTTTTTTAACAGGTGGCAACTCTTAAGAAAAGTAGCCTATTTTCCAATCTAGGTCATAAGCTATCTGTGTGCAAATTTTCATGCAAATCCATTCAGTCGTTCCCGCATATTAAATAAATTAAACTTTTTTAACAGGTGGCAACTCTTAAAAAATTAGCCTATTAACCAATCTGGCCCATAAGCTATCTGCGTACAAAATTTCATGCAAATCCGTGTAGTCGTTTCCGCGTGATGATTTCCCAAACATACAAACATACAAACTTTCACATTTATAATATTTATAAGATTGCACGAAATGGACTATAAAACTGCATACTAATATTTTTTCTTAAAAGGGTAATTTAGGAGTTAAATATAGAGCTAACGGAAACAAACAAAAATGCGTCCAAATCGCAAAAAAAAAATCTCTGTACGTAAGCCTTATTGGGAATTAGTTTTTTTTTTTGTATAAGTGTAAGCTCAAAACCATATTGACAGAGTGCGCTGTGAGCAGGGTTGCCACTTTAGTAAATTATTACCAAATTGGTAGACAAATTTGGGTTGGTAAAAAGGTAAATTTTTCCCATTTTGATAGATTTTTGTTAAAGTATTTTCTTTGAAAAACAAATAATACTTTTCGTTCCCGCGAATTTTGAAAATCAAGTAATCAGCAACCCCAGAAACCCACTGGAAACGTGTTTTAACCCTTGACAATGTTTAAAACGTTCAGTATCAACGTTTTAGTTTTAGTACTTTTTTAAATTTGATCGCCATATTGGTTCCGCCATTTTGAATTTAAAACAAGTAAGAAAGTCTAAGTTCGGGCGGAGCCGAACATTAAATACCCGGCGCACGTATTAAATATATGTTTTTCACCTTACCGAAAGCTACCGCTACATGGTAAGCCGTGGCGTATCAATTTTGAGTAAATTAGAGTCCTTAGATTTCGAAATTTTGAAGTTTCAAGCAGTTCTGAAATTTACCGTTATATGAAAAGGGGCCTCAATTTTAGTCCGCTTTCAATAATTTTCAACGTTTTGCTTTTATGTGGCAAGCACAATAACCATACCGAGTTTGGTACAAATTGGTAGACCTGTTACCGTTATCGTGTACACGGACGGACGGACAGACAGACATGGCTTAATCGATTTCTCTTTTCATTCTGATCATTTATGTATACATTTGTCTAAATCTATCTCGATTCGTCTTGGCTGTTACAAACAACCGTTATGTGAACAAAATTAATATACCCTTGTGCACAAGTGCGCTCGGGTATAAAAATAGTATCAAAAACATGCAGGTCTTTTTAAAAAGTGGCATGTAACTTCGTCGTTTCTTAAATCAACACTTTAAAATTTTTATTAAAGGTGTACTTTAATACATTCTACTAAAATCTGCGAAAACGCGGTCTCGAAAAAAGTGTTGGTTTGGAAACTTTGTGAATTAAGGTAACGATATGTGTGTCTCTAAGTCCAAAATTTTATGCTAAATCCATTGTGAGTGCAAAACTCTTTTGAAGAATTCGTCTACTTTAATTTAAGAACCAGAGAAAATTTGTGAAAAAGCCATTGAAATTTATGAATTTAGGACAATTGACCGCAATTTTCAAGGCATTAAGGTATGCATTGCGACTAATACAAATGGCCTTATAACGGGTGATTTTTTTGAGGTTAGGATTTTCATGCATTAGTATTTGACAGATCACGTGGGATTTCAGACATGGTGTCAAAGAGAAAGATGCTCAGTATGCTTTGACATTTCATCATGAATAGACTTACTAACGAGCAACGCTTGCAAATCATTGAATTTTATTACCAAAATCAGTGTTCGGTTCGAAATGTGTTGAATGTGTGAAAAGTTGGCAGAAAATCCGCTTTTTTATCGACAAATTTTGTTCAGCGATGAGGCTCATTTCTGGTTGAATGGCTTCGTAAATAAGCAAAATTGCCGCATTTGGAGTGAAGAGCAACCAGAAGCCGTTCAAGAACTGCCCATGCATCCCGAAAAATGCACTGTTTGGTGTGGTTTGTACGCTGGTGGAATCATTGGACCGTATTTTTTCAAAGATGCTGTTGGACGCAACGTTACGGTGAATGGCGATCGCTATCGTTCGATGCTAACAAACTTTTTGTTGCCAAAAATGGAAGAACTGAACTTGGTTGACATGTGGTTTCAACAAGATGGCGCTACATGCCACACAGCTCGCGATTCTATGGCCATTTTGAGGGAAAACTTCGGAGAACAATTCATCTCAAGAAATGGACCGGTAAGTTGGCCACCAAGATCATGCGATTTGACGCCTTTAGACTATTTTTTGTGGGGCTACGTCAAGTCTAAAGTCTACAGAAATAAGCCAGCAACTATTCCAGCTTTGGAAGACAACATTTCCGAAGAAATTCGGGCTATTCCGGCCGAAATGCTCGAAAAAGTTGCCCAAAATTGGACTTTCCGAATGGACCACCTAAGACGCAGCCGCGGCCAACATTTAAATGAAATTATCTTCAAAAAGTAAATGTCATGGACCAATCTAACGTTTCAAATAAAGAACCGATGAGATTTTGCAAATTTTATGCGTTTTTTTTAAAAAAAAAGGTATCAAGCTCTTAAAAAATCACCCGTTAGCTGCAAACAAGCCGTTGTCTTGTTAAAGTAGTACTACACATCACATCACATCGATACGCTCAGTTGTGGTACTCAATTAATTTACTCATTTTGTTGCAGCCCTAAAACCTCAAGAGTTATGTTAGGTCAGGCAACTAAGTGCATACTTAATAGGGCAATGTGCTTACTATCCAAACTGTATGTATGTATGTAAATATGCATAGCTATACTCCGGCATGCATTTATTCACATACTTACATATGTTTGTATGTATACATATATGTATATACGCCCAAGATATTATTATTATAATATATATATTTTGGTTTTGTATTTAAAGTGCCCAACGTAAACTAAATTCTTTTGTCGTAAAATTACTAAACTTATAGCCACTTTATATGTGAACATCCATCTATTGTATTTAAGTAAAAACAGCTGCATATGTATTTGGAATTGTGTGGCGACTGTCTTATTCCTAAAGCGGTTTGGCACGTGTCACAATTTCTCACTCCTTCATTAAAACCTTTTTCTACACACACGCACTTTGGGTTTCCTTCTGTATTTTTTAGCACATGCGGCTTGTTGATATCTGTTTTCCGGTGCACATTAGGTCAAATGATTCATTTGGCTGTGCGAAAGTCCAATTTCGGAAACGCAGTTTTACAATTATTTTTGATGCCATTCTGGAATACTCCAAAATAACAGAAACTTAACTTTGTTTTTGTAAAATAAAAATCACCGTTAGACAGCAATCAAACAAAGTAACACTTTCAAAACGTTATCGACACGTTGTTTCTGCAAGTGGTTTATTTTCAAGTTTAAAGAGCATTTTTCTATAAAGTTGGAATTATTAAAGGAAACATTTTAATGGAAAACAAAAATATGAGTGAGAATCTATGTCCTAATTTAAAAAAAGTGACTTTTTATCATTTGTTTGCAAAACAAACTGACTTATTTGCATAACCTCAAAAATTTTCTGATTTATTTCCATTTATAATTTAATGTAAGCTTTTACAATTTTGTTAACTTTCGGCGAACCAAATGGAAATGGTAATGGATAAACTGGGATGTAATGAGTTGATCTTATTTTACTCAAACCACCGTTTTTAGCCGTTTTCAAGAAAACAGTTTTTTTCTGGGCTATCATGCTATTACAAAAGGCGAGATGTTTGTAGTTTGGCTGATTGGATGTTCAAAGAAAGAAAGGCTTTCTTCGTCATTCTTGTCATTCATGTTGAAAAACAAATTTGGTGCTGTTGATATTTGCGAAAGTTTCATGAAACTCTTAGAAGAAAAAACGCGTATTTTTTGCAATTATTTATCAAACAAAGACGAAAATTATGGAGTTATTATCCCGTTTCTTACTGATACAGTTGTTTTAGAAATCAAAGCCAACTGTGTCGACCAGCAGCCGCATTCTAACATTCGCTATCGCTTAAATATGCTAAAATGCGAAAGCTAACATGTTATCCGAATTTTTGGTTATCCCCAAAAATTGCGATTCTGTACTCCCTTTTGCTGAAAATAACTTAGCCTAAATTTTAGTATTTTACCCGTCCGCAAGTGACGCTGTACAACAACAGCAGCTGTCAATATTTGGTTACATCTTATAGGTGATAAATAGTCCATTTTAATGGTGATAAATAGTGAAAATGGAAGTATGTGATAGCAAAAAAAAAATATCAGCCTCAATTTGGATTACATTTCATCTCCTGTAGCATAGCTGTGTTACAAAGACACTCGCGCCGATTCGCAAAGACTATTGATAAGCAGCCTTCGCAAAAAGGCAAATCTTAAGTGAAAATGAAGGGTTCTATGAAGACTAACTGCTTTAGGAATCTCTCCTCAAGGCATATCTGCGAGACATGTGGTGCAAATTTTTTATTTTTTATTAAGGGACTTCGATAATATTTTGTTTAATCCCTAGATGAAACCATTTATGTACATATGACCATACTTATTTTATTTATGTAGCTCGACCCCCTCCGGGTTGAGTATGGTAAGAAAATAATTTGTTTCAAAACCAAGCTATTTGGACAATGTTTTCGAGAACTACTCAAACACATATACTAATCCTTTGAACTTAAAAAAAGTCTGTTTTACGAAAGCCAAGACATGTTTTTTTGACGGTTTCCATCCTTTCACACTAAAATAATGCTATATTTTAGCTGCTATTAATATCGCACAGAAAAAGTAATCATTTGACCTAATGTGCGGTGTGGCGGTTTAGCAGCCTTTTGGGCGTTGAAGCATTCTAAAGGGGATTTGGTAATTTTTGCTGTTGCACAGCGACCCGAACAGTGTTTTATTTTCTTTTTGTGCTTTGCCCCAAGCTAATCAATGTTTACTTTCAACACTTTCAATACAAATTAAATTTCGACGTCCAGCTTTGACTGCGAGGGATTTTCGTATATTGCTGGAACATCACTTATAGTATTGCAAAATTTGTGGAAAGTGAAAGGTTTTGTTTACCTTAATTTTCTGGGAGTGTGTGCGAAGGGTACTGTTTAGTTATCATTTGGGTTGAGTAAAGTATAAAAGAGGACATATGGTTTGCGATTGCGATCAGCATTAATAATAAAGGCACGAACAAACGGCAATGCCGAACAGAAAATTAACTATTATGATTTCTTATTTTAATTGTTGCATTGGATATTTTATGCTACCATTAAATGATATGCTCAATTTGCAGTGTTTTAAAACACTTTCCCCTTACATAAACTTCAAATTTAAAGCGAAGAAATTATTAAAGAAAAGTGCTTAATGTTCTTCTATTGAATAAATATGTTCGCCTTAAATTAAAATCATAGGAATTGGCTCAGAAGTTATCGTATACAAGTAGATGATCAAATTACGAAAATTTGTAAGTTGTTTGTACGGGGGTAAATATTTTAGTGTTTACGCCGACTTCGAACGGCGATTGAGCAGCTATTTTTCATGGCAGAAATACCTTCAGAAATTTGTCATTGCATGCCGAGGGGCGACCACTATTAGTAAAAAGTTTATCTTTTCTTTTTGTTTTTGATGTTAGACGGAAACTAGTCTCGATTCCAAGCCTTGCGGTATGGTAGTGCGCACTTCTAAATACTACACCTCAGCGGCCGCCGGGAAGAGTATAAAAGGTTGACCCCTTTGCTGTTAAGATGTAAACGATTCCACACCTTATCAGTGTTACTCAGTCAGTCTTGACTAAACTACCACACAAGATGGTATTGGATTTTTAGAAATTAAGTTTTTTAAAATGTTTAAGTGTTAATACTACAAAAATAAACAACGCGCCCCTGATGGTGCTAATAAGCTTAGCGAAAAGTTGGGCTGTAATAGTGGAATAAACTTGTTTTAACTGCACTAGAGATAATTAGGTCGGACTAGCCTATCAAGGAAATTTATTAAACATATCCAAACCGATCGGAAATAACAACAACTAAGTTTTGTCTTGTTTGTTGTTGAGTTGCTTCGCTGTTTAAATGTATTGCATGTATGCACATAAATAGTTAGTAGCTACCCTGCAAAAAATTGTCCAACTAATCTCTAAAGAGAGTATTCCGAGATTACTCTCAATCGGGTACAATTGGGCATTAATTAGTCGCAACTAGTCTCATACGGGTACTAATGGAGATCAGTTAGTTTCGACTCATTCCTTACGGGTATTATTGGAAATCAATTAGTCTCCGACTCATCTCTAACGGGTGCTATTAACGATTTAATAATATGTACGCACTTAGTCAATGAGATTTCATGTGCAGCGTTGGCACATAGAGAGAGTATTCGCTTAACCAACTTGAGCACCCTGGTTCGAATCGCGCCTGACGCAAATTTTAATTTTTTTTATTTTAAAATGACCAGTCCATTTTGGTATCCGTTCGGGTATAAAGGGGAACAATTAGTCCCTTCATAGGACATGCTCGAACAAAGGCGAACAGTTTTTCCCATATAAAGAGATCAAAAGTGGTATTAGTCGCATGTTCCTTTGCGATTGCTCCCGGAGTCATCCCGGGTTAGTCGCATTTTTTGCAGGGTATATTCTATTTTCGTTATTATCAAAATTGGCAACGAATATTTTTTGTTTTATCTCTCTTAAATTACGTACTAACGTGCGTACTTATGTTTATTTACTTTAGAGCTGGTTTCATACTTCTCTACGGCAGAGATGGGCGTAATAAGGAAAATGAATAATTGAATAAAACAAAAATAAGAACAACTTTTCATTCATCATTTCAACAATTTTGAATGACGAATAAATTTTTATCCTTCATTCAAGCACTTTCGAATGATGAATACATTTTTATTCATCATTCAAGTAATTTAAAATAACGAATAAATTTTTATTCATCATTCAAGTAATTTCAAATAACGAATAACTTTTTATTTATCATTCAAGTAATTTCGAATAAAGAATAAATTTTCATTCATGATTCAAGTAATAATGAATAACGCATAATTTTTCATTTATTCATTCTTTCTTGATCCCAGTAACAGGTAGACGATCATGGTAAATGTTCCTCTCTTATATACCTATTTATTGTGTGTGAAATATTGGAAAATATAATATCAAAATCTACACATGTATGTATATAAGATACGAACACTTACCATGATCGTCTACCTGTTACTGGGATCCGTCCTACGCCCGAAAGAAGTGGACATATCAAGTTTCGTTAAGATATCTCAATTTTTACTCGAGTTATCGTGTGCACAGACGGACGGACGGACGGACGGACGGACGCTTAATCGATTTCTCTTTTCATCCTGATCATTTATGTATACATTTGTCTATATCTATCTCGATTCGTTTTGCCTGTAACAAACAACCGTTATGTGAACGAAGTTATAATACCCTTGTGCACAAGTGCGCTCGGGTATAAAAATTTATTCATCATTCGCAAGTGCTTGAATTATTGAATTTGAATTGAATATTGTATTTATTGAATCAGTAAAAATTAGAAAAATTATGAATAAAATTTAATTTTTTATTTGAATAATAATTCGTTCAAAAACGCCCATCCCTGCCCTACGGTTGGCTTATGCACGTACGCCCCCGCGTATGAGTAACATCCGTAGTGCACTCTGAAGCTGACGCTGCCATTTCCGCCGCCACTGCTCTGTTTTGTTAGCTTTTATCTTGTTTGCAATTACTCTAAAGCTCAGTCATTTAAGTATTCACTAAAACTGGGGTTCCCAAACTTTTAACATAATGGAAACCTTACTAAATCGTTTAATTTTATGGAACCTTGCATCAAATTACTAACAGTCAAAGGCACTACAATTTAAATATGAATAAAAACTTTTAGTAGAAATAGTATAGATACTTTAAATTTAAATGTAAAGAATGAAATTGTTTCACTGTTATTAAATATTGCTTTATAGTTCGATATTATGTCTGAGAGATATATTCGCATTTCTGGGGTAGCATCCAATTTCGACCTGAATTTTTTTTTGTGTAAGTGTAAGCTGAAACCCCTTTTTCACAACGATACGAAGCAAGGTTAAGGTAGTATTTTTAGCTACTTC
>NW_023458560.1:12716637-12721571 GCF_013731165.1 Rhagoletis pomonella
TTAGTTAAATAATAAATTGTATGCAAGGATTCTAGTGAGGATATCTTCCTTATTTGAGCTAAACTCAAAAAAGCTACTCACGTAGTATTATTGAGATCTAAATTATCACTTGCATTTGGTTCTACTCAAGGGCCAACAAGCGTGATTTTGTCGCATAGTGCTATTAAAGGGGATATCAAATGAAATGTGTTTGAAAAGGCTTTATCTCAGAACTATACTTAAAAAAAAAAATAACTTAATTCATCAGGTAATTGAAATGAGTATTACAATTTCAGACGAAAGATCTGTTTTTATTTCTTAACTATATTTAGGAGGGTTGCCACCTATTTGGAATGTCGAATTTACGAATACGAAGATAATGCAAAGACGAGCACGAACACGACGAAAATACTAATACGGGGACATAAGCTAATTTGAAAAGTGATAAAAATGTCTGCAGTACGAAACTAAATAAAAATGAATCGCCGTAGTGAAGGATGGCGCTGGCCAAATATTAACTCGTAGAAGATACATGTCATGGCATATATGTATGTATGTACTTATTAGCTGATGGCACATATGATTGAATTTAATGTAATGCTTCTCTATTGATAATTATTAATAATATGCATTTGTATTTATATATAAAATTCAATTTAATGAAATCCAAATCCTGTAAAGTTTTTAACTGGAATGTGCTCTTAATAATACTGCGTATTCTACGTTTAAGTTGAGTGGCTGTAGCTCGCACAGCGCGCAAGTCCAGACGAAGGCGCTGAACTGATCATTTTTAATCAAACCATAAAAAAAATAAAATAAAATAAATATATTTATGCGACAAAATATTTTAAGATTTTTTATCTTTCTCTCGTCTTAAATAAAACTGTATTAAAAGATGTTATGTCCTTTTATTCTAAAAACAAAATTATATGTTCGGATTTGAGCTTTCAGAAATGTCCAAATTTTTGTCCACAGAACTCTGGTCACCATACACTAATAACCATCCTTGGAAAGTCTGCGGGAAGTGTCAGAAATTAAAAATCTGTACAGCCGTGCTCGAGCTTTGCGAACAACAAAAAACGGCCATCGAAATATGTATGCATGTACACTGAGGGAAAAAAAATTTAGAATTAAAGAAAACGTGCTAAATAAAAAAAAATACGCATACGAAAGAGCACCAACCTTACTCGTTTTAAATTTGAGTATTTACGTTATAAAATATGTCGTTTTGAAGTGCACAGATGCTTTTTCGTAATTAAGAAGAAAAAAATTAAATCAATTTTATGTTCCGTCTGATGGTAATTGAACCCGGATCCTCTTGGCATCAACCAAATGTATCAAGCATCTTTGCACACTCAGATACAGCCAGCCATACATGTAAATGTGTTTTCAAATGTTGAGTGTGAATCAACATCACAGCGCGCGATTAGTGCATTTGTACAGATAAAGATGTACCATGTATCATGATTCAATTACACAAGGTTGGATCATGATTCAATAACACAAGGTTGGATAACCTGGCAGTTGTCTCGATTCCGCATTCTGCCTTAGCCTGTGTTGCTTTCTTTTTTGATTTATAGAAACTACTACTAAAAGACAAGGAGAAATATTGTCTTCGTATAAAAAGTTCAACAGGCAACACTGCCGATAGTTTCATCGATTGTTTCGTGGAAATTGATTTTCTTATTGCGAAAATTCAAGTAAGCATGCCAAAAAATCAAAAATAATGGAGCTATTTTGAATTAAAACAATAAATTAACTTATTTCTTTGCAGAGTATCGGAGTTATTCTGAAACCTGTGTTTTACAGCAAGTGCAGCCGTTACCAATAAGTTTTGCGTGCTAGGATCTCTGTGTATCCGTCCACGTTTGGCTGGTGCAGTCCACTGGGAATTACAGCTGCATCGATTTATTTGGTGAAGTGCAGCCGTTACATACTTACAAGTAAGTATACCACCCCATAAAAGTGAAAGTGTAAATGTCAATAAAGTTTTTCACTTTGTGTCCGTCCACCAAATGTAATTCAATTTAAGATATTGAATATGTAAGTTTTAAATGCAACAAATATAATAATTTTTTAAAAATATTCATTTATATACATTGTTTCAATTGCATCTTTACTAGTTGTATATTTCTTCATATCGCACACTGTCTTCAAAAGAGTCACAACTCAAAATAATACGTTTGTCAGAAAATGCGAAAAACTATTTCTTAGCACATGATACTAATATGGGCTAGGGCGACTTTACCTTAGATTTTTTTTTACAAATTATAACAAAAATTTGATCCAGCTTTTGCTGAAAGCTAGCTTTTCTGTGTACATTTTTGGCGCCTAATATCAAAAATGCCAAATTTGGAGTTGTGGCTCTTTTCAAGAAGGTATTTGTTTGAATTCCATTAATTTTATTTAATATATACTGGAGTTTTAATGAAACCATGGTTTGTTTTGAATATTTGGGAATATTTGTCGATAAAATTTTTCTTTGGTCAGAAATTTATGTGAATAAAATTCGCTCATTCTTCATTTATTTCATTTTTAATATCTATATAGCATGCTTAATTCACCATAAACAAGTTAATTCGTTGTCTATTGTGTAGATCAATGGAATCTGCTTTAATATTTTAATTCAAAATATACAAAAAACGCATTTCAGGACTGCCAGACTACTTTTCCTACTACCATTTCACAAAAAGGGATAAAATGGTTACTCGCTTTCTCTTCCTTCTCAAATGCAACCTTACAAGGCAGTCGATTGACACAAATGTCAATATTTATCCAACCTTGTATTATTGAATCATGCCATATATGTGTATGTGTTGTCACCGCTGTGCATGCCCAATTTGCCAAACGACGTCGTATCCGACTCGGTTTGGTGAACAATTTGTTCCGCCGCATTAAAACTCGCCGTCGGATGAAAAGCACAATTCGCCGGCGGGTCGTAAAAAAGACTCGCCGGCGGGTCGAAAAACGACTCCCCTGCAGCCCGCAAAACCGATATACCAGCCAACTGTAAAACGATACTAAAAATTTATACCAAATTTAAAGTAAAAGTATAGTTTTATACCAAATTTAAAAAAACTTCATACCAACAAATTTTATTTTTTATTAATTCAATCAAAATAAAAAAATATATAAAAAAATAAAAGCAATATGAAGAATATTATGAATATTGAAAAAAACAAGTAGGCGGCATAATTTTCTGAGTACAAGTGCACATTGTAGATTCCATATTCGGTCATAATAAAAAATTGTCATAATGAAAACGGTTTACCCTCCAAATGAATGACTTTTATTTGTACTTACACTGAGGGAAAAAATATTAAAATCAGATAGAAACGTAATTGATCTTACTATAAACGTCAACGAAAGTACTGTATATCGCGTATCTATACTCATACACTGAGAAAAAAACGCGTTGTAAAAATGAAATTTTTTTTCTGATCACCGTTTAAAAATGTTCGTATTTAAACAAGTAAAAAGTGAAATTGAATATTTTGCCTGGCAGTGGAATTCGAACTCGACCTTATCCGGACATCAGCAACTTGTGGCAAGCATCTTTGCGCACTCAGCTACACCCAGACATATAAATTTCCTTTCAAATGTTGAATATCCATCAACACCAGAGCACGCGATTTGTGCGGATAAACATGTATGTACTATGTATGGATGTGTGTGTTGTCACCACCCTCAGAGCGGCGCTCTGCATGCTTGGGGTGCGTATGTACACTTACATATACGTACTCAGATGTGAACAGTCAAAAACGTGCGTAATAAATTTTGTATGAAAATATTATTTTTAAATACGAACATTTTTAAACGATAATCAAATATAAAGTATTCATTTTTACTATGCATTATTTCCCTCAGTGTAGATATATAAATAATAATGTGGGCGTGGAACTTGTCCAACCCAGAACGAAGGTTCCTCAAAAAACTTGTTGGTTCGATGAAACGGATTTGTTTCGAGTTCACCAAAACGACTTCACCAGACCAACGTCGCAACGACTTCGATTCGATGAGAAAAAACAACGTCGGAAAGACGTTGACTTTTGTATGGAAAAAACGACTTTGTTTCCGTGCAGTGAAAAATGCTTCATTTTAATACGGGCGTATTTGAATTGAATATTTCCATTATACGTAGTGTATGTACAATAGAAATATTCAATTTCACTTTTTACTTGTTTAAATACGAACATTTTTAAACGGTAATCAGAAAAAAAAATTCATTTTTACAACGCGTTTTTTTCTCAGTGTATGAGTATAGATAAGCGATGGAATTTAAACTGAAAACTAAACTTGTTCTTTAAATGGCAATTTGTCCGAAGAAACCGCAATTGGCGAAATTCAAATGGTAATACAATGCAGGCGAACAACACAACGTCAAAGCGAGTAAAATTCGTTTACATGGCGGCAATTAAATAATTAAACCATTATATAAAGCTCTTTACTATTTAGTGCATACCCTGGGATCCCGGTCTTTTTTACGCCCCGAATATCCCGGGATTAGTCGATTTAAATCCCGGGATTGCTGGAAACAATTTTTTTGTTAGCCAATTAAATTTTTATCACAAATATCCCCTCTCAAGGGCAAATTAAGAATTTTTTGCAACCCTTAATGCTATAATTTCTTTAAGATCGCATTACCATCAAAAGAAGGAATAATTTTGCTTCGGTCGAAATGGAATAGGTGATGCACTTATATATTTATTGTTTACTTAAATGTGTTAACTTTTTTATTATTACTTAAATATACTGATAATATCTTAAATTGATCTCAAACAGTGATTCAAAAAATTTTATAAGTTACATAGGCAGTTACTGCTGTACCAATAACAGTCACTTACAAAAATATTTTGCATCGATTTTTTTGCAATATTCAAAATATTTTGCATGGTATTTTTTTGTTAATTAAAAAAAATATATAGCTCATTTTACAACAAAAATCATGTAAATCA
>NW_023458560.1:12721671-12722871 GCF_013731165.1 Rhagoletis pomonella
TTCACAACGATACGAAGCAAGGTTAAGGTAGTATTTTTAGCTACTTCGTGGTATTAACTCCTAACACTAATCCAAAATTCGTTCATAGACACAGACTCAAATGAGTGTTTCAATGTAGAAGTACTCTGAAGATCTATGAGTGCCTTATAAATGGGTTTTGACCCAATCGATATTACGTCTACCCACCGAAAATTAATCTGACAAATATCTCAACAGCTATATCAAGAGCCCCATATGACATTTCACATTTCATTTGGCAATTCATCGCGTTTATTGCACAATGTTGTACAAAAGTGGGAAACAGTCAATGCTCTTTTTTCCATACAGGTAATCCAGAAATTTTATTTTCTTCCAAATGACGATAATTTGTCTCTCGCCAAAAATACGGTTGTTGATGTTCCCTGCAAAAATATAGTAAATTGACTGATCTTTCCAAAAGTGTTGTCAGTCGGATATTTGAATAATAAAAATAATAATATTTTGGCGCTTACACGCCATTGGAGCTTCTCCTCCAATTTGTGGTGTGCGTCCTGATGATGTTACAGGAATGGAGCTTTGCGCTGCCTTCGAATGGTCAATGGATTTTATGAGAACCTGTTTCATGGCAGAAATACAATCGGAGGTTCGCCTTTGTCTGCCTAGGGGGGATCGGTGTTACAAAAAGACGTTTTTTTTTAAATCTCGGGTCGAAAAAGCATTCGTATGCGAATATTATATATTATAAAATATTGTGGTTCAAGAAAAATTTCCAACAGAATGCAAATTTTTTCTTGTGCTGACAAATTACTACAAGTCTCTTTCTTTTATTTTGTTTTTGTTTTATCGTTTACGAGCCTTTCTCTAACTTTTCGCCGATCTAGAACTCCTCGTGAAACAAAATGTTCGTAAAATATACGTTTTCTTGCTGGCTGGGTAATTACGTAGTCTGCGCAGTGTTGCCGCGAAACGTTTTTAGTGGTAGCTAAATTCCAGCTAAAAAAGGGCTAAAAAAGAGCTAAAAGTCGTTGTGGCTAAAAATGGTAGCTAAATTTTTTTACCTACATCTTATATATAAAAATAAGTGCACGTTTTTGGTGTGACCTCATAACTTGAGAACAGCTTCACCGAATTCAACCAAATTTATGTGACATATTCGATTTATCATGCAGATGGTTTATGCGAAGTTTTCCCGAATTCGGAAGAGGGGGCGTGGCACCACCC
>NW_023458560.1:12722971-12725621 GCF_013731165.1 Rhagoletis pomonella
AGGCAATGCAAGGATAATATGTTACATATTTAGGTAATTTTTAGCATTTTCTATGAAGTAGAACGTATCTAACACTTAATTTTTTAAAAAGCAAACCTTTTCTACTTTATATAAATTTCATTCTACATATATTTTTTAACAACTTAAGTAAAGTTCTGCATCCGCCAGTTTGTACAGCCATACGTCAAAAAATAACGAAGTTAATTTATTGACGCATTGCTATGAAAGAGTTACTTTTTAACAGTGAAATTTGGCTACTTTTCAATTTTTTCACTGAAACCGGTGGTGAACACTCAAAAAACGGCCCCAAGAGGGGCATAACACAAATGAAAAAAACGGAATAGATTTGAAGTCCAGCGGAGTAGAGGAGTAGATTTCAATTTTTTTTTTAAACCGGAGTAAATCTTAACTGATTTTAGTTGAGTCCAAACACTAGTAGGGAACGAATTATTTACATTTCAACGCTAATGACTCACAGATGGCGGGAAAACACAGGGTTGTATCAGACTTTCGACGTGGTTTCGAGTTGGTTAGCTTTTAACCATCCCAGTGAAATGGTTAAGTGCTGTCATTTTTATATGGCGAAACTACGCTAAACCAAGTGGGTTATCGGGATAACCAACTCAATAGCCATAACTACGTGGTTAGCTCCGGTGGGGACATGGTATTAGACATTAAAAAAAAAAAAAACATAACTATTGGAACAGGGAAAAAAGTAAAACTTCAGAGGCAGGTGTTATTCAACATGGCTATGCTGTTTCGAAACACTTTAATCATATAAAATGTCAACCATCTTAGTTTAAAAATAAGGTTTTACGTATTTATTTAACTTCTTTTAATAGTATTAAGCTTTCTTAGCATTTTAAAATATTTTTGCTTTCTAAATCAAGTTCGCCATGTGATGGAAACGAGAAAATACGTGTAATCCTTGCACATTATCCTTGCCCCTTTCGTTGATCACTTTTATTATAGTTTTTTCAATCGACAAGCAGTTTTAAGTGGAATTAGTTTTAGCAAATCCTTTCACATGTCCTTTACCTGACGCCAAATGTTTTTCACTTTAATTACTCATTGCGCTTTTCTTTTTATCGACTTTTCTCTTTTGCATGGCACATAGCAACTGTAGCAAGGATACTGCAACTCTCCACTTCAGTGCTAGCGAATTAGGAAGCAAGACGTAAAGCAATTCAGCTAAGGATTCCTTTATCTGCAACAACGGCATTGTTCACCTCGCAGTTTCTTACATTCTTTCACCTGATTGCATAGAAAAATGTTCAATTAGTGTTAGAAAAAGCAAAATAAAAGAATTTTGTTTGCAATTTGAGCGTCAAAGTAAAGAAACTCTAAGCAAATTAAAAATGTGTTTGTCAGAGCCTTTCACTTACTCCGCGCAAAACTATAAAATTTAAAACAGTAATTTTATATGGAACTTTTCAAAAATATAACTGATACATTAGAGAAAATTAGTTATAGTCAAAAGTTTAAAGCATTTTATCGGCAAACATTTCACAGACAGCACTTCTGTGTTATTCTTTAATGCAACTACAAGGATAATCTTTTACAGCATAACAGCCTGGCAGTGATAGCATTTTAGTGGGTTTTATAAAAACCGAAACTGCAATGCAACAAATGCAAATATGTACGATTTCGAAAACTATCACGAAAATTAAGATCAATACGCATACGAAAAGAAATATTTATACATAAATCATTAGCGCACACAAGGGGTGGGTTTTGGGGTTCAAACCCCCCCTAAAGCTAATAACCTCAAATACAAACTGTATCTTAAAGCTAAGAATCCAGCTCTCAAGGAAATTATAAGAAATATTTATTATAATTTCTGTTGCTTGAAAAAGCGCTTTGCTTTTGCTGTAAATTTTCATGAGGAAATAAATATACGAGCATTTCTTTCTTGAGAGCTGCAAACTGATTTATGAAAATTTGGTAGAAGAAAATTTCTTTTCCATTTCTCGTCCGTCGTTTTATATGAATTTTTCGTTTTTCTTAAGAGTTTAGTTAATTTTTTTGGAACTCGAAATATTAAAAAAATTTAGCAATCGTGAAAAATCACCATCTATCGAAAACCAGAAACCAGAAATCGAAAAAATGAACATAAAAGTGCAAAAATTCATGGAATCAATAAATTTATTTTTACTGACTCTTTTTTAAAATTTTTATTAAGTACTTTTGAAAGTTGAGCGCATCTTGAGTTTATCGAACTTTTTATTAAACAAGTAGTTTTTAAGGAAAGAACACAACCGACTTCAATTCTCATATACAAATTTAGGGGTACCGTTAATTTCTTCATGATCCAATCATCGGATCTCTAAACCAAATTACGGGACGACGGTACCATCTTTCCAATAAAAAAAGGATTATTGAAATCGGTTCACGTGGTAAAAAAGTTATGTATTCCGGCGAATTGATAACCTCCCCTTTTTTGAAGTCGGTTAAAAGTGTTTGAGTTCTTTTAATCTTATGTAAATAAAGTGCAGTTTATGAATTTTAAAACGTTTATTTATTTATTACATACTGTACATAAAACTTGCATAAATGTATTTTAAAGAGCGTATTATCAAGCAAATTTTCAGTGTTTTCCGGTGATATATCTTCAGAAATATAAACCCCCCCCCCCCCCCCCCCCCCCCCC
>NW_023458560.1:12725721-12733260 GCF_013731165.1 Rhagoletis pomonella
GAAGATGAAGATGAAGATGAAGATGAAGATGAAGATGAAGATGAAGAAAAAGATGAATGATAAAGATGAAGATGAAGATAATTAGACTGTTAGGATCGCTTGCCAAATCTGATGAATTGACAACATTTTTTAAAGAAAAATTTTCACTGGAAATGGTCAGCGGTAGAAATGATCCAATAACCAAAGGAGCGGCTACCTTTGATGCGGTTTTTTCAGAAATATTAATAATATTGAAATAAATTATTTTATATCTTACTTTAGTTATCACAATCTACTAGTTAATATTGTAGATATGGATGTTTTCTCAGGCAAAAATAATAATTAAACTATGCAGTTGGTTATAAAAAATTAAAAATTAAAGGTCGTTAAAAAATTTAAATAAATATGTTTTTTGTATATTAAAAAAATATGTACATGTGTATGTATATCGCACATTTCTTTTTTCTGGAATTTCCTCTATTAAGTTTTACTTTTATCGCGCGTAGGGACTAGACGCACTGGGTTTTTAATTTTTTATTGTAATTTTTAGATTTTATTTTGAAAAGAAAAAAAATATCTCACTTTTTTATGGTGTTTGAGTATTTAGGTTTTTCCATATGACATTAATTTTACACTTTGTAATTTACATTTGAACTGCAATAATTGACTTACTTTACCTTAACCACCCTCACAAGCGGACTCGAATTTGCTATCTCAGAACCAGAAGCGATTGTCTTCACGCGACGCCACAGCCGACAATTTCCAGGAAAGCAATTAACTGGGTTTTAGTCTGGGCTTTGAAAAACCAAAGGAAGAAGTCGCTTTACATATATACCCTGCAAACCAAAGTTCCCGAAAACTTAACGACATCTTTAGGAGTATCTCATTACTGTAACCGTTTTTTACGAATTTATTTAAAAAGAACATTCTATGAAGTGGTTGACACGAACTCTGCAAGAAATTGATCACATAGCAGCATTATTTTCATTGTTTCACCGATTTTCTTTCAAAATTTCGTTAAA
Source organism: Rhagoletis pomonella (assembly GCF_013731165.1). NCBI lineage: Eukaryota > Metazoa > Arthropoda > Insecta > Diptera > Tephritidae > Rhagoletis > Rhagoletis pomonella. The sequence goes on from NW_023458560.1 coordinate 12,726,723, forward strand.
GGATCGAAGTGTGCATGGTTTATTTCATTTTAGAAAATTTGGGAAAAAATCGGGTGAGATATTTACGAATTATTAAAAATTTCTCTACAATTCAGAATACTTTGAAAAAATGGTTTGCAGGATACATACATACAAATATGATGTTGCCAAATGCATAAGATTATTAGAGAATAGGATAAGAATCTTCTGACTTCATTTAAGAAAGTATTTTCTAATTGATTTTCTGCTGTGTTTTGTAATTAGAATTTAAATAAATTAGCAAATCCTTTTCTTAGCCTAAGTAAAGTTATTTTCCTAAATTAAGTAAATTTGAGAAAATGCTTTCTTATTTATTTTAATGTTTTTTCTTGTGGTTTTTTCAATCAGTTTTGTTGTTATTTGGAAACCGTTTTCGCATTTTCAGTAAAGTGTTTTCCTTAATTTCATTGAAATCTAAACCAAATTTGAATATTTCATTAATTATTTACTATTTCGCGACCAAGAAAACGTTTAACAAAGTTTAAATAAAAAACGTCTCTCTCTGTAGCATCTTTATTAATACAAAAACAAATATAAAATACTTAACGCAGGCGTTCAATAGGGAAGAGAGAATCGTAAAAAGTCAGAGGAGATGGAACAGTTAAAAACCAAGTAAAGGAACTTAGACTTAAAGGAAGCGTTGAAGGCGGTTGATATAGTACATATTACCTGGGAGCGCATTACTGGCGAGCTCGAGCTACCCTACCTGCTAAAAAGTACTTTGCATCAGTAATAATTTTATAAAATAGCACATCACAGCCAGAAATGAAATAACGTTCCACAGCACTCTAACCTCAAGTGTTCAAGCAGACGATTGTTTAGTAAAGTCTGCAGAAGTAAGTTACCCACTGCTAGTAATTCATGCGCCCGATTCAAATTATTGCCGAGCCCTCTGCGCTGGCTTAGAGCGGTGCCATGTGTGCTCCAGATTCAGACGCGTGCTTTCAAAGAGTCTTGCTTCCTTCAGATTAGTGAGGGAAAACGCAGTAATCTGGAGTCGCTTTAGTTTCTCTTCCACTCTGATATCTCATGCTACTAAACCCCAGCAAAAACTGCCCACTTGGGGGCGGGAGATAGCTTTATAGCGTTCACGCTTTTCAATTTAACGGAGCTGGTCGGAATTTTACCTGCCCAATTGAAATATAATCTACACTTCCTATGTTCGAGGGTAGATCTCTAGGGCTTGGGGCGTGAACAGGCTATAACTTTTTTTAACTATGAAGTGACTTACTGTTCTGTACATAAGAAATAGGATTTCTCATGATTGTCCCAAAGTGGATACTAGACGGGGATCTACGTTGGCGTGAAAAAATATGGGGGTTAACGAGTTGTCCACGAAAATTTATTTGGTTTCGATCGTAAATAATAAAAATAGTTGCTTGGCTTTATCTATCACAGTAGGCACTGGTTTACACTGGTTTTTGACAGGACGTATTTCGGAAAAAATGGTCTTGGCTAAAAATTTTTATGTGCTACGGTGCCTATGTAATCCTGACAGATAGCGCGAAAAAATTAATTTTGCAAACTTTTGATTTTTATTTGGTCCAAGGGATTGCAACTTTTTTCATTTAGGCCGGCATATAGATCCGATAAACTCTTTATTTAGCTTTAATTTCCTATTTTTAGAAGGTCCCAAAATTTTTTCGAGTAGTGTATAGTGATCTTCACGCACTGCTGCACTTATCCTCACTTTGTGTCTTCATACGTGGGGAAGCCTTAAAGACCACCTGCAGACTAAAAGAAACGGATGTTGGTGTGGTACTAAGTGGGGCGAGGCTGAAATTACTGGCGGCAGAGATCTGCGCACTTATGTCAATGCCACAGGATAGGTTGCCGCCATTACCTTTGATGTAAAAATTCTAATGTTGAGTTCCCTGAGGCTGAATGCTTGTTTAATTCCAGCACTGATCCCGTGCACATTGTAGAATCTTCACTGATGGCTCCAAAATTGACTCTGGGCCAGGATTCGGGGTCTTTTTCGAAGTTAATGGGATAAGCTTCACTTTTCTCTTTGGGAATATGCTTCGGTCTTCCAAGCTGAGGTATTTGTAACCCTTAAGGCTATGGACTCTGTGATGGAAAATAAGTGGAGGGGAAGGAGTTAACGTGTATGCAGTGAATACCAAGCTGCACTTAAGGCATTGACCAGCTCTCTTATTAAGTACTCCCAAACTAGTTCGGGAATGCAAGTCTCGACTAAATTATGTTCTTAAACCAAACGAGCTTGCTTTACTCTGAGTGCCAGGTCACTCTGGCTTCTGAAGATTTGGCCAAAGTTAGCTCAGACCAGGTATTCCTCGGTTCGCACCAGTTATAGCACTCCCCACATCGTTCATCGAAGCCACCATCAGAAACTGGGTGATTTCTTCGCTCAGGAATTATTGGGAGGCATCGAGGTGGTCAAAACTCATCCTGTCTTCAATCTCAGGTGGTCTATCTAGTTTTTTGTACTCACTGAGCAGATGGGACCGTAGACAACTTGTTGGATTGCTGACTGGTCACTCCATGAGACACAAACACCTGACTGTGATAGGCGTACATGATAACTCCAATAGCCCATCCTGCATTGACGAGGTTGAGATGATAGAACACTTTTAGTGCTTCTGCCCCGCATTTGCGAAAATAGGTATAAGGCATTTGGCTGCGATATGTTGAGAGACGAACACCTGAGCTCTTTGACACCCAACAATCTGCTAAGGTTTATCCTCACTACAATTCAATTCAAAAGTAATCTACTTTGATTACATCTTTTGTGATTTAAAAATAGTAAGAGCGCTGTTCAAGTAAATTTATAGCTCCCATACCACTCAAAATATTACTTCTCATAAAAAAGCCTTCTCTCTCTTTTGCTTATCTAGCTTCCATGACCCAGTTGTTATCATCGTGGATAAATTCATTAAAGCAGCAGGAAGTAGAGCTGGAGAATCATCCATGGAAACATCGATGTTTTTGCAAATTGCAATTTTATATTTTTGTTTGGCGCGTATAAAGGTAAAATGAAGCAATTTCATTCTCTTAAATATTTTTCATACACTTCATTCATCTTTTGATATCGAGGCCTTGAAGGGACAAAAGCGTTATACCTACATAATTAAATTAATTCGTATGTCAGCAAAAATATTAATAATATTCAAAAGACTTTAAAAACGTACCTAATTTACACATAGATAATTTTTGATCTCAAGCCCTAGAAGGAACAAAAGCATTATCATTTATTATATTCAAGTTAAATAGAGAGAAAACTAAACTATATTTTTACAAAAAAGTTTTTATTTTATAGAGTTTATTCCTAACTGAAAATTTACAAAGAGAGAGGCTTAATAGCCTTATTCTAAAATTAAAACAAAAAAAATCTATGTTTCATCGATGTTTTTCTTTCCATCATCGAAAGCATCCAATAGCAGTCTGGTTTACGGGATTTAGTCAGAACTTATAGGAAGTCGTTCCTATAGATATAAAACCTGTAAGGGGAAACTCTTTTGAGATAGTAACTGAGCAACTGCTCCCAGTCAGAAGTTACAGGATTTAGTCCGGAGTTTCTGCCTGGGAGTTCATGACAAGTGTCAAACGATGGACAGGGTTGCACTCGTAAACCAAAACAGAACTCGATGAAAGCAAAGAACTTTACATTTGTTAATGAATGGAAGTAAACAACGAAATATTTTAATATGTACGGAATTATTCTTAATTGTAGAGATTTTAATAATTATTTAGTGATCTTTCAACCAAATCAGTGTTGTACCAATGGAATGTAAACACTGTACTCTCTCACTTGAGAGAGACTCTCTCACTTGAGAGAGTAAAATTATAGTTTGACAGTTCCACAGCTTTTAGCAGGATAAAAAAATAGGAAGGTAGAGCCGCTGAGAGGAATTTTACACACAAACTCACACACACATTCTCCTTTTCAATCTCAAACAACAACAACTTTGAAAAATTCCTTTTTTTTACTCTCAATTTTATACGATTTTAAAATGTTGGCAAACTTAAAAAAAAAAATCATGGCCGACGCATTGAGAGAACGGTTTTACCTTACTATGCTTTTATCATGGCTTTTAGTACGAAGTTCAAAGGGAAGGACTATTGATTTATATCTGAAATTTTATGCGTTGCTTGCTTGGTTGTTTGTCATCGAATTTTCTAGATTCGGTATTTTCTCTACTATCAGTTTCTGAATTTAAAATTTGGCGTAAAAAGTTTTCGCAAGGCGAACTTACACAAGCTGGTGTTGTAAGATTAGCTGATTTCTTCGCCTAAGATGTATTTTCTTTTTGCTTTTACTGATTTAAGAGCACACCCATCAAAAGTAACAACAAAATACGAGTTTTTTGTTAACAGCTAATTGCTGTAAGCAATAACTTTAAATTTCGACAATGTTTATATGCGTTATTCACAGTATTATGAAAAGTGAGTTGTGTCGCAATATGCGCCAATCAACTACCTTTAATAATCTTTTAAAAGAAATTTTGTGTGTATCATTACCCTGGAAAATATTAGTATTTTTTTAACGCGATGTTGCCTTTTTCCGAACAAAATATCAATTTCAGCGTCAATGTACTAAATAAGTTGCATGTTGCTTTAGCCGCACGTAATTTCGTTGTGTTTATGAATAATCCCCTTTTCATAATTATTGTAAAAACAATTACTTATAACAATTAGTGTTAGTATTTTTCTACACGGATGCCAAACGTTATACCGCTATCTCTTGTAGTTTAGAATAAATTAATTTTTCAATTTTGTCATACTTTTGAAATATAGCTGTCTTAACTTGGACAAATATAAAGGCAGTGCCACACGTTTGGGCAGTTCCCCAAAATTTGGTGCAAGTCGTATCCCAATCGTGTGGATGCACAAATATTTTTCTTTTTCCCAATCACGAGAAAAAATTTATTCAAATATCCCAGTAGAAGTTCGCTGTATTCTACCAGTCGTGTGACTTCAAACAAATTCTCGTGCTAATTTTTTTTATTCAATAGCTCAGTATAAAAAATGTGCAAATATGTACAAATGTACCAATCGTGAGACACTGCCTATACTTTACAATGATATTTAGTACTTCTTTAGAAAATCCGCGACTTGGAAAGAATTTCGTGGTACAATTAACGTGACGTAACCGTGATAGGTTAAAAATAATTGATACAAACGATACATACATATATCCTTCCAACCCAGCAATTACCCTTAAAGCAAAAAGTATGCAACAGTGCATAACAACCTAACCTATAATTATGAAAAACAATTAAATTGAAACCTACACTTGTGAATATAAGCCTGTGTACGAATGTACAAACATACATATCTGCGTAGCTTCCTACATACTAAATGAAACAAATGTGATGTAATCAACACAGATGGGAGTATGTGTGTGTATGAAACCAGTAAATTGTCACTATGAGCTGTATTTGTTTACAAAGTGTAAGATTAATATGACACAAAGTCATGCAAACGTACCAGTGATGTTAAATGACTAATTTTAGTATGATTAGGGACAACGGGTGGTATATGCGACATTAGAATGTAATAGTTACTAGCACTGCATGGCAGTGTTGGAAAATGAAATTGTTCCTTCAGTACGAAATCTATACAAAAACTGTACTCTTCGACTGAAAATTGTATCGACTTTTTAATTTGCTCATAAATTTGATAGTACATGCAAACATATCTAACAAAGTTTATGTAGGTACATTTACATATTTTACACTTTTAACATAAATGTGTATGAACATATTTTAAGGTACATTTTTTAACAAACAAATTTTCTTAAGTTATTATGAATGGATAAAAGAGACATCTTCTTTAAATTCAGTACTAAAACTTGTCATTTTAATAGTATTTCAAGTGCTTATCAAAAATTTTACGACCCGCACATATTGACAAGATTGACAATTTATCTTAAAATTATTTAATTTTAAATACTTGTGTGCGTGCAGTTTATACTTAAGCAAAACCCGTGCAATCTTTGCGCATCATTTAAAAATCAACAAACTTTCGAAAGAATTTCGAATTTTTAATTCGATTTCCTAGAAACCAGTGTACGAAAATAAACTATATTGTACGTTACTATTTCGTTTCGTTTATTACTTTAACAGTTCGGTACAATACGAAACAAAACGGCTGAGTTCACTTTGGCGATAGTACACTACAGTAGTTTAGTAGTTACAGACGAAACAACAAACGAAATGAATCGTGCAGGGAAAATATATTTATGTATGTACATATATGCAATAAACAAATACAAAACGAATGGCTGCAATGAATAAAAAAAATAAAAATGTTTTTTAATTGAATTGGATATGAAAATTTACAGAAAAAAATATTTGTCACGTAATTGAAACGTTTGCATACATATAAAACGTACCATATGGTACAATTGTCACAAACGAAATGCAAACGTTTCTCGTTGGGGAAAATGACAGTGAATCTTACAATTTGTTTCTGACTATGTACAAAACTGTACAAAACCACAATCATGGATCTGCTGGATTCCCGCTACGAAAATGGACATCCAACTGCGAACTTC
>NW_023458560.1:12733360-12747243 GCF_013731165.1 Rhagoletis pomonella
CTTTTTATAATTTTAATTTTGCACTTTAAAAAATTGGGACAACAATTTTTTTGTAGTCACACGATTGGTACAATACAGCGAACTTCTATTGAAAAATTTGAACAAATCGTGGTTGCACACGCTTGCCTGATTTTCAGGTTATCTGTTTAAAAATAATTTTTCTGTAGTGTGAACAACCACATTGATTTTCGTGATTGGGATAAAGGCAAATAATTGTGCATTCACACGCCTGAGATACAATTTCCACCAAAGTTTTGGGCAAAGGCCCAATGGTGGTACTACGAGGCGTATGAGTAACATTTTGATCATTTGTGATTCAGAACATTTCCTTTCAAAATTTTCTCTAAATAATTCATAAATCGATTCGTAGAACAATAAATTACATAATATGTATAGAAATAATTACTTGGCACTCTTACATTTTACTTTGACCGAATTTATGTTCCAATTTGTGATGCGCGTATAAATGCTGGCACAAATCGAGAAATGCGTAGCGTTTCTTTCCATCATCGCTGAAAGGTAGACATTGTTTTCATGCAAGAGATACAACCCAACGCTTTTCATGAAATTCTTTAGTACTTTTATTGAAGTAATACATTTTTGTTTCATTTTGTTTTATTTTATTTTACTTCTCCCAGCTTAGTTAGTGGTTTGCCAAAAGCTATTCAATGCCCACATAACTAAAACAACACCTTTAACAATGAGTTGAAATTGCGGCAATGTGCTTGTGCATGAAAACAAAAGTTGACAGACAGAAAAAAATACAAATGCCTGCAGTCAGATACAATGTCGTAATGGCTCTATGCTACAAATCAAATGGCTTTTGAATCAAAAACCAAAGCTGGCGAAAATCTTCCACTGAAAACGTTTCAAAGAAGTAAAACGGCAGCCAACACAGAAAAAGTGACAGTTAAGTTAGTCGCCAAAGAACAGTACTATATTCGCATCGCATCGCATCGCAAACTTTACCAAGTAGATTCACTTGCACTTGGCGCATTTTCTACAAAAAAACCCTCGATGTGTGTGCATTTGAAAGTGCTACTCAGCTATGTGCTGCTGCGCTTTTTGAAGCGAATGAACTTTTTGTCTTTTTCTGCAGTATAATTTTCTGATGCCGTCATGTGCACTAAATATGCGCTACATGTATGTACGTGCAAATGTACATATATTAAGCCGTATCACGACATATGAAAGAAACAAAGTTTAGCGTGTGTCCGTTTTATTTAGACACTTATGTCGAGAAAATTTTGGGTTAAAAAGATTTTTTTTTATTCACTCGCTAAAACCGCTACATCGCGTTTTTTGCTATATTTTCCTTATTTTATAACCCATTTTTTAAATCTTAGTGTAGCTGTAAAGGTCCCCTTCGGGAATATAATTTGCCATTAAACGGTTTTGGCCTTCAAAACCGTTTTAATTTATACCTTCACTAATTTTGGAATTACTATCCCTAGATTTCCATTTTATACTATAAATTCAAAGCTCTCTAAAAACGATGACGACCTTGCTAAAAAGGGTTAGGCTTTATTCCAGGGACGTGAACCGGTTTTGAACCGAACCGGTTTTGAACCGGAAAACCGCTTTCTTCTATTAATTAACGGAACCCTTAACCGAACCGCAATTTTCCACAAATGTTTCACCCGAACCGAAAACCGAACCACTTTCCTAAAGGTTTAAAGGTTCATTTCAACCAATTTTCAATAGATAAATGTACCCACTTTTTTTCTTTTTGTTAACCTACCATGTTTGTTTACCATGTGACAATATCAAATGTAAAGGCAACCCATCTCATTTGACAGACACTTGACCCTTAACCTTGCGCGCTGTTGCACTTGGCACATGACACTTAAACTTGCGCGTTATTTTTTTTTTGTTTTTCGAACCGAAACCCCGGTTCAAAGACCAAAAAAACCGCTTTGACGAACCAATCCATAAGTGCAAAAACGGTTCGAACCGCTTAACCGAACCGACCAAATTTTTCATTCGGTTCACGTCCCTGCTTTATTCAATTATAGTCCTGAGCGAGGCCTTTGCGGTGTCATAAAAATTTTAAAAATTGAATTGCAAATAAGAAACTTATAGCAAAATATGCGATCTTGCGGTTTTTAGCGGATGAATAAAAAACAAATTTTACACCCAAAATTTTTTCTCGACATATATGTATATACATTAGGGCGGGTCAATTATTTTTTACTATACGCGTATAGCATAGGAGGATTCTACATGTGAATGTAAGCAATTTTGTCGAAGAACCCATGGGTCTAAAATCAATTTGGAGTATGGAGTAAAATTTTCACTGTTGCGCCCTCTGGTTGAATTTTTAAGAAAAAGATAAATGCACAAATGGATTTTTTATACCAAAATAAACACAAAATTTAAGCACTGCTTTACAACACTACAGCAAAATGCTAAGAAACCTATTTTCGCAATTCGGCAAACTCCAAATTGATTTTAGACACATGGTTCCTTCGGCAAATTTGCTTAGAATTACACGTAGAATCCTTCTGAGGATAGTTGAAAATATCTCCCATACAAATGCATCCGCCCTAACATACATACATATGCAGGCGTACAGTTATACATCGGGTTGCCAGATTTCTGTTGCAAAAAAATCTGGACATTTCTAAAGCATCGAATCCGAACCTACAATTATGTTTTTAGAACAAAAAGATATAACTTCTTTTAATACAGTTTTATTTAAAACAAAGCAAAGAGAATAACTTGTAAAATGATCGCAACAATGTACACAATATGTACGGTGAAGAGCATTTAAATAGGGAAAATACATTTTAGCAAGTTTAGGCTACTTTTGTCAGTTTTTTATGAAAATATAACCGACTATCTAAAAAAACTGTGTATTAAATTTCTGAGTATGCAGTTTATTAGCCCCTTGAATTTTAGTGTAACAAAGTGCAAGTTTGAAGTAGTTTGGAGTTACCTTGATTTATGCCAATTTTTCGTTCAGGTATATCTTCCATACAAAGTATGTTCAAAAATTTGTTTGTATATGCCGAACCCATCTCAAATCAGGCAGGCTCAAAATTTCACATCGTTGATTTGCTTGCCGATGAAATATCTACAAGGCAAATGAGAAGATACGTATTTTTCTTTATTTAAAAAAAAACTCGATTTTCACTTTTTTTCTCATTAAGATTCCTAGTTTTGTTATTCTGATTCTTATAGATGGCCTAGCTTTTATTGAAAATCCGTTTGAAATTTGCAAAAACTTTTCAAATTAACAAAATGGCGACCAATTTTGTAAAAAGAAAACAAGTTTATTTTCTCGAAAAAACCACCTTTTTTCATCAAAATTTTACAACAGTTTGAAGCGAGCTAAACCATTTTTGAAGTCAGGAGAATTTTTTTCCAAAATTCATTTTTGTCCATACAAAGTATATTCGATAAGTTTTTTTTTATGGAGAAAATGAGCAACACCTTCCACAAGAAAATGGCCTACAAAACTGCATACTCAAAAAATTTAATTAAATAGCTCAACATTTTTATGAAGCTTTGTCGAAATCTGCAAATTTTTGTACAAAGTTTGAAATTTCGACTAAGTACATGGTCTTTGTTATGGAGTTTTCTTTTCTGGAAAAAAATGACACCTTCTTATATGGCAACATCTTCAGAGTGCAACATTTTAAACAAAGAGAACGAAGTATGTAGTGCAGGGCAGAATAAATGCAACATTATCTCGAGAAAAGAAAACTCTATTACATAACGAGTATACTTTCATAAAAAAGTAATAAACATTAAATAATCACCAAATAATGCTAAGATGTCTCTTCCCTATTAATATTTTCGCTATTGTATCTAAAACTTATATTTTTTGAAGGAATCAGTATTACTTTTTATAATGTCACTAAATTCAAGTTAGAATCGTTACATTAAAAAACAAATAATTATACAAGTTATTTTTAAACAAAAAAAAAACAAAACCGACTTAACTGTCATATAAAAAATTAAGAGTACCGTAAATTTCTTAATGATCTAATGATCGTACCTAAATCAAATTAGTGAGGAACCACCTCTGAGGTACTACCTTTCCTTATAGAAATCGGTTAACGTGGTCCAAAATTATGCGGTAACATACATAAAAAAATATATATTCCGATGAATTGATAACCTCCCTTTTTTGAAGTCGTTTAAAAAAAACTTTAAAAAGATATTGAGAAAAGAATGATGTGTTCAATATAGCGAGAGTACCAGTTGGACAGAATAAAATATAACCAAAGATCGTATAAAATAGGGATACTGGCTATGTTTATGGCTCGGTACGACTGGTCACCGTAGTTATACACTGCTTTATATGTATGTATATGTGCTTCATGCTCAAGAGTGGTTGTTTCGTCGTATAAGTAGTCACTGGGTATTGCTGAATTGCCAATGGCTGATGTATGCCATCAGTTGGCTGTATTCCAAAGGACTAACCATTAAAGTGTTCCTATGATTATTTATGTATGTGCATACATTCCAATAGCGCCATTACATATGCGCATAAATACATATGTTCATACATAAGCATTATTGAATCTCGATACAAATACAGGACACAATTCGAAACATTTCGCAATTTGCCAAAATCTGTATCAGCTTGATTTGTATTTAAATTCTATGAGAGCAAAACCACAATGCAATATGCAGTTATGAGCTCAAACATACATATGTATATACATTAGGGTGATTCAAAATTGGAACTTTTTTGAATTTCGACAGGGAACGTTCGGATTCTTGAAGATAATAGGGAAATAAGAAGATAATAGCTAAAATTTCAGCTTATTTGAACAAGATTTAGAGGTCGGTCAACGCTGTTGTTTGTATTCCGGCAGATTTTAAATGCATCTTTATAAAAAAATAGGTTTATTTTCATCAAATCTTGTCGGATTTCGTTGAAATTTCGTAGGTAGGTTCCCAAGTATGAGTTTATTAGAACACAGTTTAATAAGTTTGATAAGTTAGTTTTAAATACATATTTTAATTAGTTAGTAACTAAGTTTTTCCTTATAAAAAATGAATATTTGCAATATTTTTTTTGTTCCTTAACCAGTGAGCATATGCTTAATACATCTAAGATCACATTATAATTCATACCAATAGTGGACCTCATCATTAAATATTACTAACCATCAAATAAAAAAAATCACCAAATAAACATCACTCATACGCCATGTTGAATCCAAGTGTTTTCCTAGTCATTGCAAATATTAATAGTATAATAACAATATTTTAGCGCATACACCTTTGCCAAGTTTTTGGCTGAGCTTCTCTTTCAATTTGTGATGCGGGTCTTGATGTTGTGACAAAAAAGCCACGGACCTACAGCTTTACGCCGCCTCCGAACAGAAATGGCTTTTGTGAGAAGCTTTTTTAAGGCAGAAATACACACGGAGGCAATGTTGAGAGTTAATCAATTGATTTTTCTATAATACTACTAGTACCCAAAGAGCAAACAATGATTTCGATGAATTTTTCAAGCCCTTGTGTTTATTTCAGATATAATAATGACATAAAACTATTACACACGGTGCAAGTGTTTAATAACATCTTTTTTTTCTCGCACTTGGAATAGTTTCTCGGTGCTTCCGAACTGTCACAAACAATGCTTGTTCTTGCTCCTCACTTTTGGTATGCATGTTGTTGAAGCTTTGAGCGAGCGCCACTCCACGCTCTGCGGTATCGTTTACAACTTTTAAATTCCACATTTTGCATGTTCAATATCATTAAGAGTTTCAAGTGAATGCGATGTTACTTATCCATATTTTTAGATACAAATAATTTACCTAATTGAGAGAAAATTTGTATATCCATGAATGACCAAAACAAAAGGTGCTACGTTCCGAATGCATTCCGTAATAATATCGACCTTTTTTAAACCGAAAAATTCTGGCCGTGACAGCCGAAAATCACCTGACGGGTATCAACTATCGAAAAAATTAAGACGCCCCGACCCTGAGAACCTTAGTGCACCTGATTTTAGAGTAAGTCACCGAGTCCCACAGTTCCCGGTATATAATGATGAGGTAGATAATTTTACTACCATGTATAAATACTAACAATTAAGCGTAGTTTGGTTAAGGCCCAAAAATGGTCCGTTCTCTAAGCTTAACAAAAACTTTCTGCGTCCCGAAAATTAAGTTTTACATTCCCTGCGACCTAATTCACATATTCGCGTTCCTGCAGATTCCTCTTAATGATGTGACGAGCATTATGAACTCCTTTAAAATCCGTGGACACCGGATGCTACTTTCACACAATTATGAGTTTATACAGTTTATAATATTTCTTTGCAGGCATTTTTTAATGTACCTACGCGTTGCTACGGAGCACAGTCCAACAACATTCTTAGACCGTTTCGTACAGCTAGGCGCAACAACTCCTGTGCCACTTTCTTCCAGTGAACGTTCTTTCTTAAACAACATCGTAATTGCGAAGTAAAACTGGGGAACAAAGATGAAATGGTTTAACATTAATTAACATCCACAAAGATTAAAAAAGATATAGAAGTTACGAACAAAGAAATATTAAATACAATTGCGCATGCGTTTAGAATGATACGTAAGACGTTGGCAAATCGTCGATTTTCTAGTCTTCTTAGAAGCAGAGAATGCTGGCATTAACAAAGTGTCGAATCGAACACTTTTTCCTAACGACAACAACATTTTTTACAACAGTTTCTTTGCTCTCCTGAAAAGTACCGATTTTTACATTCTATAGTTTGACATGGTAGCAACGATATGTAAGCACCCGAATTTATTTAAAAAAATTAAAATGTAGGCATATTTGGTGGAACTTAGTATATGGGTGTTTCCTGCGTTGCGGACGTTCCTATTGGAGACACATTTTTCATTATGAAAACTATAGTAGGCTCTGAATGAACACAAATTTTTTGTCATGAGTAGTCATCATCAATACCTATCAGAAATCAATAAAAACATTTTCCGCAAATGTTATATGGTAAGTGGATAGCGATTAAAAGTTCCCGTTCGGACGTTCCCAAAATGGAACCCGTATCAAAGATGACTGATGATTTGTGCAAAATTCTGCGAATCGGTTCTTCTTCTTCTTTTTTGGCGATGTAACCGCCTAAGCGATTTTGGCCGAGTTCAGCAAAGCACGCCAGTCGTTTCTCCTCTGTGCCAACTGACGCCAATTGGAAACGCCAAGTGAAGCAAAGTCCTTCTCCACCTGATTTTTCCATCGCAGTGGGGGCCTCCCTCTTCCTCTGCTACCACCAGCGGGTTCCTAGTTGAATACTTTCAGAGCTGGAGCGTCGGTGTCCATTCGAACGACATGACCAAGCCAGCGGAGCCGCTGCATTTTAATTCGCTGCACTATGTCCATATCGTGGTAAAGCTCATACAGCTCATCGTTCGATCGTCTGCGGTACTCGCCGTCGCCAACGCGTAAAGGCGTGCAATGGGGTATAGTCGTTGCGCTGGGTATGCAGTTACAGTTGCATGGCTATACTCAATCCCGACTCTTGCGTCGGGATTCGCGCACTCTGGGCAACGTGAGCAACCCATGTGCGAGAAGTCCGGTAACCAACCCGAGTGGAGCCTTGGGTCACGGCAGAAAGAGAGGGAGCTTCGGTGGGGCCACTCCGACTTATTCGGTTTAAGGACTCACTGAAGTCTGCAGCGTCTGTTCACCAGTAGGTGCGGCTACAAGCGGGTGTCTGCTTGGAGCAAGCGGCTCGCTATATAAACGTGTATTTGGTTGCGATACCACCCCGTCCCAGCAATGGATTGTGCGCTGGGCTTGGGAGCCGCCACGTAAAAACCACTTCCAGCCTCGGATGAGACCCCCCCTGCGAATCGGTTAACGGTATAAAAAAATTATGTATGAATGGTTGATAGAATAATAAGCAGCCATAACCCTTGCGTCAACTTAAACTTCGTAACGATGTTTAGTAGCTGCCAAAAACTGTTCGAAATTCTTCGGACGTTCCCGTTCGGACTTTCCGATTTCAACACATTAATTTTTTAGTACTAATATGGGGTTTTATTGTAAATAAATCTACATCTACTTATATGAAGGCCTTAATTAACGTTCGTTGAAGTCATTTCTTCGTACAAGCTGACAGTAATTTCTTCGTACAAGCAGCTTAGACTTAGTCAGACTTAGCATAGTATGGTTTGGAGGCGTCGATATGTAGTATATCTATATACTGTTACCCACAACATTGAGTATACGGTTTGTTTTTGTTAATATTCGCAATGTTTTACATGCAAAATTTTTTTATCTTTGTTTTGTATTGAAATATGGCTTATGTTTTAGCAAAACTCCATTTCAATCCAAATAGGAAGCTGTGTATGAAAATTATGAGAAATCTGTGGCCGCTGGGGTGTAGTGGTAAGCAGTGCGCGCTTTCACTCCGCAACGCCTGGGTTCAATCCCTGGTCAAAGCAACATCGCAAAAAAATATAGAAAAAAGGTTTTTTCTTAACAGCGGTCGTCCCTCGGCAGGCAATGCCAAACCCCGAGTGTATTTCTGCCATGAAAAACAGCTTCTCATAAAAATACAATCGCCGTTCGGAGTCGGCGTAAAACTGTAGGTCCCTCCGCTTTGTGTGACAAGGAGGAGAAGCTCGGCCAACCACTAACATATGTGTAAGCGCCAATCTATTATTATTATTATTGCTAAAATATAAGCCATATTTTAATACCAAATTAACAAAAAAAAATTTGCAAATACTAACAAAAAAACCGTATACTCAATTTTGTGAATAACAATACCTACATAGAACAATGTGAACAAAAGTTATTTGAAGCGTTCGGACGTTCCGATTTTCAATATACTTACAATCGATAATCCTACAGCTTTCCGAAAAAAATTTTATGCGACTGGCAAGAGTAACTGAAACTAGCTTTTGTAGTAAAATTTTGACAAATGAAATAAACGTTACGACTCTGTTTTTTACATGTAAAGCATGATTCAATAATGAAAGGTTTTGTAAGAAAAACTTTCTCTCGCTCTAATTTTATCAATGACACTCCCACCCTACTCCTAAAAACAAAAACAGTGTTATTTATTTTCCAAATTTCTTTGCAAGTGTTAGGAGCATTTTTAAATTTTTAGTAGATACATTTTTTAACTTTTTAAATTTGAAGAAATGTTTGTTCTTCATTCGCTGGCGACAACAAGACAATATGGGTGAGAATCGTTGGACTACAGAAATTCAATGTAGGCTAAAGAGACGAAATTCCATTAAAAGCCGAAATGTATTTGTCGATATTCGTGTGAACCTCTTGATTCTGCCAAGTCGCTGTAAGGTAAAGTGCGCAATGGTTCTGGTAAATGAGCCAACGAAGGTATTTAGGTATTGTCCTCCACAACACAGCCCTGGTGTCTCCGAATGAGACTTTGGACGCAATAAAATATTCCCAAACCGCATCCATGGGCCCAATCGTCACACGACAGCTCGGTTTAATCAATGGCGCGATGTAATTGCACATTTATGCCACTTCTCATTTGACGATGTAGATCACGTTCCCTGTCTCAGTCGTTCAGTAGCTGCGTATTCTGTTTATACTTCCTGAGCTCGTCCGGCACGTATCGCCAATTGCGGCTATGTAAGCCAATGTTTAATATTCTGACGGTGGCATAATCTCCCCAGAACATTAAAAGTGCGACATCAAAGAATTCGAAATACCATATTCCAAGCAATCGAGCCATAGCCGCGAAAGAAACGTAAGCTCCAAATTTGCTTGCCGTTCTTTTTTTTACTAAATACGTACATATTGCATAAGTTTTCCACAAACAAATAACTTCTTCATATCCATCATCTGGCAAACAAATACAACAAAAAAACTTAAAGTGGACCATCCATTCTCGAGTTATGGTGCATTTACATGGTATGAATCTGTTTATAAGCCGTATGAATTTTCCTATAAAAGAAGCACCAACTCTATGAAGAAATGAATGAAAGCGATATATACTTATTTTGACTTGTATACTAGACAATATTTTTTTGTAAACAACAAATAAAAAAAATTTATTTTGTGCTAGCTTCGAAACTAGAAGCTTAATTTTTGGTTAAATGTGCTTTAAAAAGGACCTACTGCCAATAAAGCCTTGTGGATGCTATTTTTCCATATTTGTAATGCTTCCATTTAAACATCTTTGTGGAAAAACAGTTTTTGTTCAGAATTGCTTGTTTACGAAACGTTTGGCATAACTTGAAATTATAGGGATGCTGTTTTCTTCCGTTTCTCAGTGGATTTTATACTTGAAAAGGCACCAAAATATGTATGCAATACTTCTACATATCTTCGTTTAAAGCACAAAACCGCGCATCAAGGAAATGCAAAACCTCGTATGGGAGGTTGCCTAAATTTTATAGGAGAGAGTGAAACTGGTCCCAATTTAAAACGGTTCTCTCTTTTAAACTTAATAATCTTCTCTCCTTATGTCTAAGTCGATATTTTATTATATCGATATTTTATTATAAATGGCTAAGGGCTTGATGTCAGGAGCTTCCGATGACCAAATATCTTTTTTGGCACAAATTTCACTTCCGAGGTTTTGCAGAACCACGATACGCGCTTTTGTACTTTAAACGACGAATATGTATATCGCTTGAACAATATGTTAGTGTTTGGCCTAGCTTCTCCTCCGATATGCGGCGTGCGTGATTTTGTCACACAAAGTAAAGGACAGTTTTACTCCGACTCTGAACGGCAATTGTATTTTAATGAGAAGTTGTTTCCATGACAGAATACACTCGGAGGTTTACTATTACCAACAGAGGGGCAATCACTATTAGAAAAACTGGGCTTGAACTCAGGCTCTGCGTAATGCTCTACAGCAGCCGCCACTACTTTTACATATATTGCTGGTATATTCAAAATACTATCCCGAACTTCGGAGTGTATATATGTAATATAAAAAAGAATGAGAGGTACTATAAGAAAATGTACCCAAAATTCTGGAGCAAATGAAAAAATGCTCATTGAAAATAGTTCACATGTATAAATTGAAAGATATAACTTAATAGGTTACAGCGCTAAACAAAAGGAAAAGTTCGAAAAAATAGCAATGCGGTTTGAAGGAAACATGAAGCCATAAAATGCTGGTTTGTTTCGTTAATACTCTGAACTTTGTAAGATATGGCACTCTATTATTTGCAGTAGTTTGCAAATATTCACTAATGGTTCTAAAATCGCAAACATTTTCGTGGGATGTTTTTGTTTGATTTCGAATTGAAAATACATTACGATCATATTGTACCGAAATAAGTGCGGTATCCCTGCATTTTTGTAAAAGCCAGAAAGAAGCATAAACTGTATGAAAAAACAAGTAAGAGCAGCGCTGTCTTCGGCTATGCCGAAGGCTTCATACCTTTCATGAACATCTGCAAATTTTACTTTGACAGATTACTGCTTTTGAGTACATCTGCATACATCGATAGAGGAGTTACATACCTATATAAAAAATCGCATCTGAACAAACAGAGGTATGGAAGATATACCTTATATTAGCACCAATCTAAGTGATTTTCACTGCTATGTGATCGGTATGTAAACCGACACAATTTATTGGGTTTAGTTTCCTACATAAAGGAGATATATCGCAAAAACTGGTATCTGAACAATCAGTGCTATAGGATATAAAGCTTATACAGCATAGATTTTGACGATTTTCTCAGTAGACTTTGTATTATTATTTATAAAATATCTTACGAAATGTATCGGTTTTAGCTGTTCAAATAAAGGAGTTTTACAGTAAAATCCCATATCTGAACAATCAGATGTATGGAAGATATATGTTGTAGTCACCCGATCCTTGTTATTTTCACTGTAAGTATTCTGTTAATAATGAGTGAAAATGGTGCGAAATTTCATGTTCCTAGCTGCATAAATGCATGAATTATAACGAAAAATCTCATATCTGAACAATCAGTTGTATGGGAGCTATAGGTTATAGTTATCCGATCTTTTTAATTTTCACTGTAAGTTTTCTGTTGATAATTATTGAAAACAGTGCGGAATTTCCTGTTCCCAGCTATATAAATGGAGGAGTTATAACGAAAAATTTTATATCTGAACAATCAGTTGTATGGGAGCTATAGGTTATAGTGAACTGATCTTTGTAATTTTCACTGTAAGCATTCTGTTAATAATGGGTGCAAGTGCTGCAAAATTTCATGTTCGTAGCTGCATAAATGTAGAAGTTATAACGAAAAATCTCATATCTGAACAATCAGTTGTATGGGAGCTATAGGTTATAGTGACCCGATCTTTGTAATTTCCACTGTAAGTATTCTGTTGATAATAGGTGCAAGTGCTGCAAAATTTCATGTTCCTAGCTGCATAAATGGAGAAGTTATAACGAAAAATATCATATCTGAACAATCAGTTGTATGGGAGCTATATGTTATAGTGGTCCGATTCTTCCGGTTCCGACAAATGATTAATACATTATACAAATACACCCACTTACCAAATTTGATCCGGATATCTCGAAAACTGAGAGACTAGATTGCATACAAACAGACAGACAGACGGACAGACGGACAGACGGACATGGATAAATCAACTCAGCTCGACGTTCTGATCAAATAAGTATACATTTTAATGGGTCTATCTCTTTTTGTTCTGGTACTTACAAACATCGGACCAAAGTTATAATACCATTTCATGCTCATGAAAGGTATAATGAAAGGGAGAAGTATACATGCCTTCTATAATTTTGAATTATATGTATATTTGGCAAGTCTTTGTGTAAACAACCAAAAATACAAATTTTCATTTCTTTGCCAGCTTGGAAAATATAGGCTTATTTTTACTTAAACGTGATATAAAGCTCATTAAAATGTTCTGTAATGTCTTGTTGTAAGTTTGTTATCACAGTTCTTCGTATTTTTATTGTCCACTAAACGTGAGTGGCTTCAATTTAATAAATTCTAGTACAAAGAATTTCTTTGTTTTGAATTTGTTTGTTTATTGTTTTTAATTTTTAAAATTCATACTTTTGACATGAATGTGAATGGCGGAGTTGCCGCTTTCCTCCTTTTCGGTGGGTTTTTATATTAAAAAGGCATCAAAATGGGAAAAACCCCCCTTGGTATCTCTGCATCTGTTAAACTTTTTATGGGAAGATGTATGAAAATTCAACTTGCTATAATTTCATATGCTTAACAGTATCACAACAGTATGTTTACAGTATCTCCCCATAACTTTTCATATGAAAAAATTTATTATATGCATCCCACTCGTTATCATTGAATTCCTCATTAGAACATGTAGTCCCTCTATTTTAGCGTATCAACAGTTCATATGGCTTCATACCATGTAAATGCGCCATTATGCACCGTCTGATGTACGCAAGTTTGGTGTATACATACATAGAAATATTTATTTTTAATAACAATCAGGGGTTATATTCGATGTAAATAAGGTTGTTTAAATTAAATAATTAAATCAGATTCGTTTTTGTCTTAAAATACCACCATTCACTATTATCCACACCTTTTTATGGAATTTAGCTCCCACTTTAGGAAGTGTGATTATCGTACCTTTTCTGCAAGAGTGGCGTAATCCAAAAAAAAAGGTTTGATTTAAGTATGCTGAAATGTATTGTGGCGAATACTGCGGCAACACAAAGCGAACAACGAGAAATAGGCAGAATGTTCGAAGAATGACGTAGAATGTTCTACAAAGAGAAACGTCAAGTTGGATGAACACTGCGAACAGCGAGAGAAAGAGAATGAGCGATAAACTTCAGAATGTTCTAGAGTTGCCATAAGTGCCAGCGCAGGTATATAAGGGCGCCGCCAACGCGAAGGTGAGTGAGTTACAAGTCAGCAAGCTACAAGTAAAGTGAGCGGAGAATCGAGTTGCGAATAAGCAAGCTATAAGTTTAATTGTGTTAACAAGTAGTA
>NW_023458560.1:12747343-12756897 GCF_013731165.1 Rhagoletis pomonella
CGTCGTTGAAAATTTTTCGCGAAAAGTTTATCGCGATAAGCTGTTGTGAGTGATCGCGAATGGATTATTTGCATCGTTTTTCTTATTTATGAGAGGCCGACATCGGCAATGCTCGGACTTCTCATATTCGAGTGAGAGGAAATTTCTTTGCTTTTTTCGATCGCGAATGAAAAGCAGCGAAAATTTTTTTGTCGATCGCATTCCGAATGTGAGAGATGATAAATTTGTTTGCATTTTTCACTCGCGATAAAAGAATGCAAAAATAGACTTGGAATATTATCGATCGCGATAAATCTCGTAAAAGAATGAAAACGAATAATCATAAATGAGAATTTCCGAACCCTGGTAGGAACTTCCCAATAACGCAATATATTTTATATTTAAAAAGGTTTATTTAATAGGTTAATTTCAACTATTAAAACCCCACAAACAGTTTCCTTATTAGTCTTTTCTGACGATCCTAAATAGTATATTTTTGGAGTTTTGAAATGTCTATTAGTTGTGATTAGAAGGTCGCCCCATTATATTAAAAACACACCCAGTTTTATCGTATAAGTAAAACAATTAAAGTATGTATATATGTATGTAAATTCTGCTTGTTGGCACATCTTGTTGAGGTATACATACATACATATCGTTACCTTAATATAGAAAGATCCTAACTCATATAGTCGTTGAAATGAAAAAAGCCCTAACTAACTAAATTTTTGTATTGCTTAAAATGATGTGCGAACTAATAATTCGATGAAATGCATCATAATAAATCCAAAAGGGAATTTTTGTATTTCAGCGACGATGGGAGATAGGGCCTCTCTATATTAGACTGCATCACCAAAAAATGTTGCTCTTTTCCGCCAGAATGACCAAATTTATTATATTTGAGGACTTCCGCCAACATATTTTGGAAAAATATTTACATTTATGTACATGAGCTGAACCGATTTCAAAATACCTTCAAACATGTAGTTTTTTATAAATAAATGTAGTTTCTTAAAGGATTTTTTTGACAAAATCCCTCGGACGACAAAACAGTTTAAGCTTAAAAAATATGCATACAATTATTTTAAAAATTTTCAACGGAATGATAATAATGAGATTTTTAATGCTGTTGTTCTAACTTTTTTCAGGCTTGAGTAAAACTTGATTTTCAGTTGATTTAAGTTTACACAATTATGAGTTTATACAGTTTATAATATTTCTTTGGAGGCATTTTTTAATGTACCTACGCGTTGCTACGGAGCACAGTCCAACAATATTCTTAGACCGATTCGTACAGCTAGGTGCAACAATTCCGTGCCACTTTCTTCCAGTGAACGTTCTTTCTTAAACAAAAGTGCGAAGTAAAACTGGGGAACAAAGATGAAATGGTTTAACTTTAATTAACATCCACAAAGATTGAATGGTTTAGAGATATAGAAGTTACGAACAAAGAAATATTGAATACAATTCCGCATGCGTTTAGAGTGATACGTAAGACGTTGGCAAATCGTCGATTTTCTAGTCTTCTTAGAAGCAGAGGATGCTAGCTTTAACAAAGTGTCGAATCCAAAACTTTTTCCTAATGACAACAACAGTTTTTACAACAGTTTCTTTGCTCTCCTGAAAAGTACCGATTTTCATATTCTATAGTTCGACATGGTAGCAACGATATGTAAGCACCCGAATTTATTTAAAAAAATTAAAATGTAGGCATATTTGGTGGACTCGTTTTTCATTATGAAAACTATAGTAGGCTCTGAATGAACACAAATTTTTTGTCATGAGTAGTCATCATCAATACCTATCTGAAATCAATAAAAACATTTTCCGCAAATGGTATATGTATGGTAAGTGAATAGCGATTAAAAGTTCCCGTTCGGACGTTCCCAAAATGGAACTCGTATCAAAGATGGCTGATGATTTGTGCAAAATTCTGCGGATCGGTTCTTCTTCTTCTTCTTTTTTGGCGCTGTAACCGCCTAAGCGATTTTGGCCGAGCTCAGCAAAGCACGCCAGTCGTTTCTCCTCTGTGCCAACTGACGCCAATTGGAAACGCCAGGTGAAGCCAAGTCCTTCTCCACCTGATCTTTCCATCGCAGTGGGGGTCTCCCTCTTCCTCTGCTACCACCAGCGGGTTCCGAGTTGAATACTTTCAGAGCTGGAGCGTCGGTGTCCATTCGAACGACATGACCAAGCCAGCGGAGCCGCTGTATTTTAATTCGCTGCACTATGTCCATATCGTTGTAAAGCTCATACAGCTCATCGTTCCATCGTATGCGGTACTCGCCGTCGCCAACGCGTAAAGGCGTGCAATGGGGTATAGTCGTTGCGCTGGGTATGCAGTTACAGTTGCATGGCTATACTCAATCCCGACTCTTGCGTCCTCGTTCGCGTACTCTGGGCAACGTGAGCAACTCATGTGCGAGAAGTGCGGTAACCAACCCGAGAGGAGCCTTGGGTCACGGCAGAAAGAGAGGTGGGGCCACTCCGACTTATTCGGTTTAAGGACTCACTGAAGTCTGCAGCGTCTGTTCACCAGTAGGTGCGGCTGCAAGCGGGTGTCTGCTTGGAGCAAGCGGCTCGCTATATAAACGTGTATTTGGTTGCGAAACCACCCCCGTCCCAGCAATGGGTTGTGCGCTGGGCTTGGGACCCGCCACGTAAAAACCACTTCCAGTGAAGAAGCAAGGCAAAGCCTCGGATGAGGCCCCCCCCCCGTGAATTGGTTAACGGTATAAAAAAAATTATGTATGAATGGTTGTTAGAATAATAAGCAGCCATAACCATTGCGTCAACTTAAACTTCGTAACGAAGTTTAGTAGCTGCCAAAAACTGTTGGAAATTCTTCGGACGTTCCCGTTCGGACTTTCCGATATAAACACATTAATTTTTTAGTACAAATGTGGGGTTTTACTGTAAATAAATCTACATCTATATGAAGGCCTTAATTAACGTTCGTTGAAGTCATTTCTTCGTACAAGCTGACAGTCATTTCTTCGTACAAGCAGCTTAGACTTAGTCAGACTTAGCATAGTATGGTTTGGAGGCGTCGATATGTACTATAAGTATATCTATATACTGTTACCCACAACATTGAGTATACGGTTTGTTTTTGTTAATATTCGCAATGTTTTACATGCTAAAGTTTTTTATCTTTGTTTTGTATTGAAATATGGCTTATGTTTTAGCAAAACTCCATTTAAATCCAAATATGAAGCTGTGTATGAAAATTATGAGAAATCTGTGGCCGCTGTGGTGTAGTCGCAAGCAGTGCGCGCTTTCACTCCGCAACGCCTGGGTCATATAAAAAAGGTATTTCTGCCATGAAAAACAACTTCTCATAAAAATACAATCACCGTTCGGCGTCGGCGTAAAACTGTAGGCCCCTCCGCTTTGTGTGACAAGGAGGAGAAGCTCGGCCAACCACTAGCATATGTGTAAGCGCCAATCTATTATTATTATTATTATTGCTAAAATATAAGCCATATTTTAATAGTAAATTCACAGAAAAATTTTGCAAATACTAACAAAAAAACCGTATACTCAATTTTGTGAATAACAGTACCTACATAGAACAATGTGAACAAAAGTTATTTGAAGCGTTCGAACGTTCCGATTTTCAATATACTTACAATCGATAATCCTACAGCTTTCCGAAAAAAATTTTATGCGACTGGCAAGAGTAACTAAAACTAGCTTTTGTATTAAAATTTTGACAAATGAAATAAACGTTACGACTCTTCTTTTACATGTAAAGCATGATTCAATAATGAAAGGTTTTGTAAGAAAAACTTTCTCTCGCTCTAATTTGATCAATGACACTCCCACCCATGATACAAAAAACAAGGTAGTTCCATCCATGATAAAAATATAGTAAGGTAGAACCGCTGAGAGTCACTTTTCAAATTCTTGACGTTTCCAAACAATTTAATTTTTAAATTTACTCACAAACTCACACACACATTTTCATTTTCAAACTCAGGCAACAACAATTTCGAACAATTTCATTTTTTTATTTTCACTTTTATATGATTTTAAAATGTTGGCAAACTTCAAAGAAAAATCATGGCCGACGAATTGAGAGAACGGTTATACCTTGCTATATTTTTATCATGGTTCCATCGTCACTTTTTCGTCGCCATATTAACAACCTGACAATTAAGCAGATTGTGACATTTCGTGCTACCATACCCAAAATCTAAAATCCTTCAAATTTTCTTATTAATTTTTTGTCGATTTAAAATTCTTTGTTCTTAAGCATAGTATTTTATTCCTATTTCACGTGAAAAAGCTGTTAAATTGCAAATAAAATTTCTTTCTGTGAAATAAGTGTGAAATTCCACAACATTTCCTCAGCAAAGTAGTATTCTGTTCACGCTGTGAAAAAGCTTGCAACATTTTTGCAAAATGAAGCTAGCAACACAATTTTCATGACATTTTTAAATACACATGTACATTAAAGTGGTCCAAAAATGTATGTAAAAAAATAAGGTCGGATTTTTAATGCTGCCGCCCCCTAGGATTGTTATATACCGAAAAAATATACCCATATTTTTTTATTTTGAAATAAAAAATAATTTAGGTAGTGCTCAAAGCGCTCAAAGTTTTCCATGTATTTTATATGGAGGAAAAACATCTTTTCGTAGAAATAGTGTAGAATCCTTGAAAATCAATATTTTTCGATCGGTTTTTTCATGGTAACTATATTTTATAGGTCCTCCAAAGCCCTTAGAAAATGCAATGGGGGGAACCAATAAAAAATCTTTAATCATAAAAAATTGTTAAAAAAAAAACAATTGCATATTAATACTGGAAGTCTCCTGAAGAGAACCACAGTTTCCCGGTCGAAAAATATTGATTTTAAAGAGTTTTATACCATTTCTACGAAAAATTGTTTTTTTCTCCATATAAAATACATGGAAAACTTTGAGCGCTTTGAGCACTCCCTAAATATTTTTTGATTTCAAAATAAAAAAATAAGGGTATATTTTTTTCGATATAGATCAATCCTAGGGTGTGCCGGCATTAAAACTCCGACTTTATTTTTTTGGACCACTCTAAAGTACATTTTTAATTGTGTGAAAGCTGACAGTTTATAGAATTCAGTAGCGGGGAAAACAAAGCGGGGTTAAGTGGTTAAACCTTACCCAAGCCGATCCTAAAACTTGCGACGCAATTTCAATGTAATCCCTCAAGGTTTAGCTTAACATGGTTCTAGGGATACACCCTGTGATCATGTTACTTTCCAGAAGGTATCGCGCCCGTTTTTCTGAACATATTTCCATTGGAAAAATACCTCATCTCAGTATTCTAGGTAAATGCTTCCAGAGGTATCTATCCGTCACCAGAATTTTAGTTTATATGGCTTATACCGCTAGCTCTCGTAGCTGGCTACGAGATCGTTTTCATATAACCCCCATTTTTCATAGATTTGGGATTGATTTGATTTACCTCTATTCCAAGTTCTACTAGTCATGCCATGCTGCATTTTCCAATAAACCCATATTTTTCGATGAGCTTGAGATTGACTTCATATACATACCTATATCCATACCAAGTTCCAGAACTCTACCATAAATACTTCCAGAGATATGCACTATGAAAAATTCGATTGTATGGGAGGTTCCACACCCCCTTTAGATATCGGTTTTATTTTAGCGTATACCCATTCTTGGAAGGTTTGTGTACGAAATTTCAAAAAAATTGCTATAGCCGGTGTGGGCATTGTGACTCCTCAAGGGAAATGAACTAATGATTGCAAAAAATGAAATTAAACGTCGTAGTTGACCAAAAATTAACATAAGACTTAATTCTCTCAACTTCTCAGAATGTAGAAAAGCTAAGAAATATATAATAAGATAGGATATATTAAAACAGCCTCCAGAACATTTACCAAAAGACGCCCCTGAACTACACAAATCAGTTTGATTGAAAATTTGTTTTTATCTATTTATTTTATACCTCTCTTTTGGGTATGTCAAAACTTCATCTGAAAACAACATGTGTTGCTGGAGAAATTTCGCGGCCCGTGGGCCACAAAGTAAATTCCATTTGCTGTTAAATAAACAAAGACAATATGTATTAAATAACATATCGAAATGTATAATTTCAGTGTCTGAATTATATCAGAATCATTGTATCCGATATAGAAAACTACAGTGTGAAATAATCAGATGACATGAGGACACTAAACAAATTTTTAAATATGTTCACTAACATTGTATTAATATTAAAATAGTGTTTTGGCAAGTTGTTATCGAATTTAATGTGAAATTTAAACGTTTTTAAGATAAGATATTAATTATTTTTAAAAGGTAAATATTAACACAAATATTTTATTTATAATCCCAAATTTAGGATATAAAATCTCCCACACCAAAAAACTTACAATTGGGTAACGCCGCTTCGATTTTTTCACAATTGAGCAATTGTCAAAAATCTGCCTTTTAATCAAAAAGTTGTTTATTAACTTCTTAACTACCTTCTTTTTTGTATCATGCTCCCACCCTACTCCTAAAAACAAAAACAGTGTTATTTATTTTCCAAATTTCTTTGCAAGTGTTAGGAGCATTTTTAAATTTTTAGCAGATACATTTTTTAACTTTTTAACTTTTTAAATTTGAAGAAACGTTTGTTCTTCATTCGCTGGCGACAACAAGACAATATGGGTGAGAATCGTTGGACTACAGAAATTCAACGTAGGCTAAAGAGACGAAATTCCATTAAATGCCGAAATGTATTTGTCGATATTCGTGGGAACCTCTTGATTCTGCCAAGTCGCTGTAAGGTAAACTGCGAAATGGTTCTGGTAAATGAGCCAACGAAGGTATTTAGGTATTGTCCTCCGCAACACAATCCTGGTGTCTCCGAATGAGACTTTGACGCAATATAATATACCCAAACCGCATCCATGGGCCCAATCGTCACACGACAGCTCGTTTTAGTCAATGGCGCGATGTAATTGCTCACTTACGCCACTTCTCATTTGACGATGTAGATCACGTTCCCTGTCTCAGTCGTTCAGTAGCTGGGTGTTCTGTTTATTCTTCCTGAGCTCGTCCGGCACGTATCGCCAATTGCGGCTGTGTAAGCCAATGTTTAATATTCTGACGGTGGCATAATCTCCCCAGAACATTAAAAGTGCGACATCAAAGAATTCGAAATACCATATTCCAAGCAATCGAGCCATAGCCGCGAAAGAAACGTAAGCTCCAAATTTGCTTGTCGTTCTTTTTTTTTACTAAACGCGTACATATTGCATACGTTTTCCACAAACAAATAACTTCTTCATATCCATCATCTGGCAAACAAATACAACAAAAAACTCAAAGTGGACCATCCATTCTCGAGTTATGCACCGTCTGACGTACGCAAGTTTGGTGTACACATACATAGAAATATTTATTTTTAATAACAATCAGGGGCTATATTCGATGTAAATAAGCTTGTTTAAATTAAATAATTAAATCAGATTCGTTTTTGTCTTAAAATACCACCATTCACTATTATCCACACCTTTTTATGGAATTTAGCTCGCACTTTAGGAAGTGTGATTATCGTACCTTTTCTGCAAGAGTGACGTAATCCAAAAAAAGGTTTGATTTAAGTACGCTGAAATGTAGTTATAAAAACTATAAAATTTAAAGCCGTTTTCCCGAGTTTTTTTGGAATATGACACTCTTGCAAGAAAAGGGGTGATATGTATTTAGCTAAACTCCAAGAAGGAAGGGAGAAATCGATTCAGCAGTTTCGGTAATTCCACGCTTCTGTTGTTCCCACTTACGCATGTTAGTCTGTCTGTGTCTATTTTAACCAAAGTAGCCTTACCTTTTTTAGATTCGTCGTATATTCCACACGGCTTCGCTTGTATGAGCGCACAGATTTCATGCAGCCGCGAACACAAGGGTATCAGCTGGTCGTTGGCGTATAAAATAATTTAATTCATTTAGCCACTTTTAAACAAAATGACCTTCTTAGTCTGTCTGGAGCAGAGTGCTGTTTGCGTAAATGGTTTTAATTGCTTTGTTGTTTGCACTACCTCTTCTTCAGTGTTGCCAGGTCTTCGGCATGAAAAAATGTCATTTCCTACCCAAAAACTTCTTTTTCAAATGTATGCATAGAGAATTGCTCTTATTCAACTTTTATTGTATACAAAGGTACATAAGTATTTACGTAAAGTATATTAAAATATCATTTCGACAGAACACATTTAAAATTCATTGTAAACTGCTTTGAGATCGTTATATAATAACCTCCTCCTTTTTTGGAAGTCGGTTAAAAATCATTTTATACATACACTCGTGGTCAGCTGATAAAGTCATCAACATTTTGATCGATTGTGGCTGCTTTTCTTTTGTTTATTTAATGTTTATTATTTTTCCATAAAAGCCTAGCTTTTTATATAATAAACAAAATATAAATCGACATTTCAAACTATGTGCAAAAATTATACAAAATCTGCAAAATTTCAGCTAGATTTTAACCTTTTTATTCAGATTTTTAGGAATTTTGATTTTTGAGTATCCTATCAAGCCTATTAAATTCCGAGGTAATAAGGTGCAAGTTTAAAGGGGCTAAATAATCGTGTTGATTTTTAATAGTTTTTTTTTTCTTGTAGCATTTGGTTAGGTAATCGGTTGTCGAAAATGCTAAATTACGGCCTACTAAGAAGGAACATAGCAATATTTCAGCCGTTTTTGCGTTCATTACATTTTCACGGCAGTCTTAAAAAAGTCGCCCCTGTTTCCTGACTTTTTATGCTGCTACAGCTTTTTTGGTGCTTTTGCGAGCATGCGTGTTGCAATAGATCAGCTCTTCCTGATTCGGCTTTTAATATGCAATTGCAAACATTGCAATAAGCCTCGTAACCTCACGTGTTTACAAAACCAGCCTTTGAACGCGAGATCCTTAGTCCAAGAATCCAAAAAAATGCGCGTACGCTTGGTTTGCATCATAGTTAAGTCATCTGTGTCCAAAGAATAAATATATTTTGCAGAAAAGTCCTACGAAAAAAAAATTGTAAAGATTTGTTAAGAAAATAATTCAAAATTACTTCTACTTACAAGATTTAGTAACAGAGAAAAATTACTGGGAAGTTACAAAACGTCATTTTTACACAAAATCGTCCGAACGTCAACAGGATACAAAAAACGTCAACCTGGCAACGCTGCTCTTCTTCGCACTGCTGCATTGCTCTTTTCTCTGACGACTGCACTTTATCTTTGGGTTTCTTTATTTCCTGTTGTTTTTTTTTGTCTAATTTTAATGCTCACTTTTTGCACATACACATTAATTAGGCGTACTCCTATTAGTGGGCGCACACTCTCCGACTTCAGAAGAGCAACAGATAGTGGCAATGGGATTTTAGAGGATTTTCGTAATTTGTTTATTCGCGCGGAGGGAGTAGAAAGAAGCCAAAGCATTTACTAAAAATTTTACAATGAAGGCAATGAGATTAACGAAAGTTTGCAGCTGCTCCGTGCGCCCAACTGAACACGCATACATACATTCAAACATAATTAAGTGCACATACATACAAACATAATTAAGTGCATACGCTTGTTTAACGGTGAAAA
>NW_023458560.1:12756997-12771080 GCF_013731165.1 Rhagoletis pomonella
CCCTGACATAAATTAATATTCAAATATAGCTCTACCCCATTGTACAATAACTACAGGTATTGTCTTCCCAGAGAGTTTTGCTTCACATGCTTCGTGCTCCCTTATTTTAATTTTGACGCAGTTCAATGTTGATTCTTTTACTTTTATTTGGCTTTGCTTTTTGTTTTCGCTTAATTTAACTCCTATAATTTTTCAAAACAAAAGAAAAAACGTTTGAAATGAAGTGAGCCATACAAAATTTTGAATTTATTTACTAAGCAAATGTTCTTTTTTCGGCTTTTCCAAATTAAATAAGTTCTCTGCAAGAAGGTTTGTTAAAAAAAATACGTGTAAATATATGGCATATGGTGTATGGAAAAATCCCTTTTTCCTACCCGTAAACCTTTTAGTGTAGGCAACAATGATGGTTTCCAAATAAGGCAGATCGGAATATGCGCTCTCTGGGAAGACAATACCTGTAGTTATTGTACCATGGGCTCTACCCATGATTCAATAATTAATGGTGAGATAATTGTTGACAGCCGCGGTTTGACACTCCCTCACAAAAGGTTGCATTTACTAAGGACGGAGAAAGGGGAAGAATGAAATCTCTTGGTGCGAAAATGGTACTAGCAAAGTAGAAATTTGGAATTTTAAACGAAATATTGAATGAAATATTAAGATATATGGGTACGTGAATTATTAAATTTGTGTCATATTTAGCGGTATAAAAACTGCAAGGGGGCTCTAAATTAAAATAAAACTACTATGATTTATACGTAAGCATCGAATTTAAAAATAATTTATTTTTCATCAGTTAAATGTACTTTATATGCATTTACAAATAACTATATTGCACAAAAATGTATACTTCTATATCACCTATAAGCTCCACTTTTTCAAGTAAATTTGCAAAGAAGCAACACGGTGCTACTGCTAAGGCAGAGGTGCGAGAGAGACAACTGTCAGGTTATCTTACCTTTAAGCTGATGCCAGATAAAACTTTGTGGCTTTGCGTGACATTTATGACCCTGCCAGCAAAGCACTAGACGCAAAAAGTATGCCACAATGAACGACAAGAAAACAATTTTGCACTGCTTTAAACTTGCTGTGGATTTTATATAGGTATTTAGCTTTAGAAATATCAGCAATGTAATTAAATTTTATGTTTCTGCATGAAAACTCGAATTTAGACGAAACAAAGAAATATTAGACCGGCTGATTGTCAACGCGCGCAAAAATATGGGTCTTGGCCATCTTTTCGCTTCGCGCTGTAGCTGCAGCGTCCAATGTGACTTGCGTTTTGCCACACAATTCATCTTAAAGCTTAAACAGATGGCAACACTGACTCGGACTTAATCCGGATCTACTGCAGTTGATCCGGATCAACGCAGCCGTCTGTTTATGCTTTTATCTGTCACGCAAAGCGAAGCAAGCATTTTTTCTGGCACCAGCTTTAATTATAATTAAAAATAATTATTGAATCATGAGCTCTACCCAGATTTACTGCGGACGACGTTAAAGAAGTCGGCGGTAAGTGAACAACTGAACAATTGCCGCAGTGAAATCCGTCAGAGTAAACACAATTGCAGCGCATGACGGCTTCAGTCAGTTGCCATTTTTATTTGAAAATTATGATTAGAGTCATGATACAAATATGTAAAGGTAATTTCACTTCTTCTTATTCGCCATTGCTCCCATTTGCCGTAGACTGTGCGTGTGACATTTTCATTTAAATTGAAGCTACCATATTCTTTGATGAAATTAAAAAGTGGTTTATACTTCAAAAAAAATATTTCAAAAATTATTTGAAAAAATATATTTTTAGCATCATGTGGTTTATTTCACAAATTAAATATAAAATGGAAGGCAAGTAAAATACTCATATTACATTGTGTAGTGCACACAG
The DNA here is from genome assembly GCF_013731165.1 of Rhagoletis pomonella. Lineage (NCBI taxonomy): Eukaryota > Metazoa > Arthropoda > Insecta > Diptera > Tephritidae > Rhagoletis > Rhagoletis pomonella. Next base: position 12,758,886 of record NW_023458560.1, read on the forward strand.
ATAATCTCTTGGCTGTCTATAAACTACATATTACAAGGAGCTCTAAGAATAAGAATATTTGTTTACCTTCCCCTTCATGACTACTAGAGGTTTACCCGACAGGCTTTGCGGCGGCGGCGTGGTCAACTTCAAAAAGAATCGGCGACGGCGGCGACGCCGGCGCGTCTAGAAACGCCGGCGCTACGGGCCATAAGGTAGATTCCAAAGAGCCATGAGGCTTCTAATGTTATCATGTCATCAGATTATAATTCCATTCAATTCATTCATTGAATTCAAATGTTGAGTGACTGCTGCTGATGGATGGGCGAACAGATGAAAGTCTATATAGTATATACATAAGGTTTCCCATCGAAAATGCTATTTTTGAAAATTTAAAGACCCTACCCCCTAATTTGATTCGTTTTTATGAGAAATATTATTGGCTATTTTTATAGATTTTTTAAAGACCATTTAGAGGTCGCGGCCTGTTGATATAGGTCAGCAAATACGATTTTCTAGATTCATGAGTTTTTGAATGACTATTTTTGCTTGAATTTCAAAGAATTTTTTAAATTTCGACCATCGATAATTTCCACAATTTGAAAATATGTAATACTAACGTACAAAAAAACGATTTTCGATGGGCACCCTAATATATATACATCTCTATGTACTCTACAAATCCGTATGTACTATTTCAATTTAAAGAAATAAAAAATTTAAAGCAGGGACGTGAACCGGATGAAAAATTTGGTCGGTTCGGTTCATTGCTTCGAACCTTTTTTGCACTTTTGGATTGGTTCATCAAAGCCGTTTTTTTGGTCTTTAAACCGGGGTTTCGGTTCGGTTCAACGGATCGAAAAACAAAAAAAGAACGCGCAAGTTTAAGTGTCAATTGTCAAGTGCAACAACGCGCAAGGTTAAGGGTCAAGTGTCTGTCAAATGAGATGGGTTGCCTTTACATTTGATATTGTCACATGGTAAACAAAAATGGAAGGTATTACCATGTTTAACAAAAAGAAAAAAGTGGGTACATTTATCTATTGAAAATTGGTTGAAACGAACCTTTAAACCTTTATAGAAAGTGATTCGGTTTTCGGTTCGGATCAAACATTTGTGGAAAATTTCGGTTCGGTTAATGGTTCAGTTAATTAATAGAAAAAAGCGGTTTTCCGGTTCAAAACCGGTTCGGTTCAAAACCGGTTCACGTCCCTGAATTAAAGGTTAAGTTATTGGGGTAATTTATGTCGCTATCAATAAATTTTTGCAATAAGCTTATCAACCGTTATGTTAAATTACGAGGTTCTTACGATTTTTTGAGGGTTATATATTGAAAATAAGGTTGGCCTACTTTTTTCCAAAAGTTTAACCCATCAACTCCCACCAAAACGGGCCTTTTTGACCCACTGTTTGAAAAATGGCTTATAAATGGTTAGAATTTCCATTAATATATTAAGCGCCAAATTTTTCTAAGGAGAACAGATTGTAATGGAAAATAATAGTAATTTTTACCAAAAAGGGGGACTTTAACTCTGTGTCGAAAATATTGCGATGCGTGGGAGCAAAACCTTCCTGGGGTTTGACCACTACTTAGGAATACTAACGTAATTTTCAAACAGCCACCTAGTTCTTGTATACGTCGGTGGGATTCCAGAATAAAGTAATTTACGAATGTAAAAATTAGCAAAAAAAGTGTTTGATTTTTATTAAAATTCTGTTTACAATATTAAAAAAAAAAACACACAGGAAAATCAACTAGTATTTGTTTTATCTCCAATAATTAAGGAGCTAGATGCAGTAAGGGCGCTTCTGTTAAAACTGCTATCTAAGATATTGGCGTTAAAGTTTTTGATGTGTTAAAACTTTCTTGTTGATGTAGTATATAAAAAAGTAGTATTGTTGTGGTATTGAAAAAAATTTTATACTGCGGAAAAAATCGTCAGATTACCGTTATTCGACCCTAATTTAACTGTAATAAACGCTTTCGATCGAAAAACGTGTTACCTATGTGTTTTCTGAAATATTCAGTGGCCCAATTTATGCAAAAAAACTAATTTTAAAAATGTAATTTTCATTTCGTAAAATAGTGTTTTTTATAAAAACTTATATACAAGTAGTATTTAGTTCCTTCAAACGATGTATGTATTTCAATATGCATACAACATGAAAATTTTGTTCAAAATTCCTTAGGCGCCGGACGCCGCCGCCGCCGCCGCCCCGCCGATATTTTCGTAACTCGGCGGCGGCACGTGAGAAATGACAAAAAACGGCGGCGGTGGCGGCGTGGCCCGGCGGCGTATACCTCTAATGACTACATCATGCGTTTCCACTAGGAATGTTAATCCCGGGATTCCGGGAACCCGGCCTTTTTAAGGTCCCAAAAATTCCGGGATTCTTGGCACATAATCCCGGGATTTTCGAGATTTGTAATTTGCACTGATGGAAATAATAGACACTAGGAATGTTAGTCCCGGGATTCCGGGGTCCCGGCCTTTTTAAGGTACCAAAAATCCCGGGATTCATGGCACGTAATCCCGGGATTTTCGGGATTTGTAATTTGCACTGATGGAAATAATAGAAACTCCTTTTCTTGACCAGTATTAACTATATTGGCTATGGGAATCAAATTAAAGTGGACATTCTATAGGATTTAAACAGATTCAAGTTTTTGGTGCAGAAGGACTGGTAAGTATTGAAATTGTCCCTTTAAAATTTTATCCTGGCAATTTCGCAATATTTGTTTTTGAAAAAATTATATGTTAAGGACTTATATAAACTCGATAACATCCTCGAATTTCGTCCTTCTAACTTTATCAGCTTAAAAAATTACCTACCTATTCGTTCTTGTGAATCCAAAAAATTTTAATTATATTAAATTCTAAAGAAATTTCCTCTTACATTTGGTACCCATATTCTTATTCTACATTGCATTAAATTTTTGAAATAATTTTTGGAATTAATCATATCTTTGAAATTAGAAAGTTCTTTAAAATAAATCCTGACGTCAGAGAGAAAAAATAAAAACGCCACTTTATATAAAAAAGTAGTTTTTAAACCCATTTATTTACTATTTATTTTAAGGTAGGAGAGCTTCTCAAACAATATAGAAACAATTTTTTCGATTTAATTTGTTGAAAAGTAACGAATATCCAAATCCCGGGATTGTGATAACGACATCCCGAGAATCCCGGGATTGGAAAAAGCTGAAAAATTAACATCCATAGTTTCCACACATAATTTTGTGCTTCCATGGTGCTTTCGTTGACGTTAAGCTACTTTTTAACCGACTTCCAAAAAAGGAGGAGGTTATCAGTTCGTCGGAATATTCTTTTTTTTTATCTGTATGTTACCGCATAACTTTGCACCACGTCAACCGATTTCAATAATTCTTTTTGCAACGGAAAGGTAGTGTCTCAGAGGTGGTCCCATACTAATTTGGTTTAGATCCGATCATTGGTCGGTTTTTTTTTGTTAAAAATTACTTGTTAACCATTACATTGTTCATATTTCCACTAAAGAGAATCCAAATTAAAGCAACATGCTAATATCTAAATTTCATATAAAAATAAAAAACATGGTTCATTCTACACCAAAAAACATTAAAATATAAACTAAACTTGTATTCGTCAATGTTATTGTGGCTTATTAAGATTTCATTTTTTTATATTTTTATTGAGCTTTGTACCACGATTGTTTCTTTACGGGGTGTACATAGCTCAGTGGTTAACGCTTTTGACTTTGAACATCGATTACGCAGGTTCGATCCCTGCTGAAGTCTGGAAAAAAAAAGTCTGATGAGGAGATGTGGTGATCTCCGAAATAGCTGCTATAACTTCTAGCGCTTAGACTTTGTTGCTTTTTCAATTTTTCCTAATACACAATCGTGGTACAAAGCTCAATAAAATTAAAAAAAAATATAATTCCCAAACTTTGTGCAAAACTCGCGAAAATTCAGCAAATTTTTATGAAATTTTTCAACTTTTTAACAAGGAATGAAACCGATTCAAAATAACGTTCCGGTTTGGGTTTCGGTTTTGCCAAGTGTTTCGGTTTCGGTTTTGGTTTCGTTCTTCAAAATTTATTTCGGTTTTGGTTTCGGTTTCGTTCCGGTTTCGGTTTTTCACAGAAATTTTGTTGATATTATTTAAATCACAATGTCTTAAACGTTGAGGAAAGAAAATCGATAATTACAGTTCACTGATAATATCAACACTAGGTTCTTTCTCTAACAATCCGGACCGGATTTGGTAATTAGAGAATAAGAGAAACATTTTCTTTCAAAAATGGAACAAAGTTCAGAAGTACGGAAACGCAAAAACCCACATTTCGTGCCCACAAGTCGAGAAACAGCTGATTCACGTTGTTCTTGTTTTAGTCACTTATACCATGTTCTGACCGACATCGGAAACATGTTTTCGTTGCTAAAACTGGTTTTCGACCTGAAACTTGTGTTTTCGTCCATATAAAATCTGTTAAACGAAAACCAGTTTTCGCTGAAACCTACTTGAAAACTCACTTTCCACTCATTCCAATCGGTGTCTTCACTAGTTTTTTTCGATTATTTATCGAAGTGGAAGTCATATTTTATCATATTTAATACGCCATTTCGGATTTATTGTTAATTGCCTGGCCAAAGCAAAATAAGAATGAAAGCTAAAAGTTGTAAATGAAAAGAAAAAGGAAAAATGTTTTAGTTGTCGGTCAGAACATGGTATTAAATGCAAACACTTGGAAATTGAATTTTGGTTTCACAAATTTGATTTTAAGTACATAGATTGAAAATACATCAACAGGCCATTTTCCTTAACTTTTCCTTAAAAGCAACAAGTAAATGCAGGCAACATGTAAACACAATACAGCTGATATGCACTTTGACACTTTATCCATTTTTACTCGGAGAAAAATTCCGGGCTGTTTCGGGCAGGAAGAAGAATACACTTACGATCGAATACGCTCGAATTTTCGCTCTCTATTACCCATTTTGTTGAGTACAGGAATGATTTCTGGGCTATTTTGGGCACACGCGGGATCTCGCATTGCGTACGGGAAAGAAACTACTTAAATATAATTAATCGATTATCGATTCACAACAACAAAGTCATCAGCAGATGTTTGCGAAAAGTTACCTTGCCATAATTATTTACTACTTAACAAGAATTTTAGCAAAATGTTGCTGATTTTGGTTAAATAAATCATTTATTTCAAAGAAATTTTTTATTTATTATTTTTGTAAATTTCTGGAAACCGATTGAAACCTGTGATTGAAATGGTTTCGGTATCGTTCCTTTTCAGGTCAAGATAACGGTTACGGTTTCGGTTTCGGTTTTGAAAAACGAAACGGTTTTAAACGGTTACGGTTTCGGTTTGGGTTTCGGTTTCATTCCTTGCTTTTTAATCAGATTTTTTTAAGTATGCAGATTTGTAGCATAATCAATTTTATTATAAGTAAAGTGCAAGTTTTAAGTAGCTAGGAATTACCGTTGATTTTTGGCAATTTTTTTCCATACAAAAAATTTTTTTTGAAAATACTTTATATAGAAAAAATGCAAAACACCTTAAACAAAAAAATTCTCAAAAATCAACGCGATTTGTGACTAACTCCGAGCTTGCATTTTTTACTAGAATTTAATGGGCTGCAAAACTGCATACTCAAAAATATCTTAAAATCTTATTAAAAAGTTGAAAATTTTGATGAAAATTTGCTGCATTTTCCCGAGTTTTTCACAAAGTTCAGGAATTATATTTTTATGTTTTTTGTTGTTAAATGAACCATATTTTTATACAAAATTGGCGGAAAAATATTAGAATAAAAATTATTGCATATATTGTTAAAAATTTGCTGTGCCAATACATACATATGTACGAAATGTGCATACAGTGATTTTTTTTTTAATATTGACAATATTTTTCGTGTTAAGTGTTTTTGTAAACTTTTTATTTACAGCTGCAAGTAAAATGTAGCATCAAAATTCAAATTTATGTTTTTTGCTATTTATGTTTAATTATTTTTAATAATTTTCATTTAAAATAGTGTTCTATCTACTATATAGCAACAGAAACCACATAAATAAATGCTTCAAAGCTTGCACAAAAATCAGTCAAACTTAAAAACACGTTCACTAAGATTTCGAACATTTTATTCAGAATCTTTATAAGATTTCGGGTATGCAGTTTTGTAGCCCATTCAATTTTAATATAATAAAGTGCAAGTTTCAAGTCGCTCAAAGTTACCGTTTATTTTTTCGATTTTTTTTTTGTAGATTTTGTTCCATATAAAATGCTTGTGAACTTTGTGGTCATACGGGTTGGTGAAAATCCTCCTTTATATACCCTCCAAGCGGGCTTGCTCTTCTGCCGCAGTGGTGCAAGCAGGCGGGGTCTAGCTAAGGCCGAGGTATAAACTCTCCTGCCACGTCTAGTGGCGGGCCGGATTGGCGCGCTCTAGGGAGGCTGGGGTGGGCATACTGAGGTGATTTCTAGGGGGTACCTGGTGGTAGGTATAAAACACCCCCTAATTCAGGGTGTCATGCGTCACCGTGCCCATTGGACGGTTTGCAGTCAGGAGGTTTTCCGACTGTATTCTAACGGCACCTCCCGGATACCTGTTCGCCTCCAGGAGTAACGGTGGACTCGCTGAGGCATGGGGCGGCCAAAGAACCAGTAAATAAAGTAGCCTCGGAACCCTGCATGGGTAGTGCCGCCGCTGGACTCGGCGAAGCTAAATCCAACAAACCCACCATCTCGGGAACCGCATCGACGGCGCCGAACACAAAGCCTACACGGCCCAATCAGATTAGGTCCACCGCAGAACCTGGAGGAAATGCTAAGCCCGCAGAGGGAAAGCATACTTCCAGCGATACCGGCAGAACTGTACCCCTCTCTCTACACCCAGCCCTGGCACATCCAACTTGCAGGGGGTAGTAGCCGAGCCCAAGTCATCCACGGACAATCCGGAGACTACTCCTGCGAGTAAAACTCCAACAACCGAGGCAAACGACCTGGACCGGCGCCCCAGCTGCTCCAAAGCAGCGAAAATAACTCCGCCCTCCGTCACGGCTCAGCGCGACCGGAGGGCAGCCCCTAATGTCATTAAAAGACTGGGTGTCCGTCCATGGTCGTGTTCACCATGAAGCCATTCAGCGAGGCCTCCAGAGAGCACCTCACGCTGGCGGTGTTGGACAAGGGCCATCCGGACGGCCTCATTAGCACGAACAACTGGATGTCCGCACTGATGGGTCTATGAAGGGTGTATAAGTGGATACTCCAGAAGTATACCGGCCCTGCACCAGTCACCCGTGATGCTGGGTGGCATCAGGGGCGGATAAAGCTGGTGGCGTCTGTGGCAGGCTTTACAAGGAAAAGATCTCCACGGTTGGACAGCTGTGGCCCGGGGCAGACTTCGTTGCCGTTCATAGGGATGAAATCCCTAACAGGCCACGAGCCTGGGCCTGGGTCCCAGCTGAACCATCAAAACCGGAGGAGATTCTGGACTTTATCCGACTGGGCAACAAAGGACTGCCAACAAGTGAGGGGAGGATAGTCCGAGTTGGCGAGACCAAGGGTAAGCAGCGTTTTGTTGGCTTTGTCATCAACGATGCTTCCGTCCCAGATCTCGAGTGTTGTGGTGGGGTAATAAGCTACGGCTTTTAATCCATCACGAAAAAAATCCACCGGAAAACGGACCAACAAGGGGAGGAGGTGGGCAACGCCTCGAGCGGACCCGCTACTCCTGATAACTCCACCAACGAAGGAGCCAACAAAACAGGCAACGTCTCGAGCAGACCTGGCGCCTCCGAGCCGGCATCGGTGGCATACACCTACCAGGTGGTAACAGCTCCAGTAGCTTGCATTCTGATTAAAAAAGTATATTCTCATTTTTTTACTCTCCTAATACAGCGACGAGGACACTGTCTGCATGAGCGTCCAGCTGAAGGAGAGCGTGATCTGGCGGTCAACAACCTACAAAAAGCTGTGAAGGAACCAAATCGCAGGAATCTACCGGTCATAATAGGGGCAGACTCGCATAACACGATCTGGGGCTCAAGCGATACCAACTTTCGAAGTGAGTGTTTACTTGACTCTGTTCTTTTATATAATCTTACTGTATGTAACCACGGGCGCGACCCCACTTTTGTAACCTCTATTAGAAGCGAAGTGCTGGACATCCCCCTTGTTTCGAGTGGTTTGTCTGATCAGATAAGGGACTGGCAGGTGTCCAAAGAACACTCTTTTTTACCCGCCCAACCGACACGAGGGGCACAGTCCGCATGAGGTACGGAACCGTGCCGAGCCGGGGAAACAGGAGTTTGTTAAGTGTCGAGATCTAAAACTATTCAGCTACAGAATCAAATTCATCAGCTGATTGTATTTGCTAAAGATAGTATTTCAATTATGGAGAGTGGAAATGATAGTTTTCTTTATAGTCTTTATAGTCCGATATGTCAAACGTGCTGGAATGATAGTTAAAATCTTGCTTTAAACAACAGAATGAATCGTTTAGTTTTAGTTTTGCATGGCTTCTAAAATAGAGGTCGAAATTGTCTTAACACTCGGGCGGGAACATTAAAATTTACCTCAGCCAGAAGCTTGAAGCTGAAAGCTATGCGCTTTAGACGACTAGTGTAAGGAGGGAGATCGTAGTCTGAGTCCCAGTTAAAATCACGCAATGCAATAAGCAAGAATTATTTTTGAATTGATTCAATCCTATCTGAATGAACTTGGTAGCGGGGATTCCAAAAAATAGATCCGTATTCTAGTATAGGTCTAACTAAAGTGGTTAAAAGAGGTTTTGTAACATAAGGATCTTTAAACTCTTTTGACCATCGCTTTACAAATGGAAAAACGCCTTTGGCTTTATTGACTGTAATATTAATATGAAGGTGGAAATTGAGTTTGGAATCCATTGTGATACCAAGATCGACAAAAATTAGATCACTGCTGCAGATTATAATTTGATATTGAATAAACAGCTGGTAGAACTGCCCTTCGAGAGAAACACATAACTTTACATTTTTTAAGGTTTAGTGGCATATAATTTGCATTACACCAATTAACCACCTTGCTTAGATCCGCTTGTAACAAGGACCTTTCTTCGATAGATTACAATGTTTTATAAAGTTTTACATCATCGGCATACATTAAAATTTTTGAATATTTTATTAAAGAAGAAATATCATTAATGAATATCAGGAACAGAATCGGATCAAGGTGGCTTCCCTGAAGAACTCCTGAAGAAACTTTAATGATATTGGAAGAACAATTTTTAAAAATGACTCTTTGTGTTCAATCAGAGAGGTAAGAAGAGATCAATTAAAGAAAACTGAAAGCCGATTAGGTCGAGTTTATGGATGAGTTACGAGTGACATACTTTGCCAAAAGCTTTACTGAAATCGGCGTATATTAAGTCGGTATGAGCATTTTCTCTAAAACCGTTTGAGACATGAGTTGTAAACTCCAATAAATTAGTGATAGTAGATTTTCCTTTAGAAAACCCGTGTTGAGATTGTGAAATTGAAAAAGACATAGAATATGTCAGCTGATTAACAATAATTGCTTCGAATAATTTGGGGATAGCGGAAAGCTTCGCTATGCCTCGATAGTTTTCAATAGAAGATCTGCTGCCGTTTTTGTGAAGTGGTATTATGAAAGGTTCCTTCCAGGCAGACGGAAAAACGCCATGTTTTAGTGACAAGTTGAATAAAGCTGTTAAAGGCTCGCAGGTGTTCTCAGCGCTGTTTTTAAGAAAACAGGTCGAAATATGATCAGGTCCAGGCCTAAATGACGCTTTTAAGGTTTTTAAAAAGTGTAAAACTTCATCGGGAGATATTACTGGAATATAAGCAAAGTTGATTGGACAAAGCTCGTATGGATAGTCTCCACTTATACGGAAGTATACAGAATAATTGGACCTAAAGAACGGGGCAAACATGTTGGCAATGAGTTGGCTGTCGCTAGACACAGTGTTGCGATAATGCATAGCGGATGGAAAACCATGTACTTTACGCTTTGAATTAACGAAACCATAAAATGATTTAGAATGGTTAATTAAATTCTTTTTAATTTTACATAAATATGAGTTATAACATTTCGTATTTAATGCAAAGTAGCTATGCCGCAAAACTGAGTACTTTACGTAATCACTGTGTTCTTTTATACAGTTTAAAAGAATGAGACTTTTTATTTTTCAATTTTATAAGCTCTTTAGTGAACCATAATTGTGTTGGTACTTCATGAACAATATTACGTTTTGGCACATACTTTCGAAACAAATTGAAAATAGTATCTTTAAAGTGCTCAACGCTACGCTCCACGTCATCTCTATTATATTGGCTAAGATAACTTTGGAAGTTCTTTGTTAATTTTTCTGAAATTTTCTTTCGCAAAAACATATCTAGTACTTGAACTATACGACTTATTATTATGTATTTCATTTATGATTTCGTAGCTTAACTCAAGAGCGGGATGGTATGCATCCTTCATATCAATTCAGGTCTATTACATGCGCCCCACGCTTTTCATTTCCAATCTTATATAGCATTTTCAGTTTAAATTAAACTTTTTTCAAATTAAATGAAACCTTTTCAGGTTAAGCGAAACCTTTTTCAAATTAATTGAAACCTTTTCAGATGAAGCGAAACCTTTTTCAAATTAAATGAAACCTTTTTCGGATTCAATGAAACTTTATTCAAATTAAATGAAACTTTTTTCAGATTCAATGAAACTTTATTCAAACCAAATGAAACTTTTTTTCAAATTAAATGAAACTTTATTCAAATTAAGTATTAAACATTTTTAAATTAAGGAACAGGAAATCAACTTAACTTATTAAGAGCCGTTTGCACCATGTCTGGCTAACACTAAAGGCTCTGTTATTCATACTTGGCATTGCTTGAGAGCAGTGTTGCCGCGAATCATTTTTAGTGGTAGCCAAATTCCTTTTAAAAAAGGGCTAAAAAAGAGCTAAAAAAAGTCGTTGTGGCTAAAAATGGTAGCTAAAATTTTATTATTATATTATATATATAAGTATACACGCAAACATTTTCAGTAAGTAATCGTATAGAAAAACAACCCAGCCAGCAAGAAAACGTACATTTTACGAATATTATGTTTTACGATGGATTCTCGATCGGCGAAAAGTTAGAAAAGATAAAAGAACGAGGCTTGTAGTAATTTGGTAGCACAAGAAAATATTTTCATTCTGTTGGAAATTTTTCTTGAACCATAATATTTTATAATATATAATATTCGCATACGAATGCTTTTTCGATCCGTTTACGACTGTTCGTAGGCGATCGACAATTTCAAGCGAAAAAGAATCGTAGACGGCTATCATAAACGACTTTTTAGCCGGTTTTTGTTCGAGAAAATATTCAGTTACGAGCTCGTTTACAATGATTTTGCTGGCTGGGAATGTACTCTGGAAGAAAGCTAATATTTTATCCAACCAAAAACCTTTTTGTGTGAAAGGGGAAATATGCGGGGGGACACCAGCTTTCTGGCTCCATCAAATGATTGTACCATCAGGCTCGAAGCTTATAACTTACCAGCATGCTGGTACAATATCCATTTCTTTACAAATAAGGTCCAGGAAAGATCGAAATGATTAGAGCCGAAATTTCATAATTTTTCTACCATTTTGTTAAACATTGTTTTTTTTATTCACAACTGCAATATCGTGAACTTTAATCTTCCACAAATACGGCTTTGCCTCATGTAGTGCAAGAAATCTCCGTCACAATATTTTTACTCAGAAAAATTAGCTAATTTCACTATTTTCGACACCAGCATGCTTGTACAATCATAAAATTTTCGAATATGTAATTTTTGAAGTCACACCAGCAGCTGGTACAATCACACCGCAAGAACATACACGTTGAATCGACTTCATGGGCCATTTAACAAATTAAGCATATTAAGGGCCGTAGACTTATATATTTAAACTATAGTTAAATCGTTAATATATAAGTTAACCGCCCTAACACTTTTACAGTATGTATATGGTTTTATTTTATTTCAGTGTTTATTTTAAGAGTAATAATTGATTTCAATTCAAAGTAATATTAAAAGTTCAAAGGAAATTACAAATACGAATTCTCGGGAAAATAAAAGAAGTGAATATAATTAACAAGTAGTTATCAGCGAAACTTAAAAAGTCGAACGGCGAAGTGAGGAGCGGTCGTTGTGTCTACGTCCACGGCTAGAGTTCAACTGACTAAC
>NW_023458560.1:12771090-12771675 GCF_013731165.1 Rhagoletis pomonella
TGACTAACGAGTTCTGCTTACTCCCACTACTCCTGCTCGTTCCCACATACATACATATATGAAGGAATGCCCAAAGGCGACGCATTATAGGCAAAACACGAGTTTTTTATTCAAAATCGTAGATCTTCGCTTAGAAAAGAGATAATGGAATGCAGTATTTAACCCTTTAATACAGAGTCTGTCATATATGAAACGCTTTTTAACCCTTTCAAGGCAGAGGAAAAAGGTTCTCAATATGCTTTTGAACGTGCTTTTTCTCATGTTGACGTAGATATTAATCGTAGACAATTTTTCCATAGTAAAATAATAATAAAAATAAATAAATAAAAAAATGAAAATATTAAAAATAAAAATAAAAATAAATAAAAAGTAAAATTAAATAAAAAGTACATTGAAAACATATTGAGAACCATTTAGCCTCTGCCTTGAAAGGGTTAAAAGCGTTTCATATATGACAGACTCTGCATTAAAGGGTTAAATGCTGCACTTTCGTAAAGATATCGACCAGTATAACCATTTCTGTTATATAAATTTTTTTGTGAAAGCTGATAGTTTACGAGTTATTAGAGTTTAAAGGTAGCTTTT
>NW_023458560.1:12771775-12796905 GCF_013731165.1 Rhagoletis pomonella
CCATAAGTGGGCGTGGCTACGCCCATTTGCCAAAATTTTGTAATATTCTTATTTTTCGTCTAAAACTCATTGCAAATATCAATTTTGAGTGAATTATCTTCAGTAGTTACTAAAATATCGCAGTTTTCGTTTTTCTGAAAATTACCGTTATATGGGAGGTAGGCGTGGTTATTGTCCGATTTTTTAAATTTTCAGCCATTTAGTAAGCTGTACTAAGGCCAACAACTGTGCTAAGTTTGGAAGAAATTGGTGCAGCGGTTACCAAGATATACACATGTAACCATAAGTGGGCGTGGCTACGCCCATTTTCCAAAAATTTATAATATTCATGTTTTCCGTCTGAAACTCATTGTAAGTATCAATTTTGAGTGGATTAGCTTCAGTATTTACTAAAATATCGCAGTTTTCGTATTTCTTAAAATTACCGTTATATGGGAGGTAGGCGTGGTTATTATCCGATTTCGCCCATTTTCAATACCATCTGTTCCACGCCCAAAATAAGTTCACGTACCAAGTTTCGTTAAGATATCTCAATTTTTACTCGAGTTATCGTGTGCACAGACGGACGGACGGACGGACAGACAGTCACCGCTTAATCGATTTCTCTTTTCATTCTGATCATTTATGTATACATTTGTCTATATCTATCTCGATTCGTTTTGCCTGTTACAAACAACCGTTATGTGAACAAAGTTATAATACCCTTGTGCACAAGTGCGCTCGGGTATAAAAATCTTTAATTGGCTCTACTGAAATATATGAAATTTTTAGTTGTGTCGATATGTAAGCTCCTTTCTATTATTATTAGTAATCATCAACACAATTTCAAATTACATAAACCCAGTCACAGCCCTTTTTTGTATTCAACGCTTCCAGAAATCACATAATACATAAAATAAATAAAAGCTGTTTTGATTAATATTACATAAACTGGAAACTGTTAAAAATAAGTGCGCTTGAGTACATAGATTAGAACCCATTTAGTTCCTAAAATGTCTGTTTGCAACACATAACAATAAAAATTCACATCAAATAGCTAAGAATGATGAAGGAAATCGATTCAGACATGCCTGTTTAACTGGCCGTGCGTTCTCAAAACAAACACATGTTAATTAAGGGGCTATTCAAGTATTATGTAACCAGTGGGACGCGGGGGTCTTGGTTTGCTTATTTTTAATGACAAGGGGCAACATTTCTTCAAATAAGTAAAACATTAATTACATACGCACAAATTTTGCCTGCAATTTCGATCACAATTGAACACTCCACTTCACTCTCGTTTCGAATTTTCGAAAGCGTTTTTTAAGCTATTTATGGGTTTAACACTTCTTGTGGGCAGTTGATATTGTAAAAAAAAATATGCGCAATTCGATCCCTAACTACATTTTTTTGTAAATAACGCCCGTTTGCTTTAAATTTGAAAAATACAATTATTTTTTTATTTTGTATACATCTGTCATTTGTTACAAATGAAGAAAAGTCCAAGAGTTGCCAAGTATAAATATCTTTATATCTATTTATTAAAATAATAATTTACAATAATAATTTATTTAATTAATACTTTATTAAAATACAAATTTGAAGTGCAAGTACATTTGTAAAACTGTTTATCACAAAATGTTATTAATTGTTTGCAAGCATACTATAGTTTTCATGCATTTTGAGAATAAATAATCTAATATGTTTACATATATATCGTCGTTTAAAGTACAAAACCGCGTATCGTCATTCTGCAAAACCGTGTGACTGACATTGGCTGCCAAAAATTGGATTTGCTCACAAAAGCTCTTGGCTCAATTCTTATCCATTCGTCCTGAAATATACTAGCCAGAAATACGTTTGCCTTATAAAAAAGATAACCATTTTGAAATATGGGTGACTTTACTCTCTAGAAAATAATTTATGCAATTACGCGGTTTTGCATTTTCTTGATACGCGGTTTTGTACTTTAAACGACGATATGTATAGCACGATATGTATACTTTCGGCGGTCGCCGTAGCAGAGTGATTACATGTGCGTACTTCCACTCCATAGGACCATGGTTAAATACCTGGTCAGATCATAACCCAAAATAGCAGTCGTCCTTCGGCACGCAATGGCAAACCTTCGAGTATATTTCTGCCTTGAAAACTCTTCTTAGAAAATCAGAACTCATGCCACAAGTTTGAGCAGAAGTTCAGCCAAACACTTCGAAAAATATTTTAGCACCAAATATTTATTTGTTTACTTATTTTGAGGGAGATGGCAATCTTCTGGTTTCACATTTTGAGTACACAAATTTCAACCCTGATACAACAAATAGTATTAGTACTGAATGATATTGACAGATTGCATTCCCATAAACGTCCAATCATACATGATTGACATCTTTTTTTGCATTCACATTCTCTATGTGAATGGGTGTCAACCATTCCATAACACACTACATATTTTGTGTTTACAATTTGTAACCAATCTCAAGAGTGGTTGTTAAATTTTTTAAATCATTTTTGAAACGAAAAAAATGAGAATGCACACTCAATTGATTCAATCATTACACAGCTCTGGTCCAAATAGCTTGGTTTTGAAACAAATTATTTTCTTACCATACTCAACCCAGAGGGGGTTGAGCTACATAAATAAAATAAGTATGGTCATATGTACATAAATGGTTTCATCTAGGGATTAAAAAAATATTATCGAAGTCCCTTAATAAAAAAAAATATTTACTACATGTCTCGCAGATACGCCTTGAGGAGAGATTCCTAAAGCAGTTAGTCTTCATAAAGCCCTTCATTTTCTCTTAAGATTTTTCCCAAATTGTCCACCGATATTATTTATATTCAGAATGCAAATGCTGCATTATAACACATTTACTAAAAACCGCTGGTAACTTCCTGAACTGCCTTTTTGCGAAGGCTGCTTATCAATAGTCTTTGCGAATCGGCGCGAGTGTCTTTGTAAATAACATAGCTGTGCTACAGGAGATGAAATGTAATCCAAATTGAGGCTGGTATTTTTTTGCTATCACATACTTCTATAGCATAACTACTTTGCTAATTTGTTAATAGAGACTCGAGTGGATGATTTAATACTATTATTTATTAAGAAATAATTACTAAGCAATATTTTAATGTACAAAGTCTCCGAATGAGTAAATTTAAGAATGTTCGGCGTTGAGCGCTAGGTGTCTGGTCCGTTCACCACCGTAGTTCGAGAAGAAAAGGGAAGAGAGTAGACTGTGCGTGGTATGAGTATCTGTTTTCTACGGTGACGTTGTGGGTAAGGATGTGCGCTCTGTGTGGTAAGTGTTCTGTGTGGGTAAGAATTTGTGGTGTATTTGAAGTTTGAGATGGCGTGGTTGCCACACTTCCATTTTCACTATTTATCACCATTAAAATGGACTATTTACAACCTATAAGATGTAACCAAATTTTGACAGCTGCTGTTGTTGTACAGCGCCACTTGCGGCCGGGTAAAATACTAAAATTTTGGCTAAGTTATTTTTAGCGAAAGGGAGGACAGAATCACAATTTTTGGGGATAGCCAAAAATTCGGATAAAATGTTAGCTTTCGCATTTTAGCATATTTAAGCGATAGCGAATGTTAGAATGCGGCTGCTGGTCGACACACTTGGCTTTGATTTCAAAAACAACTTCATCAGTAAGAAACGGGATAATGACGGGATGAATCATTTGACCTAATGTGCACCGGCAAGCGGATATCAACAACCCGCATGTGCTAAAAAATACAGAAGGAAACCCAAAGTGCGTGTATGTAAAAAAAAGGTTTTAATGAAGGAGTGAGAAATTGTGACACGTGCCAAACCGCTTTAGGAATAAGACAGTCGCCACACAATTCCAAATACATATGCAGCTGTTTTTACTATAAGTTTAGTAATTTTACGACACTTTAAATACAAAACCAAAATATATATATTATAATATCTTGGGCGTATATACATATATGTATACATACAAACATATGTAAGTATGTGAATAAATGCATGCCGGAGTATAGCTATGCATATTTACATACATACAGTTTGGATAGTAAGCACATTGCCCTATTAAGTATGCACTTAGTTGCCTGACCTAACATAACTCTTGAGGTTTTAGGGCTGCAACAAAATGAGTAAATTAATTGAGTACTACAACTGAGCGTATCGATGTGACCCGAGTGTATTACTACTTTAACAAGACAACGGCTTGGTTGCAGCCATAAGTCCATTTGTATTAGTCGCAATGCATACCTTAATGCCTTGAAAATTGCGGTCAATTGTCCTAAATTCATAAATTTCAATGGCTTTTTCACAAATTTTCTCTGGTTCTTAAATTAAAGTAGACGAATTCTTCAAAAGAGTTTTGCACTCACAATGGATTTAGCATAAAATTTTGGACTTAGAGACACACATATCGTTACCTTAATTCACAAAGTTTCCAAACCAACACTTTTTTCGAGACCGCGTTTTCGCAGATTTTAGTAGAATGTATTAAAATACACCTTTAATAAAAATTTTAAAGTGTTGATTTAAGAAACGACGAAGTTACATGCCACTTTTTAAAAAGACCTGCATGTTTTTGATACTATTTTTATACCCGAGCGCACTTGTGCACAAGGGTATATTAATTTTGTTCACATAACGGTTGTTTGTAACAGCCAAGACGAATCGAGATAGATATAGACAAATGTATACATAAATGATCAGAATGAAAAGAGAAATCGATTAAGCCATGTCTGTCTGTCCGTCCGTCTTTCCGTCCGTCCGTGTACACGATAACGGTAACCGGTCTACCAATTTGTACCAAACTCGGTATGGTTATTGTGGTTGCCACATAAAAGCAAAACGTTGAAAATTTTTGAAAGCGGACTAAAATTGAGGCCCCTTTTCATATAACGGTAAATTTCAGAACTGCTTGAAACTTCAAAATTTCGAAATCTAAGGACTCTAATTTACTCAAAATTGGTACGCCACGGCTTACCATGTAGCGGTAGCTTTCGGTAAGGTGAAAAACATATATTTAATACGTGCGCCGGGTATTTAATGTTCGGCTCCGCCCGAACTTAGACTTTCTTACTTGTTTTAAATTCAAAATGGCGGAACCAATATGGCGATCAAATTTAAAAAAGGACTAAAACTAAAACGTTGATACTGACCGTTTTAAACATTGTCAAGGGTTAAAACACGTTTCCAGTGGGTTTCTGGGGTTGCTGATTACGAGATTTTCAAAATTCGCGGGAACGAAAAGTTTTATTTGTTTTTCAAAGAAAATACTTTAACAAAAATCTATCAAAATGGGAAAAATTTACCTTTTTATCAACCCAAATTTGTCTACCAATTTGGTAATAATTTACTAAAGTGGCAACCCTGCTCACAGCGTACTCTGTCAATATGGTTTTGAGCTTACACTTATACAAAAAAAAAACTAATTCCCAATAAGGCTTACGTACAGAGATTTTTTTTTGCGATTTGGACGTATTTTTGTTTGTTTCCGTTAGCTCTATATTTAACTTCTAAATTATCCTTTTAAGAAAAAATATTAGTATGCCGTTTTATAGTCCATTTCGTGCAATCTTATAAATATTATAAATGGGAAAGTTTGTATGTTTGGATGTTTGGGAAATCATCACGCGGAAACGACTACACGGATTTGCATGAAATTTTGTACGCAGATAGCTTATGGGTCAGATTGGTTAATAGGCTAATTTTTTAAGAGTTGCCACCTGTTAAAAAAGTTTAATTTATTTAATATGCGGGAACGACTGAATGGATTTGCATGAAAATTTGCACACAGATAGCTTATGACCCAGATTGGAAAATAGGCTACTTTTCTTAAGAGTTGCCACCTGTTAGAAAAGTTTCATTAAATGAATACGCGGAAACTTTGCAAGCAGATAGCTTATGACCTACAGTGGAAAATAGGCTAATTTTTTTGGAAGAGTTGCCACCTGTTAAAAAATTTTAATTAAATTAATACGCGGAAACGACTAAACGGATTTGCATGAAATTTTGCACACAGCTTATGACCTAGGTTAGAAAGTAGGCTACTTTTTTTAAGAGTTTCCACCTGTTAGAAATGTGATTTGCATGGAAGTTTTCACACAGATAGCTTATGAGCTAGGTTGAAAAATAGGCTACTGTTTTAAGAGTTACCACCTGCTAAAAAAGTTTAACTAAATTAATACGCGGAAAAGTCTGAACGGATTTGCATGAAATTTTGCAAGCAGTTAGCTTACAGTGGAAAATAGGTTAATTTTTTGGAAGAGTTGCCACCTGTTAAAAAAGTTTTAATTAAATTAATACGCGGAAACGACTGAACAGATTTGCATGACATTTCGCACAGAGATAGCTTATGACATATGTTGGAAAATAGGGTACTATTTTAAGAGTTATCACGTATTAGGAAAGTTTAATTAAATTAATACGTGGAAATGACTGAACTGATTTGCATGAAAGTTTGCACACAGATAGCTTATGACCTAGACTGGAAAATGGGCTACTTTTTTAAGAATTGCCACCTGTTTGAAAATGAAATTTTGCTCAAAGATGGTTTATGACCTGGATGTTGAAAAATAGGCTACTTCCTTAACCGGTTTTCCGATCAGAACGAAATTTAGTACACTTACTACGGATTTCGGAAAGATGGTCTTAGACTGAAAGTAAGCCCGATAACTCAAGGCCCCTCCCATACAAATTGGAATTTTCATATTACATACATATCTCTGGAAGTATTTGTGGGAGAGAACTGAAACTTGCTATAGTGATATGTATGTGAAATCAATGTTGGCATTAATCGATTGATGTTTTAATTAGTTAGTTAATTCGATTAAATTCAATCTGATTACAGTTAATCATGATTAATTTTAATCCGACTAAACAGTTAATGGTAACCGCGATTAAAAAATTAATTTTTAATCATTAAATCTTAATTTGATCAAGTAGTGATTAATTAAATTATGCTGAAATTTCCCTGTGCGCACAAAGCAAGTTAATCCGGTATGGCTAAGTCGGGTTTCCTCATCAATCTAAGCTATTTGGTGTGCATTTTCATTAAGATATATACCAACAAACGTTTTACAAACAAGGTTTGTAAAAGTTCTCAGTTTATGTATTACTAATAACAATAATTATTATTTTTTTATATTACGTGCTTTTTATAAGCGTAAAACACAAAATAATTACTATAACTGGTGTTTGGTTTCAAACTCGGACAAACTAGACAAATTAATCAGATTTTATTTTTAATTGGATTAACGATTCATGTTTTAAATTAATTAAACGTAATCGCAGCCAGCGATTAACGATTAAAAAAATGTTATCATTAAACGTACAGTTGATTACGACTTATTAATTTTAATCGTCAAACGCGATTAACATTTTAATCGTTAATTTTTAATCGTTAATCAGATTAACAGTTTGCCAACACTGTGTGAAATCATGTTCATATTCACGGAGAAAAAGAGGAAAGCAGGCGTAGCACCTCCCATACTGACTGAAAGTTTCATATTGCATATCTCTTCAAATGTTTGAGGTAAAGCACTCAAGCTTGGTATGAAAATACATATGTATGCATGTATGTATGTGAAACTAATACCATACTCATGGAGAAAAATGAGAGTTATTGGAAGAGGTGGTGTGGCAACTCCCATGCAAATTGATTTTTCTATGCTGCATATCTCTGGAGGTGTTTATTGCAGAGGACTGGAACTTGGCACCGAGATGTGTATACAAAATTAATTCCATACTCAAAGAGAAGAATTTGCGTTATTCGAAAAGGGGACGTAGTTCCTGCCGTACAAATTTACTGTTTTATACTGCTTATCTCTAGAGGTGTTCATGGTACAGTACTGGGACTTGGTACTGGGGTATGTAAATTCAGTTCTAAATTCATGGAAGAAGATTAGTTTTATAAGAAAAAGGGGCATGGCACTTCCAGTACAAATTTACTTTTTCTTGCCACATATCCCTGGAAGTGTTTGTGGAAGACAGAATAAATTTCATTAAATGGAAAAGGGAGAGACGGGTTCGGCCTTATCATCTAAAGCTCTCTTGAGGCATTTGCTACAGTAATGAGAAGTGGTATTTTATGATGGCCAGGTTATTAGATTTGAGTTGGAAATATTAGAACTCGCCGTGGCTCCTCCAAGAAGGTTACACGTTCACGCGTCGTATACCTGGAAACATTTTAAGGTAAACTTAGAGGGATTGATATCTTTCGTATGCCTAGCGCGCAGATGGGATTTTATAATTTCATAGTTTTAAACGGCCGAAATACCTTAACTCGCTTAAAAAATAACGAGCTATAACGAAATGGGCACAGAAATAAAATCTAACATCATTAAATTATTTTTCCTATTTGTATAAAAGCGCGGGATGAAACCCGCGGGTATAAGCTTGTAGAGTATAATTTTAAAGATTCTGTGACTTACCGTTGATTTTTGGCAAATAAAAAAGTTAGGATTGGAAGTACTAAAAAAGATTAGTGGTCTGATATGAAATGATATCTATGTTGTGAACAATTTGACTTAAATTACGTTTAAACTTTTAGATAAAAAAAATCTTAAATCTAAATAGTGGTACAATAGGTCAAGGAGCAGTAGCATTGCAGATGGAAAAGCTTAAAAATTAATTTTCAAAAAGATCTAAAATCGTCGTTTAAATTACAAAATCGCTTATCGTGGTTCTGCAAAACTTCGTAACGCATTAAATTTAGAATTTTCGCTAACAAGGCAGTACTGCCTACTAACACTTATGTATGTGAGAGTTATCACTCAAACTTATTGTTCCAGAAGTACCAGCTGGTTACTGCAACTGCGACTGAAGCTGCTGCTACTGCATTGTAATTACACTAAAGACTGCTTCATTACCGACGAAACAATACATAAATAGTTATTTGACAATATTCATCGACTTATTGGCGAGCACTCAGATTAAGCGTTTAGTCTGAAAATAAAATTATAGTTTAAAAAACTAAAACCTCCCTATTATAATTGCCATTCGTACTGTCATCAGGTATGTAACTTGAGAATAGAAATCGCTGCATCTTTTAGGCGCATCAATATTACATAGTTACATCCCGAGCTAATAAAAGGAAGGTAATAAAAAGAAATATAGCCAATACTGGTCAAGAAAAGGAGTTTCTATTATTGCCATCAGTGCAAATTACAAATCCCAAAAATCCCGGGATTATGTGCCAAGAATCCTAAAAAAGGCAAGGATCCCGGAATCCCGGATTAAAATTCCTAGTACCTACCAGTGTAATAGGCGGCATACAGCGTGCGTCGGACTCGTGAGTTGGTTTGGATGTGTTTGTGAAAATAAATATGTGTTAGTTACACCAACATGACTCCAGCATAACTGCATGATTCAACTGTATGTAGTCGAAGGCGAGTCAGCACGTATACAAATGACAGACGCACCGTGAATGCCGCCTATAATAATGACCAGAGATATTTTTTCATTTCCAGGCATATGCAATGAGAACATGCATAGACTGTCAAGGAGTTGAAAAATATTTTTATATATGTATCTTAAACTAACTTTTTGAAGTATTCACTCCGACACTCTTGCTGTCTTACATTTCCTGTAGAAATCCGTAAGTGGACTGCAAGCCTCACTATTGCATGGAGAATGTTGCGTATTATAACCTCTCCGAACCTCAGCAAACTCCGTATTCAACGCTGTTGTGAATAAAAGTACATACATAGTCCTTACACGATCTCTTCTTAACGAAAGCTGGTCGGCATGACTCCATAACTACACTGCATAAGGCACTCCTGTAAGCTAATTTTCTATGCAATCTCAACCCCAGTGAAAAACCCTGGCGACTTGGTGGGTATAAACTCGATAAGTGCACCAGTGTTTTTTATTGAAAAAAAATAAGAAAACAAAAGCACCAGGTTTTAGTGTGACATAAAATTATGTTTGGCGGTTTATTTAATATGTATATTAAAATTCAAGGGGGCTTACAATATTACCTCGGTTATGAAGTGGTGTGGTGGCGGAACGTCCGTAATCGCTGGTGATTAAAATCCAATAGAAAGTTTAAAGATTAAACAAGTAATTTTTAGCAAAAAAACCGACTTCAACTCTCATATAAAAAAATATATATATATATATCTCATGATCCACTGATCGGATCTTGACCAGATTAGTATGGGACCAGCTCGGAAACACTATCTTTCCGATGCAAAAATAACTATCGAAATCGGTTGACGTGGTCCAAAGTTATGCGGTAACATACATAAAAAAAAAACAAAAAAAAAATATAAAAAAAATAAAAATAAAAAAAAATTCCGACGAACTGATAACCTCCTCCCTTTTTGGAAGTCGGTTAAAAACTGAAGTCGAACCCTCAAACCGGTTTGAAGAGTTCCGTTTTCAGGGGAAATTGAACGAAAGTGCTCTGACAGGAAAAGTGCAGCTTTTCTTTTTGTTTTGTTTCGCATACGAATGTGTATGTGTGTGCATCTGTTAAATTGACATTAGGGTGGTACACCCGGTAATTTAATTGAAGAATTTGATTTAGCGTGGAGGCCTAAACATACCGGCCCCCTTGCTATAAGCACCGTCTCAAAGATGATTCAGCCACCACACCCACATTTACATTTATTTACATTGTAAATTATGTTCTTTAACATTGTAAGTTCTGCCGCAGATTGGTCCTTGCCCGGGGATCTAGTCCGACCGTTCTCCGGTCCTCATTGCAGTTTCTAGCTACGGGGGAAAAAATGGAAGAAAAAAAGCTAATAAGGAAAAAAGTTGTGGTTGATCATTTCATTGCACTTTCATTTAAATTTGGTATGAATTCATGACAACTAAATAAAAAATTTTAAGTGTTTTGTCACATTTGGTGAGCTCCTGATATAATCAGCCCGAACATGGAGCTTGCGCCAGTAAACCGCCGATCGTTGTTGGCGGAGTGCCACATACCATGATCTGAGCGTACATATCAGCGCCGAGTGTAAGTCGTGTGGGGTGGCCCGATAGAAATCTTTATCCGTCAGCCGCATAAACTGAAATGGCGTCGCTATCGTTGGGTCGATGTTAGCCGCGGGGCTGAGTCGGTTGTATCGCGTCCCGCATCAGATGAAGTCAGCCGCCTGACTCGATCCGTACGATTGCGGTTGGCGCGATAGCTACGAATGAGTGCATTATTGGTGATGGAACCGCGATTGTTTTTAACCGGCCTGTCCGGAACCCACCCGATGGAATGCGTTGGATTGTGAGGGTGGAACGGTCGCCACGTCGGTGTCGTGCGGCCCTTATTGGGTGCCAGCGAGGCGCGCCTTTGTTCGTGCGTAGTGACGATATGTAGATATATATATATATATACGTTTATGTAAATGTATATATATATAAATATGTATAGGATTCTTGGTGAACACCGAATCCATAGCCCTTTTAGAGAGCGAAGAAATGACATAAATTTAAAAATTAGTTAACAAAGTTTCATTGAAGTTATCGAAGTTTCGAAAACAACATTTAAGGCGTTCTTTCAATGGGGATGAGCTCGAATTGAGGTTTTCCGAATAAAATACATACAATCTTGCCTTTTATAAAAATCGTAGACTTTACTTTTCATATAGCGCGGCCTTTCAGTTTTCAGTCATTGTTGTTGAAGTGGAGGAGTCTTGATTTTGTTTTTTTTTGTTTTTTTGTTATTATCTGGCCACACTGAGGCGGTGTTGCTTTCACATAGCGTAAAATTTACGATCTTTGTTGACATTTAATTCATTGAATTGCAGCCTAAGTCAAGCATTTCCTGAATGACACAAGACGGTAGGTAGTGTATTTTTGTCAACAATATTTTAATTGAATATTTTTCACCTTCTACTTTCAGCTTCCATTAGAAATATGTCACGAATAATACAATCTTGGTACCATTGTCGGAGTAAAAATTTTTTGGGCAACCTCGCCTCCCTACGAATCTTGCAAATGCTGCCAAGAACGATTGTGTGCTTAAATCAGAGGTGGCTTCCAAATGGATCGCCTTGGTTGCAACACATACAGACAGACGTACCCTGCAACCTCGTCCGTTGTAGTTTTTAATGTCGAAAGGTCCGGTGAAGTCAACACCTGTATTTGTAAACGCGCGTGAAAATGTGGTACGTTCTTTAGAAAGAATGCCCATAAGCTGCGTTTGCGACCGTTTTCGGTAGATCGTACAGATCTTACAGTTGTGAATTGTCGACCTGATCATATTCTGGACTCGAGGTATCCAGTATTGCGTTCTAATCAAGCGCAACATAAGTTGATTCTCACCATGTAGTGACACTTTGTGATCGAGCTGGACTACGAGACGAGATTGCTATTATATGGAAGGACAATTGGGTGGCGCTCGTTATAAGCGAGATCTAAAGATTTTTCAAGACGACCACCTGTCCTAATTATATTTTCCTTGTCGATGTATGGGTTTAGGGACAACATTTCACTTTTTGGACTTATTAATTTTGCCGATCTCAGTGATGAGTACTCCTGATCATAATGCTGCTTCTGGCAGAAAATTATTAAGCGTTGAGTCGTTGCATTGATTTCATCAGCTGAAATCGAACAAGATTCCGCTTGAAACGAAGCTCTAGTGTTACGGCGAGTTCTTTGGGAGAATCTCCGTACGTATGATAGAACTCTCAAAGCTCTCGGTAGATCGGAAAATCTTTCAAGAATATCATTACTAATATCGACTGCCGTGGTCGCATGAACCTGAACCCTTTTTTGTTCTAACTGCGTCTTATAGTCCTTTTCCTGTGGGGGCCATTGCGTTCTTTCTTCTTGCAACCAAGAAGGACCCTCCCGCCACAAGGAACAGTTTACCAATTCTTGCGCACTAATACCCCTGCAAGCTAAATCTGATGGATTTGATGCTGAATCCACATGGAGCCAATTTTGGCTTCCAAGTTTCTCAATAATTTTTGTTACGCGATGGGCAACAAATGTTGACCATGAGCAGGGAGGTTTTCGAATCCAGGCTAGGACAATAGTCGAATCTGTCCACAGATGTGTGGTAAACTGACCTAAATTGAGATTGCTAACGATCGATTCAACAAGTTTTGCAAGCAGAACAGCACCGCACAACTCCAATCGTGGTAACGAAATGGTTTTGACCGGTGCCACTGAGGCATCGCAGAAGCCATGAAGTTCTATTTTATCTGTAGGAGAAAAGTATACCCAACGAGGAATACGAATTTTGTGGATGTGGCAGTAGCTCTCTACAAAGTTTTGCCAACGATCGGACGATGCAGTCGAGACAATCTCGTCCCAAGCTGTTCCTTTCAACCAAATGTCTTGCATTCTAATTTTTGCCGTAGCTACGAATGGCGCGAGCCATCCTAATGGGTCAAATAATTTTGCAATAGCCGAAAGTATTGCTCTTTTTGTAAAGCGAACCTCAGTCTCCAATGGCTTGGCAGTAAAATAAAACTTATCAGAATGGGCGTTCCATCTGATGCCCGGTACTGGTGTCCTCAAAATCCAAAAAATCCTCGTTAAGAAGTTCGCAGTTGGATGTCCATTTTCGTAGCGGGAATCCAGCAGATTATAAAACAATTGATACCTCGTCCTTAGCTTTGATGGTAGATTCGATGTTGTGTCCTCCTGCTAAAATATCGTCGACATACATAAATTTTTTCAATATTTCGGAAGCTACAGGATATAAACTCTACATCGTCAGCTAATTGAAGTAGGGTTCTAATTGCTAAGTAAGATGCGCAATTAACACCGAAGGTAACCGTGTTCAGTTCATATAAATTAATAGGTTCGCTTGAGTTTTTTCGGAAAACAATATGTTGATATTTGTTTGATCAGGGTTTAGTAAAATTTGGCGATACATCTTTTCGATGTCGCTGTTATATATTTGCCTTCTTTATTCCGTTTAGTCATGCTTTTATAAATATGTTTCACTTGTGTTGTAGGTCTTATTTCTTGGGATATCTTCCAATTCCCAAAAGGACGCTAAACTTTTGTCTAAATTTATTTCGCTAAGAAACGATACGCACTTATTCGCTGGGGTACTTGTTTCCGTCTGACCAGTGAGAATCCAGCCGAAGACGGTTTCCTGAGCAAGAAGAGTCCCCAGTACGTCTTTCCTGATACGGCCTAGCATTATTTGTGCGTAAATGTCTCCACCGAGGACAAGATCAACTTCATCGTTTACAAAAAATCTCTTGTCTGCTAAAACTAAATCTGGAAACGCTTGCTTAATTCTGGCATCGATTTGGCAAGTCGGCAGATTTCCAGTTAATTGTGGTATCTATGTTGATCAATGGGTCAATTGGTGACCGCAGCTGTATGAAACACGCCTCTTTTACTTGAGCTGAGACCGTATTGTTTATTCCAGATACTTGAGTTTGTATCCTTCTCGAGGGCAGATTAATTCTACGCTTAAGTCTTTCAGTAATGAAAGAGCACTCCGATCCGGAATCTATTAGTGCGCGGGCCGAAAAATTTGTATTATTGAAATATGTATATATTGACCCGGGCGGTCCCTAATAGAATTCCTCTATTGGTATTAGCAAAGCAGGATTGGACATTTTGGCTTGGTTCTTTGTTTGCTTTGGCAGCATCGTGTCTTGCCTGAGCTTGAGCAGAAGTTGACGCGATGTTCTCTGACCCATCGGATACGTTTGTTTGATGCCTTTGGTTCATAGTTGCTTTTGGCTGAAATGCTTGAATGTGAAGGAGTGTGTGGTGTCTTTGGTGACAGATGCTGCAGTTAAATGAGCATGTACACCTAGTCACAGTATGTCTAGAAGATAAGCAATTCAAGCAACCATGATTACTTTTAATGAAGGCGATTCTGTCTGCTGTTGTTATTTTGAGAAAATTTTGGCATTTTGACAGTTTGTTATTATTGCCTTTACAAAATTTGCACAGAGTCTTGGCTACGCTTGCTTGGTAGGCCCCATGCCTTTTCTGAGGTTCATTATTTTTGTATTTTGTGGCTTTGAAAATCGCTTTAATATCTGAAATTGTTTCAAGTGTTTGAAACCTATTCGAAAGGAATTTATCCATATCCTCCCACTTGGAAATTTCGGGTTTATTTTCAATTGTTTGTTCCCAAAGAGCCAACGTACTCTCTGGAAATTTCGTAGAGCAGAGATATGTAACTATGGCGTCCCAACTGGATACGTCAATTTGATGGCATCGCAAAGCCGATAAACAATTATTCATATTTCTTTGTGACTTTTTTAATGAGGTACCGCACTCACTTTCTACTGACTCTAGGTTAAAAAGAATCTTTATCTGCGAATTCACTAGAATGCGTTTGTTCTCGAACCTATCGCATAGGTTTTTCCATGCAGTATTGAAGCCCTCGTTTGTAACATTACATTTGCTTACTATCTCTTTGGCCTCCCCCTGTGTTTTCTGGTTCATGTGAAACAACTTTTCTACAGGAGTGAGGCGCTTATTATTTATATAAATGGCCGTAAACATGTCACGGAATGTAGGCCACAAGAGATAATCGCCTTTGAACACATCCGTATCACACGGTGGAAGATGGACGATGTGTTCTCTGGCCGAAATATCATCGGTATCTTTGTCACTTTTGACGAGCTTCGCATGGAGTTCTGCCATGTTCGGCATGCAGCGCAGATAAGCAGAATAGGTTCTTTTATACTTAGTCTTCACTGAGGCTGATTTTGCTTGTACCGCGCCTGAACTTACAATACTCTTCATACGCTATCTTTGCTTTCCTCCAAATGGCTTTCAATTCCTCTTGCTGGGTGGCAAGAGAATATTTTGTGTGCTCTGTTTCAGTCATGCTATTGTAGTCGGCCTGAAACTCAGGCACAACATCAGCTAATCGGATGAATGTTTCCATTTTTATGATGCTAATGAAAACGAGTTGCGAGAGGACTAAGAAACTGATAATTTTCCCAAAGTTCTAAGCGAATAAGCCACCACAATCAAATAAGTTAACACCGCAATTTAGGTGCAATTTCGAACGGATATCAAAATATTTATTAAATATCAAACGTATGTATATGTAAATATATGTATTTATGTATACTCGCGTACACTAATGAAAATCTTCTAAGATTACAGGAACTGATACTCGCCACCCAACTCTCAGCGAAATATGTAATTGCCCTGTAGGGAAACGAACTAGTGCGGAACTGGTTCGGTTCTAGTGCGTTTGGAACCATGACTACTACGCGTTAATTCTCTTTTGCATGCTAGCGACTGGCGAATTTAACATTGCGATGTCCTAGGAAGTGTCAATTGTCCCCCGTTGCATCCCTTAGGCTCTAGTTCCGAACCAGTTCTAAATTCGACAGATAAGATCTAGTTCGTTTTGCATCGCTTTTTCTATAGTTCCGAACCAGTTCCAAATTCGACAGATGAGATCTAGTTCGTTCTGCATCCCCTTTTCTTTAGTTCCAAACAAGTTCCTAATTCGATTTTTTATAGTTCCCAACCTGTTACAAATTCGCCACCTTAGATCTACATTTCTAATCATGCTTGTCGAAACATTTCCCTTTTATATTAAATACGATACGATCGGTTGAAGGAAGGACAATACCATCACAAATGTTTAAACGCATTTATTAAAAATTTATAAACCACATTAGTAGTAGTAGTAGTAGTATTAAACTTAAGTAGTATGTAAAAAACAA
The DNA here is from genome assembly GCF_013731165.1 of Rhagoletis pomonella. Lineage (NCBI taxonomy): Eukaryota > Metazoa > Arthropoda > Insecta > Diptera > Tephritidae > Rhagoletis > Rhagoletis pomonella. Next base: position 12,788,373 of record NW_023458560.1, read on the forward strand.
AAGTGCGTTATGCTTAAAAGTAACAATATTAGTTCACTTTGTCTTACTTGTCTAAATTTAAGCATATTGATTTTTAAGTAAATTCAGTTCCTTTTAAGCTTATATGTATATGAAGTACTTCGAAAGTTTTTGTCGTACTTAACTTAAATAAGATATACAGTCAGTCAATAAAGTTTAGGTACAGCGAAGATTTTACAATAACGGCAACTATTTTTTAAATATTTTATTTTTCCCTAATTTTTTATAAAAATATGGTTAATTCTACACCAAAAACCCCAAAAATCAGAGTTTCAAACCTAATGAAAAATTAAAGAAAACTGCAAATTTCCATCCAAATATTGCAATTTACGCTCTTTAGAAAAAAGTTAAGTACGCAGTTTTTTGGCCCATTCAATTTTAGTATAACAAAGTGCAAGTTTGAGGTAGCTAGCACTTACCATTGATATTTAGCAATTTTTTCTTTTTTGTTGTTTGGTAAGCCTTAGCTTCCTCATACTTGCACTTCATTATACTAAAATTGAAGGGGCTAAAAAACTGCAAACTCAACTTCTTTCTAGATAGCGTAAATAGAAAGTGAATTATTTTAATGAAATTTTGCAGAATTTTCTTAAATTTTGCACAAGGCTTGGAACTCTGATTTTTGGGGATTTTAGAATTGGGTAGAATTGACCATATTTTTATAAAAAATTAGTTCCCCGTATTGTAAAAAATTCGTTGTACCTAAACTTTATTGACTGACTGTATTAAGGTAGCTGACTGTAAAGGAGCTCTGGTTGCTTGCATTTTTAAATAAATTTAGTGAGAAAGTGGTAACTATTTTGACACTTTTTTTTTAAATGCCTCGTTTTCTGCAACTGCATTGCCTTTCTCAATTGTCCTTCGGGATTTTGGCCTTTGTTTATGGAGTCACTAAGTATAATGATTCTTAAATACTATACCTGCGTGATTACAAACGTATCCTTTTGAGAGGTTGCCGCACCCTTATAAAAGGAATAAGACCCAAACTTTTCAGGTCAAAATTTCAGTAGGTTGCGTCTGTATGGCCTTTTCAATTTTATAAATTATCATTATTTTTAAGTGGAAAAATAAAACTTAAAATTAATGATAATCTTTGCGCGAAAAAATAAAATCATAAAATAGTCATTATTTGTAATCCCAAAAATAAAACTCAAATAATAATTATTTCCGTTTGAGCGAAAAAATAAAAATCAATAATAACACAGGTTTACAAAAAAAAAAAAAACTTATGCATATTAAACCAAACCTATATAGCCCTATGTTGTCCGACACGCTGAATGCGAATCCGTAGTCCGTTAGTCTCCACCACGTCAGGTTCGTGGTCAGTTGAAGGTCAAGTAGGGAAAAATTCATTGAATAAACCTGAAAATTCATATAAATACATAAGGTTTTACATTCGCTGAACCCGAATCCGAAGACCGTTAACCTCCATAATGTCAGCTTCGAGGTCATTTGAAGGTCAAATAGGACATAAAATGTATTCAATAAAAATTTAAAAAAAAAAAATGTTTTTGTTGTCACTGAAACCGAGTATGGAGGTCCCCTGATTCCTCAAGGTCATCTGGAGGTCATGCCCAGGTCATCCCAAGGTCAAATTCCGATGAATTTTATTGAATGTTCAGGTTTATTCAATGAATTTTTCCCTACTTGACCTTCAAATGACCACGAACCTGACGTGATGGAGGCTAACGGACCTCGGATTCGCATTCAGCATAATATGCATACACTTTTTTTTTTTAAACCTGTGTAATTCATAAAATAATGATTAAATGCTGATTTAAATTATTTTACTCAAAATGATTACCTTCCCTGCTTTTAAAATTTAAAATAAAATAGTTTACTCATAATGATTACCTTCCCTGCTTTTAAAATTTAAAATAAAATAGTTTAGTGAAAGTACCACATTTCACTGCTTTGGACTGGTGCGGAACTAGTTACTATCAGACTGGTTCGTTTTTGGCGAAAAAGAACTAGTACTGAACTAGAAATCTGGTTCACTAGTTCGTGTTTTCTCTACAGGGTGTATATAAATGTGAAGTAATTCAAGTGTGCTACGCAGATATTATTTTTGTTGATTAATCGTTCAAAGTGATCTTGTGGATGCAGAATTGCAGAACTTAAAAAGTGTACCAATGTGAAACCAAATGTATAAAACAAGTGCAGTCACAAGTGAGGTTGTGTACCCTCAACTCAGTGAATTGTTGTTAGTGCCGATTATTTGACCAATTAAGAAATGCTTGCAACACCATTGTATGAAAATAATGAAAGCTAACTCGATGCTTTGCAAAGTTGAATAAGTGCTTTTAAAAACACAAAATTAAATATAATTAAAAAACTTTTAAAAGTGTGCTCGATATAAATTGAGGTTACACTAACAACTGAAGTGGTGTTAAGCACAGAAAAATTGACTGTAACACACACTTGTGTATTGCTGCAGATATTTGTTCACAACGTTATCTACGAATTGAGTGAGAAAGAACACAAAAAGTGATATTAATGCACTGATGATTTCCATAAGATCACTCGCTATAATTTTGGATCTGCGCAGGTTTTTGGTGTTTTAAATATTTGCCGTATACGTACTAGAATGTGCAAGAAATTTGAAATGTCAACCACATACCTTTGAAAATCCTGAGTGTTTTTTTTAATGTGGTACTGGTGATTAATTTGAGTGTTGTGTGCTGATGTGGCACGTTCCCGACTTGTGGTAACTTCACGCTAGTGTATTTGTGGCAGTTCTCCAGTTGATGCTGGCGCACGGTTGTATGCGCAGATGTGATAATCTGGAGATTTGTAACCGCAACTGATCCTTGACCGCTGTTATATTTAAAGAATGGCGCCTTTGTTTAGCTGCAGTGGACTGTATTTATTTTGCTCTGGTTAACTATAGTTCCTGGCTCGAAGGACCATGAAAAACCCTGGCGACTTGGTGGGTATAAACTCGATAAGTGCACCAGTTTTTTTTATTGATTTGGATTTGTTTTATATGTTTGGCGGTTTATTTAATCTATATATATAAAAATGGAGACTTTTTTTGTGTTCGTTAGTCGCCGATTCACGCCTAAACGCATTCACCGATTTCAACCAAACTTTCACAGATCATTGGTATTGGTCCATAGATGGTTTATGTGAAGTTTTAAAGAAATCGGTAAAAGTATGCGTGCGTTGTGTGAGTGTGAAAAATACAATATTTGCGTGTTTCCCTTATACGGACATTACGTATACGGAATGAGAATACACGCAAATGAATAGAATATACACAGACATGAATAACATTGTTTCGATGTCGAGTGACGTATGCGACTGTATTATTCGTAACGCAATAGTTGTCCTCTCTTTTCTTTCCTTTTTATGCATGCGTGACACGGCATCAAAGCACATTGCTTTTTTTTTAAACTGGAAAAATATTTTGAGCTTCATTTGAACGTTTTATGATTTAGATAAAATAAAAATTCGTTAAATATATTTGATTCCATTAATAACCATAAGCCTGTATTTTTCGAAGTTCAAAGTTTTTGGACAAATATTGAAACGTTTACTTAAATTAAATGTTAAATACATATATATAAATGCGCAAATGTAAAAGTTTAGATGGATTTAAAATATACGAAATTATTCAGCGGTTGAATCCATACATTTTTTGAAATCCATCAATATGGATCGACAGTCGCCATAAATGTTCTTTTAAAAAATAAAATGTGTTAATTTGATGGTAGCTCGAGTATTAAGATCAGGTTTGTATTAGTATAACTTTGTTCATTGTTTGCCTAATTTTTATGTGGTGAAAGTCTAAAACCAAGAAAAGAAAACGCGAAAGCCGACGAGCAAAATGTAAAAAATAAATCCTCCTGTATGTATATATACTCGAAAAAGTTATGCTAACACTTTTTTCATGCATTTAGGTAGACAATTTTATATGGGCAAACGTACGTTTACGAGATAAATGCCTAAAAGCAGGTATAACTAAAATAGCGCTCTCAGGGATTTCTGTTACAATACTTCTGTAAATTTCATGCTCCAAGTGTTCGAGCATTGGTATAGCGCTGAAGACAAATGCTCAGGATATAATACAAAAATGCATATTTACTTGATTTCACATAGTAATATTATCATTGTTAAAAGAGAACAATTTTGTATTAGGTAATAATTAAATAATGCAACCTTATGTGCTGCTTTGACGAGTGGAAAAACCAAAATAAATAATTATATTTGTATGTTTGTTTAAAAGAGTTGGATTATTTTGTGAGTGTAAGCAGTTTAAAAACCAAGGAGTTGTTGCAACATTAACCCTAGAACACACACCCAGAAAATACCACGTAAACACACACCCGGGATACGTTTGTACCCGGGACCTTATTTTGCGGTTTTTTTAATGCTTATTCAACCGATTTCTATGATTTTTTTTTTTGAAATGTATATTTTAATATATAACAAGTATTTTGTCTTTTGTTTCATTCGAATATTCCTACTGGTTCCAGCGATATGGGCAAATAAAGTCAGGACATGCAACAGTGGATTTTTGTTTTTGTTGTTGTCCTGATAAATGCAAAACAAAATAATATAATTTATAATAATATACTTGTAGAGTAACAACGAATACACATTTTGGTTTTTATTTCATTGAAATATTCTACCTGGTTCAAAAGATATGTGCAAAAAGGTCGCGCAAGGTATGGGTACGTAGGTAGCAAATACACTGGTATAACTGGTTTTTGTATTTTATATGCAGCTGCAAGGGTTGTTTTCACACGAGGTGTTGTTATAAATGCTGCCTGTTGATATTTTCATTATTGTTTTGGTGCTCAAAAGTGTAAGAAGTGAAAATATAAGTGAAAATAAATATAACTGAAACTATAAATAACTGGAACGAAATGACTTCAAGAAGAAACGAATATTTATCAAGTGCAGCATATAGAAGGTAAAAAATGTAAAATAAGCAACAATGTAAACATATACTAATTTTTTTTATTATGCAGGCTAACTGAGGAACAGCGAGAATCATATATACAATCTTTATTTGATGAAATTTGTGACGATGACGCTCCCTATGACTTTGACTCAGAAGATGAAGAAGAAATTCAAATCAATGACATTGAAATTGCTGATGACGATGCTGAAGTTTCGCAAAGTGCCGCAGAAGTATTACCTGATTATGCGGACTATGAGGATGATGAAGAAGACGATGAAGAAGAAGAAGTAGAAGAAAATAATGAATTACCTGTTAGTGCCGAAAAATTTGTTGCACGTGATGGTACTGAGTGGATGAAAGAACCAAATGTAAGTCGTCAGGTACTCAGACAAAATATTATAAGAGAACGTTCTGGACCAGCTAGATGCACTGAAATGTTGTCAATAGAGCAAACATTCAAATGTTTCATGAACGTTGAAATGGCTGATATAATTATGCGCCACACAAATAAGTTAGCAAAAGAAACTTATAATGCTTACAACAATGCGCATCCAAACACAACTCCTAAGTCATGGACGCCTGTGTCAATAACAGAGCTGTATGCATTTTTTGGCATACTTATTATGACTGGTGCGAACCATAGCAATGGAGAACATGTTCGATATTTATGGAGCATCAAAAACTATCCTTTATATCGCGCCACAATGGGAGTCAACCGTTTCTGTTCGATATTGCGGTTCCTAAGATTTGACGATAAAAACACTCGTGCAACACGCTTACTAACTGATAAAGCAGCAGTTGTGGACGATGATGAACAATAATCTTGCTGCACATTACAAGCCCAGCTCATGCTTGACGATTGATGAACAATTATTTCCTTACCGTGGACGCACACGGTTTACGCAGTACATACCGTCAAAACCTGCTAAATATGGTATCAAGGTTTGGTGGATTTGCGATGCCACAAATGCATATCCACTGCATGGACAAATATATACTGGCCAAGCAGAAACTGGTAGGGAAACGAACCAAGGCGAACGAGTGGTGAAGGATTTGTCTGCCAAATACCAAGGAAGTGGCCGAAACATTACAATGGACAATTTGTTTACGACCTTGCCAGTTGCAGAACTGCTTCTCACCTGGAAACTCACGATCGCTGGAACTTTGCGCAAAAACAAATCATATATTCCTCAAGAAATGAAGCAGAACAAAAACAGGACAATTGGTTCAACGACATTTGGCTTCAAAAATAATGTGACAATGTGCTCTTATGTTCCCAAAAAAAATAAAGCAGTAATTTTGCTTTCGACCATGCATAATGATGCTGAAATAGCTGACAGTGGGAAACCTGAAATAATTGAATATTATAATCGTACCAAAGGTGGTGTTGATCGAATGGACCAAATGTTTGCGGAATATCCAACACAAAGACAAACAAAACGATGGCCACTAGCGATGTTCTTCAACATGTTGGACATTACAGCTCTTGCAGCCTACATTGTCTACGATTTGAATAACCCTATGTTGCCTTGGAGAACAAACAACAAGCGTAAGCAGATCCTGCGCAGCTTGGCTGAAGCATTGTGTATGCCCATTATTGAAGCCAGAGCCATAAATCGTCAAGTGACGCGAAATTTTTCGACTAAAATTGCTATTGAAGCATATTTCAACCAACCGGTGGAATCAATGGTGTCAACAGCAGCATCAACATCTGCCGCAGCGCGCACGCCAAAACCTGTGTCCGGATCTTGCTATTTATGTTACGCACAAGAGGAAAAACGCCGTAGAAAAACCAGAAAGCTGTGCGACAAATGTAAGAAGCCAATGTGTCTTGAACATTCGGTCACATCAACAAATTGCTCTATTTGCCATGATTTTCCTTAGATATAAGATGCATTTTTATAATTTTTATAATAAAAGTCAATAATATAATGTGTGAAATGAATATTTTTAATTTTTCAAATAAAAAAATAATATAAAAAATGTTTTTTTTTATTATTATGAGGATTTTTACTATTGGGGTACAAACGTATCCCGGGTGTGTGTTTACGTATATAATGTGTTTGGAAGGCTGTAGCTCCTGAACCAATGGTCCGATCTGGTTCAAATTTTGAATTTGAACTCAAAACTAAATAATCTTCCTAGATCCTAGTTAGCGGTATAGAGGTATAGCGGTTCAAAAGTTACAACACTTCAAAGTTGAAAGTGGATACATTTGTACCCGGGTGTGTGTTCTAGGGTTAAAAAGTACCTGAAACACATTTTCATTTAACAACTAAAATAGCAAATATGAGCAAAATATGTACTTTCTTCAATTTTCTTCTGTTGCCAACTTTCTGAAAAACGTGAATTCACCGCGATGCGATACAGAAACAAAAAGACAGCGACAGCGCGCAGAGGGTTTTGAGCAATAATATAAATTTGTATCAAACAACGCATTAAATAGTCATTTTAGTATACTTTTGCTGTTTACTTATTCAAGTAAATGCATGTATTAGTTTTTCTTTAAGAAATTTCTTTAAAATTTGCAACTTTTTTTTATGCTTTCTAAAGATTACTTTATTTTTGCCAAAGAGCAACCTTGCGTACAGAAAATTGTGTTGTACTTAAAACTTCACCACTATAAACTTGGTCCTTATAAAGGACTTTCACCACAGTTTGTTTACTGGATATACTGAGGTCAACATAATCAGCTGTATCAAAACCATTTGGTGAGTGGTCAAATATTTTAAAGTGTGTTTTTCATTGTTGTTTTTTTTTGGGAAAAAATTTATAAAAATAAAATATATTGTGCGTAAAATTTTAATAATCAGTGAAAATAAAAAAACGGTGGTTTCGTGTTGTTGTTAGCGATTGTAATGCACATTGTAAGTTTTTCATGTTTTTTTGATTAAATTCATTACTTTTCAATTATTTTGTTTTAACTTATTTGAAATCAACTTATGCGGCCAAAAGAATTAGAAATTTAATTTCAACAATAGAAAAAAGAAAACTATCTAATAAATATTATAAATGTGAAAGTTTGTATGGTTTAATTAGTTAGAAATTTGGTAGGCAGATAGCTTATGGGGCAGATTGGTTAATAGGCTATTTTTTTTAAGAGTTGCCACCTGTTAAAAAAGTTTAATTTATTTAATATGCGGAAACGACTGAATGGATTTGCATGAAAATTTGCACACAGACAGCTTATGACCTAGGTTAGAAAGTAGGCTACTTTTTTTAAGAGTTGCCACCTGTTAGAAATGTTTAATTTAATTAATACGCGGAAATGAGTGAACTGATTTGCATGGAAGTTTTCACACAGATAGCTTATGAGCTAGGTTGAAAAATAGGCTACTTTTTTAAGAGTTACCACCTGCTAACAAAGTTTAATTAAATTAATACGCGGAAAATACTGAACGGATTTGCATCAAATTTTGCAAGCAGATAGCTTATGACCTACAGTGGAAAATAGGCAAATTTTTTGGAAGAGTTGCCACCTGTTAAAAAAGTTTTAATTAAATTAATACGCGGAAATGACTGAACAGATTTGCATGACATTTCGCACAGAGATAGCTTGTGGACCTATGTTGGAAAATAGGCTACTATTTTAAGAGTTATCACGTA
>NW_023458560.1:12806905-12844382 GCF_013731165.1 Rhagoletis pomonella
AGCAAAATTCATAGCAACTTAAACAAAATCATGGCACAGTGACAATCATAAGCGACAACAAAATATGTGGCAGCACCTTCAATCATGCCAGAACAAATCGACCGTCTTGCAAGAAACATTGATGTTTATTAATTTGAATTGGCATCCTTCCAATAAAATCATGTATGCATATAAAGTCCATAAAATACACCAATAAAAATTTGGTGCTTTTTCAAATTCATAACTTGGCAATACTGCCTTTTGTTCGATGCTTCCTCTTTTTCTTGTCGAGTTCGTCTTGCTCTCTCATTCTGGTATTTTTACACGTCACGGCCAGTTGCTCTCAGCTCGATTGGCGCAATCTTGTATTCTATCATTCTTGTGTAGTAGGTATATTTCCATGGTGAATGTAGACAGTTTTTGGTTTAGTTTGCTGGCAATGGCATACATACAAAAGCAATTTCTACAGTAAATACCCCGTCGGAAATTCAATTACTTTCAAAGCAATTTACAAAGTACTTTTTTACCAACCACAAGTAGTTTGAATTCTTCCTTTTTTCTTGTAAGCAACTAACTTTATTAACAAGGCGATGTCCTAAAACCAAGCTAATTATCCGACACTACATATGTTCCAACTACTTTAAAATTCATAAACTGCACAAATAGTTTGTTACCAACTACTTTGTCAATTGATTAATTTCTGAGACAAGTCAGTTCTTTCCGACGGGGTAGATACATGAACTTCACTACCTACTTATTTTTGTTAGTACCTGATTCTTTTAGTGCTGGTATGAGGTAATGCACCAGTGGATAAGGTCGCCAGGCGCTAATTCAAGCGGCATCTTACCGCGCTGTTACGTACCTAATACAAAACAGTGCACAAATTATTATACATTTGAAAGTTCAGCTTAAATTATGTTTTACTGACATAGAATATTTGCTTCCAAAAAAGCCACACTCATGCATCCTCTCGGAAATGGTACAAAAGTCATCAAATAAAAGCTGTGAAGTCAACAGCTGTGGAGTTTATGGTGTTTGGCTACCGTCCACAAATATAAATATGCACTCTGCATGGCTTTTTAAAATGGCATGTCCAAAAATTCACTTTTCCGCACACCTTCCTTTTGGTCTACATGAAATTGCAAACATTGTTAATACATCCATTTTTTCATGTGCTAAAAATCGTACTTATCTAAAGGGCTACAAGTTCAAAATTATTGCTACGTGTTTCTAATTAATCAATCTTTGTATATTTATTGATTCCTGTAAAATTGGACCATGTAATATTAAAATTAACACATGTTTCTGCATTGTTTACATATTTTTATATGCGTTTTGGCATTTCTCTCTCGCAATTGCACTAAGATGACGTCACGTAAAAATTACGCTCAAAAATCCTCTCTCATTGGCGCAATCTTGTATTCTATCATTCTTGCGCAAGAATGATTGAATACAAGATTGCGCCAATCGAGCTGAGAGCAACTGGCCGTGACGTCAAAAAATACCAGAATGAGAGTGCAAGACGAACTCGACAAGAAAAAGAGGAAGCATCGAACAAAAGGCAGTATTGCCAAGTTTTGAATTTGAAAAAGCACCAAATTTTTATTGGTATATTTTATGGACTTTATATACAAACATAATTTTATTGTAAGGATTCCGATTCAAATTAATAAAAATCAATGTTTCTTGCACGACGGTCGATTTCTTCTGGCATGATTGAAGGTGCTGCCACATATTTTGTTGTCGCTTATGTCACTGTGCTATGATTTTGTTAAAATTTTTGTAAAGTTGCTTACCATACTTGAGATTTAAATTTTGCTTCCACTTTTTTAAGATTTTCTAATTTGGTGTCTTCAAACTAAAAACAAAAGCACCAAAAACGCACCAAGCACCAAACTCAAAAATTTTCGCGTTTTGAATACCCACTAAATTTGGCGCTAAAAGCATCAAGTTGGCAACAGTCAATGTAAACAAAAGTATTTTATGACGTCAGCGATTGGGTGGATGCTGTCAAATCGACGAAGAGAGGGTTAGCGGTCCGCGAATGGCGCGACCTTTATTTTCTGGATCGTGATTCTTGCGTATAACCGATTTTTACGCTCTTTAAATGCCTGCTCACTCTCTGCCAGGGCTGCCAACTATCCATAGGTATAAGGTGCCATATTGAGGAAAAAAGGAGCCATCCTTTTTATTCCTTCCCATTTAGCAATCAAATAAGAACTACATTTCTAAAACAAAAGTGCAATGCCAAAATAAGATAAACCAGTTGAATAATCTTTAGAAATTAGAAAACTTTAGTTGAGAAAAAGAAGTACACGCAAAGGATTTCACAAAAATATATGGATATATTACTATTTTTGAAAAGTGCCATTTTGGCACCTTGTGCCAAAATGAAAAATTAAGTGCCATTTGATGTAAAATAGGGCCAGAAATGGCACGGTTCGAGCGAAGTTGGCAGCCCTGCTCTCTGCCTGTGCCTGGTAAATAGCAATGGAAAAGAACGATATAAGTACAGTGGGGCAGTTACTATAGTACAGCTCTAAAAACACTATAAATGGATGATATCATACAAATTAAAAATGTTTTTATTTGACTTGAAAAAAGTTTCTTTTGATTTGTAAAGGTTTCATTTGATTTAAAAATGGTTTCAATTGGTTTGAAAAAGGTTTCCTTTGGGTTGAAAAAGGTTTCATTTGACCGGAAAATGGTATACATATTTGTATGCTTTATGATCGGCAATTTTAATCGTATTAAAATTTTCAAAGATTTTTCGGCTTCGATATTTTTTTGTTGATAATTCAAATACCCCTTTTGGCAGCGATAATAATAAATAGCCAGTATATTTTAATACTTTAAGCTTTTCCTATAGGGTGTATAATCAATGAACAAATGCAATTCAATTGTAAACAGGCGCCTTCTACTCACCATCACTTCTGCCTCAGTACTTGTGCACTTGAGCACTTTAGTAATTAGGGACTCAAGAGCAAAGAGACTCCAACTAGTTTTTGCACTTGGCTTATCAGCAAAGCAAAGCATCCTTAATTGCACATGCTCTCCGGTTGAAGTTTTTTTTTAGACGGCGGACATCTTGAACCGAAGCTACTTCCCTTTTACACATACTACATACAGAAGGAGCTCACTTGAATATAATACTTTGACTGACTGGCTAACTATACTAACTTCAAGTAAGGTTTTTCACTCTCTACCCTCCTGCTTACTGGCATCACTGCTCTGAAAATTGTACTCGTATAAAAGCGAAAGTGGCCGGCATTGAAAAACTCAATACAATCAACAGTTGAAAATTAACTCTAAAAATACCGAAGTTCTATTGCTTGTTTATTTCTTTTGTTATTGTTGTTTATCTCAACAAATGCTGTGGTAGCTACAAAAGTTGCCAACTGAACAAATTAAATTAAAGTTTGAACAAATAACACCAATGAGAAAAGTACAAGTACATTGGAGTTGCAACAAACTTTTAAATTGACTAGCAACCTTGAAATGGTTAGGAAATTCTTAGCTCAGTTTTGTTTTTACCTGCTCCTGTTGGGGGGCGCACAAAATTAAATTTTGAATATAAAATTATAAAAGTAAAGAATATGACGAGCCAATCCACAAATGAGATTCAGAAACTCAAAGCAATCTGAGCCGAACCCGGTATTATTCTCCAACAACACAATCGAAGTGGCAATGAATCTTGCTGGCCGTGTCATTCTGGAATGCTGAACGCATTTTTCTGTTACATTTTAATAAAAACTAGAGTGCCAGTTACTGTCGAAATTCGACAGTTTTTCTAGTTTTAGAAGCCTTGGAGAGGTTTTCTAACTTAACACGTAGCGATACTTATACGGTACAAATTAACTAACCGGAAAATCTTCTGCTAACACGTAACTAATTTTCTTTTTTATCTGAGAAGGTCATTGGAGGACTTCGGCAGGACTTGGAATTGACCCGATACATTCAAGTTTATCAATAAATTTCAATGATTTGATACATATCGATTGTTCGACGAATTTCAAGAACACTAAAATTCGATAACTCAACAAAATTCGTTAACTCGACCAATTTCGATAACTGTGAAATTCGATGGCTCGATAAATTTAGATAACTCAAAATTGTAAAAACTTTGGATACCTTTATAAATTTTTACTTTTGACATCTCCACCTTTTTCGAAAACTATCTAAACATTTTGATAACTCGTTGCACTCTGTTAAGACGGTTAAATTCGATAAGCAGTGATAAATTGATAAGCTTATATAACGTTGAAATTTCGATAAATCGATATATTTTGAAAATTCCATAGACTTTGCTTTGTTGAACCAACCAATTTCAGTAGATCAATAATTATAATTATGCATTACGACACCTCGATATATTTCGTTAGGTCTATAAATAATGATAATTCAATAAATATCGATAACTTCATACATTTCTTTAACTTGACAAATTTCGTTAATCCCACACGTTTTTAGAGCTCGATAACTATCCGTAAATTTGGACAACTAAGTTTCTGTGTCTATAAATTTCGACAACTCAGTAAACATTGATCAGTTTGAATAATTCGATACGTTGCGATAACTTAATAAGCATGGATAAATTTCGATAATTATAAACTTCGATGATTCGATAAATTTCAATAACCTTTATGGCTGATTTTATTTCGATTCCTATCTTTTAACCTAATTCTTATGTATTTCTCATTGTCTCCATTTTCTCAATTTTCGTCTTTATCTTCACTTTTGCCTTTTTTTGTCTTCATCGTTATCACTTGTTTCTTCATCTTCATATTTATCTTTCTTTCAAAGTTTAATTTCAAATACGAAGTAAAACAAAATGCGAAACGCTTGAATTGAACAGGTTGCAAAAACAACGGTTAACAAATATGGAAATTTTTAAACGACGATTTTCAACCAATTTCGAAACTATAAAAACTCTCTTCATCTACAGAAAATTACTTTCCAACGGTGTTTCTGGTTTTGAAATCGGTAACTTTACCTTGGTCTTCATCTTTGTTTTTATCCTTTATGCTTATATCCTTTTCTTTTTCTATTCACGTAGATGAGATGAGGTGCGATGACGTGATAAGATGTGACGTGATTTTATGTGATGTGATAGGATGTCAGTCATGTGTTGTCACATCCTCTGATGTCATGTCATATGATGTCATACCATATGATGTCATATCATGTGATGCCACGTCATGTAATGCCATGTCATGTAATGCCATGTCATGTCATACGATGTCATATCATGTGATGTCGTCATGTGATGTCATGCCATATAATGTGATGTCATATCATATAATGTCATGTCACATGATATCGTGTGATGTGATATCATATTATGTGATGCAAAATCATGTGATGTCTCTTCATATCATGTGATAAAATGTGATGTGATGTCATGTAATTTGATCACATTCCATGTTCCGATTAGTGTATCGATAACCCTGTTGATAACTGTGTTGATAAAAATACCGATAACAATATCCATACACATATAGAAAAATACAACGATTGTAAAATCGATTAATTCAGCGATAAATATAATAATCATCAGTATCAGTATCATAAAAATATATGTAAATGACTAAATCGATAACAAAATCAATTATTTAATCGATTACACTGGTCTACAAGGGTTTTGCGAATAAGACGGGACCTGGTGTTTCCGAACGGATTTTTCGTGCTGAACACGAATCTGGGGTCCAAAACTTCCCATCACGTCACGTTTTCGAGAAAAAAGGGGTTGAAACCCCTAAAAACAGCGTTTTTGGCCATTTTTGAAAAATTGTAGAGCTGAACCCTGACGTGCTACAAACTTTGTATATGTCAGAAATTAAAGGCTAAATCGTGCCCTTTCGAATGAGCCCTATGCCGAAGTAATCGCATGCACCCTTAGATCAGGGGGTGTATTTGTGTCTAGGAGTCCAATTTTTATATCCACCATATTCGACCCGTCATCTTAAATTTTTAAAATCTAACTGCAGATTCGTAATCAGCGACTTTTAATATAGTTAAAACCTTGGCATTATTAATTTTCTATGATCGTTTAAGATTAAATTCTTTCTGTGATCAATTTTTCCTGCACCCCTAAACACAAATACACCCCCTGCTTTAAGGGTGCACGCGATCAATTCGGCATAGGGCTCATTCGAAAGGGCACGGTTTAGCCTTTAATTTCTGATATATGCAAAATTTGTACCACGTCAGGGTTCAGCTCTATAATTTTTCGAAAATGGCCAAAAACGCTGTTTTTAGGGGTTTCAACCCCTTTTTTCTCGAAAACGTGACGTGATGGGACATTTTTGACCCCGGATTCGTGTTCAGCACGAAAAATCCGTTCAGAAACACCAGGTCCCGTCTTATTCGCAGAAAAAAAGTTGAAATTTGTAGACCAGTGTTATTATACCGATAACAATATCCATTATTGTATCGATAACAATATCGATTATTATATCGATAACAATATCGATTATTTTATCGATAGCAATATCGATTATTATATCGAGTTTTATATCGATAACAATATCGAGTTTTATATCGATAACAATATCGATCTTCATCCTCATCCTTTTCTTCATATTTATCTTTATTTCTGCATATTCCTCTCACCTTTACCTTAAAGTGTTTAAATTTACTTTTATCCTCGTTTTTGCCTGAACCTCTAGGCATCTTTGTTTTTGTTTTTATTCTCAAACCGTTAAACCGCTGAGTACCATTTCCATGTGCATTATTCCCCTCGAATTTTACGATTTACTTCCAACCAACTGCCGCTAAAGAAGTTTCACTTCATAAATTTAAGAAATGTTCTTACCATTTCAGTTACCCTAATTCTTATGTATTCTTATGTATCGGTCTCCATTTTCGACTTTATCTTCACTTTTGCCTTTTTTTTTTGACTTCATCGTTATCATTTATTTCTTCATCTTCATATTTATCTTTATTTCGAAGCTTAATCTCAAATGTGTAGTGAAGCAACAGGCGAAACATGTCAAATTGAACATGTTGCAGCAACATGTATACACTATTCGAAAATGTTTAAACGACGGCTTTGGCCGTAATTTTCAACCAATTGTGAAACCATAAAAACTACGGAAAAATGCCTTTCCAACGGTGTTCTTGGTTTTGAAATCGGTTCGGTAGAATCGCCAAACGAACGGAGACAAAATTTATGTTAGCGTATTAATATATAGATACCCGTCTTATTGCATTAAGGTTTTCCAGTAAAACAGACAACTAGATCCAAGGCGCAAACTTTTCAGAGGGCTTTAGGAAGGATCTTTAGACAATTGCTTATTTTAAAGGAAAATCAACGCATTTGTTCCTATAGTATGTGGTTAGTACGATCGAAAGAAAAGGTTGGCATGTCTCTCCGTCAATATATCACTTCTAGGCTGGTCCTGTCTTCATATTTTTGTTTAATCTATAGCAACCACAAGAGTACTGCAAATTCGACTTTCCAACTTGACATCTTATACCAGTACCATAATGGTCCTGGCACCAAAATTGCAATTCCAATGCAAATTAACGCTGGAAAATTTGTTTCCCTTATGTATAAAAATTTCCCTATAATGTTGAATTGAAAAGTTGGTTGAATTACCAAACTTCAAAGCACCCACGTTGTTGTGGGAACTAAACCAAAATTGTGAGAGAGCAACACATTCGTACACCCTAAAACCCAAAAAGGATATCGCTAGCTATGGAATTTTTTAAATTTTTCAGTAGTTAAAGTGAAAATAAAGTAGGCTCTAAAGTTAGTTGAAGCTTTTTGGCATAATTCCCAATGAGTCGGCTTTAGTTTGACTATGACTACGAGCCATTTTCTTCAAATATTTTGCAAAAGTTTTAATACAGCACTACTTCTTTAAAGCAAAACAAACCTCCATACAAATCGGTAGAATTCGAGCTCAGTGGGAAAAGGTAATGCATGGTAATCGGAAACCTCTACCATATATGCAGGAAAGTATTAATGATTCTTAACACAGAGATGTCCAAGGAAATTAATATGTTGCGAGTCGTTTTATAAAACTATAAATACATAGAATCTATAAATACAAAAACCAAAAGAAGAAAAGCGTCCGTGCCACAAGATTTGAAAAAGGGACGAACCAGTTGGTAGTCGAACGTGCATCCATTCGGCTGCAGCGGCTGTTGAAATAGCGTGAAGAAAAAGTATACTTAAGGTCCCTATTATCGTTTGCGAATCGCTGGAAATCATACGCGAGTAGCCAAAATTTGTATTACTGCTAGCGAGTCGCTATGTGACGGCCGCGTCAAACGTCAAAATGAAGCAAATGTAAACAAGTAAAAAAGTCTAAGTTCGGGCGGAGCCGAACATTAAATATCCGGTGCGAGTATTAAATATATGTTTTTCACGTTTCCGAAAACTACCGCTACATGATAAGCAGGGGTGGTGTTACCTCTATTTTAAACATCTTCGATAAAACGTTCATTTAGAACTAATTAGATAAACCTATATAGTCATATATGGGCGGTATATCACGCACCATTTTTGCAAAATTCCAAATAATGTTACTTCTTTTCAAGGGATTGTTGTTAGTATCAATTTTGAGCAAATTAGCGTCCTTAAATTTCGAAATATCGAAGTTTCAAGCATTTCTGAAATTTACCGTTATATAAAAAGTGGCCGTAATTTTAGTCCAACTTCAGTAATTTCCAACGTCTTGCTATTATGTGGCAAGCACCGTACCGAGTTTGGTGCAAATCGGTAGAACTGTTACCCATTTTCATTTGGGCGAAATCGGACAATAACCACGCCTACCTCCCATATAACGGTAGTTTTCAGAAAGACGAAAACTGCGATATTTTAGTAACTACAGAAGATAATTCACACGAAATTGATATTTACAATGATTTTTAGACGAAAAATAAGAATATTAAAAAATTTTGGAAAATGGGCCTAGCCACGCCCACTTATGGTAACCGCTGCACCAATTTTTTCCAAACTTAGCACAGTTGTTGGCCCTGGTACAGTATAACAAATGGCCGAAAATTTTTAAATCGAACAATAACCACGCCCACATCCCATATAACGGTAATTTAAAGAAATACGAAATCTTCGATAAATCAGTAAATATTAAAGCTAATTTATTCAAAATTGATGGTTGCAACAATTCTTTACCAAGAAATACGTGTATGATACAATTTTGGAAAATAGGCGTGGCACCGCCCACTTATGATTACATATATGTATCTCGGTAACCGTTCTAGCAATTTGTACCACACTCGTAATAATTATTGTGCTTGCCACATAAAAGCAAACCGTTGAAAATTTTTGAAATCGGACTAAAATTACGGCCGCTTTTCGTATAACGGTAAATTTCAGAATTGCTTGAAATTTCAATATTTCGAAATTTAAGGACGCTAAAACTTATTTAAAATTTATACACCCCGGCTTATCATGTAGCGGTAGTTTTCGGAAAGTGGAAAACATATATTTAATACTTGCGCCGGGTATTTAATGTTCGGCTCCGCCCGAACTTAGACTTTCTTACTTATTTATACTCGAAGTTCAATTTAAATTAAATGGATAAATTTTATTTGAAAAAAACGAGTGTTTTCTTTTTAATATATGTAATGAATGTCCGTATTTTCCGGTACCGCTTGAACAACTGGATCTATGTAATTTTCAGCAACATCTGGTGTTTCAATATTAAAATGCAAACAAATGTTGTGAAGAGCACAGCAGGCGTTGACTATTTGTGTGGAGAATAATGCAGTTTTCTTTCCCCGAGGGGGCATCGAAAACGACATTTCAACACACCAATTGTTCTCCCCACAATATTCCCCGCTTTGGCAGGCTGTGCCAGTGCTTGCAATACGAAATGGTGTCATTAAATAAGGGCTTAATATTGCAATTAATCTGGTTTAAACAGCAAACAATACAAAGGACTTCGTTCTCCATTCCTACATCCTTTGCAAGATTTCTTTTAGTTCACTGTTTCCGTAAACAAATGAATCGTGTGTTGAACCGGGAAAACGGCCGTCTACATACCGTATCACCATGATGTGATCACAAGCCTGCAAAATATACATACATAATACAAATAGGAAAAAGAATTGAACATTTTTTAATTGAAACTTACAATCATTGCATTCAAACCATAAAACCCTTTCCTATTTAAATACTGATGTTTTAATCGATTTGGTGCAACAATACCAATGTGCGCTCCGTCCACGCACCCGATGATTCCAGATATACCAGATTTTCGGAAGAAAAAATGTCTAGCCTTTTGTTTCTCGTCTTCAGTCATTTGCATATTTATCCATTCATGACAAATGACGGTCTGGAATATCTCTAGTTCTTCTTTTAAGACCACCGATACCGTTGCTAGTGCGAGTCCAAGTTCGAAGTCGTTACCAACGTCCCTTTGAGAGGAGCCATCAGCGAAAAGACGCAGGGCGCAGTGAGTGGCATGGCCAAGCCAGCGGAGCCGCTTTATTTTAATTCCCTGCATTATGTCCATGTCGTTGTAAAGCTCAAGCAGCTCATCGTTCCATCGTCTGCGGTACTCGCCGTCGCCAACGCGTAAAGGCCCGTAAATCTTCCGCAAAATCTTTCTCTCAAACACTCCAAGAGCCGCCTCATCGGATGTTGTCATTGTCCAGGCTTCTGCGCCATATACCAGCACGGGCATGATGAGTGACTTATAGAGCGTGGTTTTCGTACGTCGATAGAGGACTTTACTTCTGAATGGGAACATAGTCTTTTTAACAAATTTTTTTTCTGTGCTTTAAATACCTGCATTGGCTTCTTTTTTTATTATGAGTTTTTTGGATCAATCTTAAAAAGACTACTAGACACAAAAGAAGACAGTGTGCACTGTTCATAGAGACATCGGCGTAGCCAGAATGAAATTTAGGGGGGGCTCGACCCTATTAAGCTAGCATTTCAGGGTACTATTTTATATATATATAAGGAAATTTTGAAAGTTAGGGGGGGCGGCTCGAGCACCCCCCTGATCCTACCTGGCTACGCCCATGCATAGGGATATACATTGAATCCTTGGCTAAAAACTTCGGTGGTAAAACTGTCCTTTCTTTGCTATTTAAAGTCAAAGAGTAAGCTCCTTCACTAGGGATTTCCAGCAGAAATGATCAACGTCTGGCTATAAAGAGAATCGACCCAATAAACACCAAAAAAATATTTCTCCAACCTTGGAGAAATTAAAAGTTTTCAAATTGATAACCAACAGCATTCTCCAACTGATCTCTAACCGATGCGCAGATACTTAAAAAGTGATAGAGAAACGAATTTTTAATTATGAAGTGAAAAACGAAAGCTATATAAAGAGGAAAATTACCAACAAAAAGTTAATAATCTTTTAAGTATCCTCAAATAATCTTGAAATAAAACAAAAGGCGAAGTGAATTAAGTGGCAAAATTACTGTCTGACTGTATACTGTGTATACTGTACGATATTGATTTACTACATAATAAAAAAGGAGTAATAAAATGAAAAATTAATATTTAAATTCATCTTTGTGTGTCGTTTCAATCAAAAAGTTATAAGGTATTTTACTACTTCAATTTCAGTATTTCAATGATATGTTTGAGACCAATTGGAGAATCACATTGGAGTTCAAGTTGAGAACTAGCATTTTCTCAAGTTGAGAAACAGTCCTTTTTTCATACAAAGAAAAACGCCCTTTTTGTTGAGAACGCTATGATCTTCCACTTGAGGTACTGTTGAGAAACAATGTTGGAGATTTGAGAAATACCTTAGTTCTCAACTTAACCTCAAGTTGAGCTTAAACCCAAATATTTGTTGGTGATGCTCAACTAATTAAAAAACTATAGGTCTGACCATTAATAAGATAAGAATTACGTAACTATCTGAGATTCAAATGCTTATAAAAAACAGGGTGCTGAATTGCCTACTCAGTCCAAAGTGGCACTTGTTGGCAAAAGTGATTCTGCGTTGTATTTCCATGCTGACATTATTATCAGTATTAATGCTGGTTCCCAAGTAAACGAAATTCTCTACTTTCTCGAAATTGTAACTGTCAACAATGACGTGGTTGTCAATGCGCGAATGTGCTAACTGTTTGTTAGATGACAGGAGGTACTTCGTCTTGTCCTCGTTTACCACCAAAACCATTCGCTTTGCTTCCTTATCCAACTTGGAAAAGGCAGAACAAACTTCGCGGTTTTTGTTACCGATGATGTCGATGTCATCGGCATAAGCTAGCAATTGCACGCTCTTGTAGTAAATTGTTCATGTGCGGTTCAGTTCTGCAGCTCCTATTATCTTCTCCAACATCAGATTAAAGAAGTCACAAGAAATGGAGTCATCCTGTCTGAAACCCCGTTTGGTGGCGAACGGCTGGGAGAATTCTTTCCCAAATCACGCTGGAGCTGGTGGCATTGCTCAACGTCATTTTACATAGCCGTATGAGTTTTGAGGGGATGCCAAATTCCGACAGAGCGGCCTACAGGCAATTCCTTTTAGTGCTGTCAAAAGCGGCTTTAAAGTCGACAAATAGGTGGTGAGTGTCGATCCTTTTCTCGCGGGTCTTTTCCAAGATTTGGCGTATTGTGAATACCTGGTCTATGGTGGATTTACCAGGTCTAAAGCCACACTGATAAAGCCCAATCAGTTCATTGACGGTGGGCTTCAGTCTTTCCGACAATACGCTAGATAAGACCTTGTAATCTATGCTTAAAAGGCTGATCCCGCGGTAGTTGGCGCGAATGGTGGGGTCACCTTTCTTGTGGATAGGGCAGAGCACACTTAAATTGCAGTCGTCGGACAAGAGTTGATGCATGAATAGCTCAGCAGGCAGGCTTTCAGCTCCAGCAGCTTTGTTGTTTTTCAGCCGCGTTATTGCTATTCGTACCTCGTCAAAGTCAGCACATTTTACTGTGATTTATTAAGCATAACAAAGTTTGTTATTTTAAACAACAAAAACGATGCAAGATAAGATAAGAGATCAAGGTATTCGATTTTGTCAGCCAAAAATGTACACTGAGGGAAAAATATATTAAAATCAAATAGAAACCACACCTACTCTTGCGCTTAATGCCATGTTAAATGTTGTGCCTATAGATATAGCTGGCAGGTTTGCCACTGCGCGTGCCGCAGTAAGGCTAAGAGGGGTGGGCTTCAAGTTCACCTTAAGCTATGGGCACTTTATAATTCTAAGAGACTTCGGGTTCCTACCGACTCGGACCACTGCACGCCGGTTCTGGGTCCGAATGGATCTTTTACCACCCACATCCCGACGAGGGGAGACTGAGAAGGGTACAGTATCTGGAATCGAGGACCTGTAAACTTATTTACAGATGGATCGAAGCTGGTTGGGAAGGTTGGCGGAGGTGTCTTCTGCGAAGAGCTCTAAATCAACCTGAAATTTAGGTTACCTGATCACTGTAGTGTTTTCCAGGCTGAGGTGGCCGCGATAAAAGACGCTTTGGATTGGTTGCTCTCTAGTGTAACATCTGTCAAGGAGGTAAATATTTATTCTGACAGCCAAGCAGCCATCAGGGCTCTTGGCTCCCTGACGGTGCGTTCGAAAACGGTGAGGGAGTGTTTGACTTCCCTATCGACCGCGTCTGATTACTTTGCTATTAAGCTTATTTGGGTTCCGGGTCATAGCGAAATCGCTGGCAACTGCATGGCTGATGAGCTTGCAAGACATGGAACCCTCGAGGAATTACTTTCGGATAGCTAGGGTCTGGGGGCTCCCCTGACCTCGTGTGGTCTGCTTCTGGACAGATGGGCCGAGACCTTGAAGTGCAAGGTGGCAAAGTCTTTCTGGCCACGGGTGGACCGGGGGCGGTCTGGGGAGCTCTTGAGACTAAGCAAGCTGCATCTCTCACTATTGGTGGGAGTGCTTACTGGTCACTGTGTGATTGGTAACCATGCTGTAAGGCTGAATTTTACGGATAACCCTCACTGCACCAGCTGCATGGAGGATGATGAGGTAGAATCATCTCAATATCTGCTGCTCTGGTGCCCCGCCTTTACGAGCCTAAGGTTTAAACACCTTGGGTCGCACTTCTTTCACACTCACAATGAGCTCTCGGGAGTGGACATCAGTCGACTGAAGAGCTTTGTTGTGAGCACGGAGCGTTTCTCCGGCAAAAAGCCATAGGTGTCGTCTTTCTGACATAGCTTCCTCCCTCTTTCCCCTACCCTCCCAGCATCCCCTTTTTTTCCCTCCCCCTCTGAGGGTATCACAACGGACAGCTTAGTCGAGTCCAAGTGTGCCTCCACATGTGGAGGCAGCCCGCTTACCTAACTTAACCTAACCCTGATCGTACTAACTGAAATTTTTTCGCCTGCGCGATAGTACAAGAATTATGCGTGGGTTTTATTGTATCTCTGTATTTCCATAACTCCCTGTGTGAGGAAACCAAATAATGTAATTCTTAAAAGAAGTGCTTGAAACTTAACAGTTTGGCAATTTAAACAGTCTTGATGTTGATTCCCGGTATATCTCTTACTAGCGCCTGCAACTATACTTCTTATTTACTACCTCCGGCATCTTTAACAAATGTATAATGGTTTTACGTTCTTTGGCAAATTACGCTGTGTTAGCCATAAATTTTATTATGTTTTGAAAGCCTTTGTATCAAGACCCCTGTACCATTTATATTTTAGATTGCATTGTCATCGCGATTGGAACTATGCTGAAAATTTCAAGTTTCTACCTTGTCGGGAAGTTAGTTTAAAATCGATTGGAAATTTCCGCGGGATGACCAAGTTAAATAAAAGCTTGTAAAAAAATGGAGAGCAGATTGCAGTTTGTAGATTATTTAGTGACACAACAAGTTCTTTTTAATATACCGTCGATTCAAAGAGCACATTGGGTATAGTCAAAGCAAGCACTTTAAGTGGAATTATTGCAAAAGTTGAAGTAAAAAGCATCAGTCCAGCGCCTTCGTCTTGACCTGCGGGCTGTTACGGAGCCACAGCCGCTAAACTTGAATGCACAATACGTTATTCATAATTTGTATTCAAAAAGTAGCATTTTACAACAACTGCAGTCGTTGTAGTAAGTTTTGCGAGCTAGAATCCCTGTGTGTCCGTCCACGTATGGCTGGTGCAGTCCACTCGGAACTACTTTGCATACTTACAAGTAAATGTAAAAGTACCAATATTAATAAATATTTTTTCTTGTGCATCCTGACCTGCGTGTACGTCTACGTTCGCTGGTACAGGGATTTTTACCACTGCAGCCTTTGCATATTTGCAAGTATGTATACCACCCCATAAAAGTGAAAGTGCAAATATTAATAAAGACATTTTCTTGTGCAGGTCAGCATCAATTGTGTGTCCGTCCACATTCGCTGGTGCAGGAATTTGCATATTTAAAAAACCAAATGTAATTAAATTAGGATACTGAAGATCTAAGTTTTAAATGTAACCAATATAATGACTAACAAGACTGATTGGAGAAAATAGTTGAAAACGTTACCAAAAATTTACATTTTTAAAAAACCAAATGTAATTAAATTACGATATTGAAGACATATTTTTAAAGTGTAACCAATACAATGATTAACAAGACTGATTGAAGAAAAAAAGTAAAAAGCATTACAAAAAAACTACATTTTTAAATAACCAAATAAAATTAAATTACGGTATTGAAGATCTAACTTGTAAATGTAACCAATGTAATGATTAGCAAGACTGATTGGAGAAAAAAGTAGAAAACATTACTAAAAAATTTAAATAGAAAAAAAACAAATGTTATTCAATTTAAGATATGGAACATGTAATTTTAAAATGCAAAAAATATAATAATTTTTAAAAGATTATTTTATATGCATTATATCAATTGCATCTTTACTATTTGTGTATTTCTTCATATAGTCCCTTTGAATAAAGGAATTCGATTAATTCCATTGAATTCCATTAATTTTGTTTAATATATACTAGAATTTTAATGATACCGTGGTTTATTTTGAATATTTGGGAATATTTGTCGATCGGATTTTTCTTTGGTCAGAATTTTATGTAAATATTTAGTTATTTCATTTTCAATACCTGTATGGCATGTATGTTTAATATACCATTAAAAAGTTAATTCATTGTCTATCGTGTAGGTCAGTGCATATGTTTGATTAAATTTTTATACGAAAAACCCATTTCAGCACTACCAGACTACCTTTCCTACTACCTTTTCGCAAAAGGGGATAAAATGGTTAACCGCTTTCTCTTCCCTTCTCAAATGCAACCTTACAAGGCAGTCGATTGACACAAATGTCAATATTTATCCAAGCTTGTATTATTAATCATGTGCAATTTGGCCGAAATCAGCATTGCCACATTTGTTATTTCCATTTAAATTAACCGTTTGTTATTATTCAATTGCCATTGTATTATGAAAACACTTCTTGTTTAAAGTACATTTAAATGACACTTTAACTAAAAGGAAACTTTTGCAAAGGAATTTTAAGTGTTTCATTATGAAATTGGCCCTTAGAGTACTAATAATTAAAATAATTATGATTTAAGTTTTCAAAATTCGGGTATGCCATATGTGCCATATGCAATATTTTCGCGCGCAGAACTCCTTTTTGAGTAGGCGACCTGCGGCCGCTCTTCAAAGTACCAGCTCTAGCCTATATACTTAGGTATGAAGTGCCATATTTAGGATAAAAAAGTGCCAAAATGTGTCAAATAGGAAAATAAAAGTGCCCAGAAAGGTGCCAAGAAAGGAGCCATTCTTTTTAATTCTTCCCATTTAGCATTAAAATTAGAAACATATTCCTAAAACAAGACTCAAATGCCAAAGTAAGGTAAACCAGTTGTATACACTATAGAAATTAGAAAATTTTAGTTGAGAAAAAGAAATACATGCAAAGGATTTCACAAAAATATATGAAATATTACTTTTTTTTAAAAAGTGCCATTTTGGCCCTTTGTGCCAAATTGAAAAATTAAGTGTAATTTGAAGTAAAAAGGAGCCAAAAATGACACGGTTTGAACCAAGTTGGCAGCCCTGTTACCCACGGTGTTATGTGCGTGCCGAAGTTAAGTTAAACCATACACATACATAAATATGTATGTACGTATGATACTGAATTATTTAAATTGATGCAAATTATTACTAATAAAATGAAATATTTATTTTTGATATTTCCGGATTTATTGGATATTGGAAAGTAAATATGTATATGTACTTATGTAAGTTTTTAATTTGCGAGTGCATAACTTGGCGGGTGCACATTTGCTCGCTCACCTGAGCCGCGCCGCGCTGCCTCCCGCACTGCACTCGCGCCGCCGCCAGGGATGAAAAAGTAGGTACTGTTGTACCCTTTTTCGACTTTTTCGAGCCAAAAGGTACATTCGGTATACTGAGCTCAATTTAGGTGCAATTAGACGATAGCCAAATAAATATCCATATTTAAGACTACGTTGCACGCGGAAAAAAAATTGTTAACAAGGAGAAATGGCAACTAGTATATTATTGTCAACATGTCATTGTGGCAACAATAAATCTTTGCAAAGTGGCCAAGTTCCTTTATTAAATTCTTTGCAAACAGTGAAAAAACTCCTCACGTTTTGAGGGAAAGTGGCTACACTGCATGTGCGCCAATTTCAATTGTGAATGAGTTGAAAGTGCGGAAGAATATAATTAAAGGCGGAAGTATCTGTAATCTGAATCTGGGAATTTATTTTTGCAACGATGGATAAGTATATATAAGTAAAATAGTAAAATTTTGAGTAGAATTTTAGCTGCTCACGAAATACTACATAAGATTTTGTATCAAAGGCCTGGTTTGCAAAATATACCCAAATGCTTAATGTACGCAGTGGAATTCCTTTAGGGGCTACTACCTAGGACCACTTCTTAAAGAGTCTGAAAGCAATCCAATGCATATATATTTCAACTGACCGATCAATTTACAGTCAGCCTGGTGTACCTCTATGTTGTTAACTGTGTGCGATTCAGAGCCAACATAGTAAATGAATAAATTGTGTAAACTATTGTCGTTTTCTTAAATACTTTTTTAAGTACTTATACTTTCAGTATAGATTTGAATAATTATGTAATTATCAAGCATGTAAACTCAAAAGTAACTATTAGAAAGCCTACTTAAAACATACAGTTTATAAGCAGGGTTAAATAAAATGAATGAATGAATGATACCGAAAAAATTTTACCCCTTTTTTATATCAAAAAATATTTAGAGGTCGTTCAAAGAGCTCAAAATTTGTAGTTTATATGGGGGGAAAAACAAGTTTTCATAGAATGGTATAGAATTCTTGAAAATTAATATTTTTTGATCGGAAAACATTGCTTCTGTTTGAGAGGCTGCCAATAATAATATCAAATACATATTTATTTTACTATATATAATAATAGCGATTTTTTATGGGTTCCCCATTTCATTTTTTGAGGATCCTATAAAAAATAGTTAATAATATAAAATGTTCAAATAAACAAATGGGGAATATTTTTAAAAATCTCCAAAAGTGAAACAAAGTTTTCCGATCGAAAAGTATTGATTTTCAAAAATTCTTTACCATTTCTACGAAAACATGTTTTACCCCATATAAAATACCTGGATATTTTTCATGGTGTAATAATAACAAGGTGTTGTCAGTAACTTAACCTCACTTTTTCGGCAGGTCTATTCCGGTCACGCATTTTAAAGTAGTAGAAAAAGTACTAATTATTTCCTACTATTAATCTGTTCGTGCGTACTATTTCAAATTAAATGTAGAAAAATGTTTAATTACAGGCTTATAAGCCTGAATATATGTTTGTATCGTAAGCTCCACACAGGTTGCACATATATTGTAACTCATAAAAAAGTACAGGCCGTAAAATAAGGCAATTTCCTATAAAACTGTAAATAATTTTTTAAATAGATTAGTAATAATAATAATAGATTGGCGCTTACACATTGTTAGTGTTTGGCCGAGCTTCTCCTCCGACTTGTGGCGTGCGCCTTGATGTTGTCACACAAAGCGGAGGGACCTACAGTTTTACGCCGACTCCGAACGGCGATAGCATTTTTATTAGAAGCTGTTTTTCATGGCAGTAATACACTCGGAGGTTTGCCATTTCCTGACGAGGGACGACCGCTGTTAAGAAAAAACCTTTTTTCTATATTTTTTGCGATGTTGCTTTGACCAGGGCTTGAACCCAGGTGCTGCGGAGTGGAGCGCGCACTGCTTGCCACTACGCCACAGCGGCTGACATATAGATTAAAACACATAAATATCGATAATATAAGCGAAGTCGTAATTTAACCATGCTGCCGCTCTATTCTAGTGTATCAATAGTCCATTTGGCTCGATATTATGAGAATGCAGCAAAAGATATTTAATATAAAAAAATCGCCTTTCCATACGATTTTTGTGTACGTCTTTTTCCATTGATAACTACGATATATTTTATATTTTGAGGACAAAAATTATATAAGTCCAGCAATTTTAAATATTAATATCGTTCTGAAAACACCAAGTTCTTTAAAAATCACGATAAAATGAAATACTAAAATGGAGTATTTTAAATACAATTTCCCAACAAATAGCATTATAAAAATTAAGATCGGCAGCACTGAAAATAAGCATGCCGATCTTGTCAAAATTACAACAAACACGTCGCTACTGACAACACCTTGTTATTATTTCACCATGGATATTTTTGTTTTCTAAATAAAAACAAATTTTTCGGTAAAGTAAAATCCTAGAGGGTGAGAGTATTAAAATTCCGAATTTACTTTTATTTGGACCACCCCAATGTATTGTATATTGAATTTTTATGAATATTAATTCAATTGTATTTATATATTAATCACTTTATTGTTAACGCAAATAATATATAAATTTATTAAATTGTTACCAATTTTCTGAAATAAAAAAAAGTTTACAAAATCGTGAGCTACTTTTTAGGTACATTTGACAGTAAAAAGGTACATTTATATTGTCAAATTGGGTACAATTTGAAATTTAGATTTTCCATCCCTGGCCGCCACCCAGCTTTTCTCCGCAAAAACTGGTTTTATGTTTTCCAAACAAAAATTTAAAAAAGCTCAACAAGGCCATAATGGGTTTATTTCTATTTCTAGTTGGAAATAAGGCCGTATCGAAATTATGGTGTTGTTGCACCCCACCTGTCCGGACAAACTGCATCCATTTTTGCAAACGGAAACGGTATGTTAAATAATTTCTATTTATGCATACATATGTATGTATTAGGGATGTTTCGAATGTCATATTTTTTAGATTCGCAAAGGAAAAATTAATCCCATTGTAACGTAAATAAGAAAATTGTGAATATAATCAATACCTCTTTTATGGGCGTAAACTCACAAAAATTTAGTCCTAACTTAATATGAAAATATATTTCAAGTAGAAATATTTGCTTTGTAACAACTTATAACTTTTATCACTATTGTTTTGTTTTCAAATAAATATGTATTATTAAAACCATTAATAATAATATTAAAACCATTAACAACTAAAATAGGGGGTGTATTTCAAACTTTAGGGGGAGGTAGGCACGCCTGAACTTTCTCCGATTGACATGAAATTTTGGATAACACATTTTTTCATGGATATTCACCAATCTAGGGGGTGCGACCTAAAAGAATCCGATAAATTAAAACAAGGGCCACCTTAATGCACATATGTGTGTAGAATCTACATTGTACATACATACATAAGGTACAACTTGATGACAGTTCAACGGAGACTTGTACTTGTTTAATGTGTAGTAAAAGATGCTATCCTTTAAGTTAACTCTCAAAATACACTTTCTCTTGGGGCTTATTGCTTTACCAGTGCGTAATTAAATTTTGCAGTTGCCCATAAGACTTATTTTGTTATTCACTTTTAAAGCATTTCAATAGGAAGAAAGGACAAAGCAAAACCAAAAAGAATCGTCCACAACCGAGTCTTAATTAAACAGTGAATGCAACCGAGAGGAGAATGCAATTATTAGAAAAGAATGTGTGTCTCAAATTTCTTAGAATTGTCTACTAAAGAACTTTAAGATATGGAAAACAAAAATTTTTTTTTTTAAATATAGTTGGAAAGTATTATTTGGGCTAGTGAAAATTCTTTATATTGGAATGCGTTTAAATAACATCGCTCAGTTATTTCAATAGTGTCATATTTCAAAAAAGCAGCACTCGAGACAAACGGCTTTAAAATTTCGAGTTTACGTACATACTGGCTTATATCTCTATATGTACATTTTAAGCGAGTAAGGTATTTAGGCCGTCTATGAAATTACAAAATCTCGCCTGCACGCCAGGGACATGAAAGATGTGTATCAATCCCTCTAAGTTTACCTTAAAAAGGTTCCAGGGATACGCCGCGTGAATCTGTAACCTTCTGACATTTTTTCCATGAGCAATTGATCAATTTTTTATACACAATTTCATACCAAGTTCCAATACTCTTCCACTAACAGTTCAAGGGATATGTGGCAAGAAAAAGTCAGTCCGTACGGGAAGTGCCATGCCCATTTTGTATAACCCAAATTTTCTTCCATGAGTTTGGAAATGATTTTATATACAAACTCCAGTATCAAGTCTCAGTACTCTAGCATGAACACGCCTAAAGATATGCAGTATAAAATAGTAAATTTGTACTAGAGGTACCACTCCCCCTTTTCGAATAACGCAAATTTTTCTCCATGAGTATGGAGTTAATTTTGTGTACACATCTCGGTGCCAATTTCCAGTCCGCTGCAATAAAAACCTCCAGAGATATGCAGCACTGAAAAATCAATTTGAATGGGAGTTGCCACACCACCTTGTCTAATAACTCTCATTTTTCTCCATGAGTATGGGATTAGTTTCACATACATACATACATATGTATTTCCATACCAAGCTTGAGTACTTTACCCCAAATATTTGAAGAGATATGCAATATGAAACTTTCAGTAAGTAAGGGAGGTGTTACGCTTCTTTTCCGAAAACGCAAATTTTTCTCTGGGAGTATGAATTTGATTGCACATACACAACTCCATACCAAGTTCCAGTTCTCTCCCACAAATACTTCCAGAGATAAGTATGTATGTATTATGAAAATTCCTATTTTTATGGGAGGGGCCTTGAGGTATCGGAATTACTTTCAGTCTAAGACCACCCTTGTGAAATCAGTAGTAAGTATGCAAAATTTCGTTCTGATCAGGAAACCGGTTAAGAAAGTAGCATATTTTTTCAATCCAGGTCATAAACCAAAAAAAATTTCCAAAATTTCATTCTCAAACAGGTGGCAACTATTAAAAAAGTAGCCTATTTTCCCAATCTAGGTCATAAACTAGCTGCGTGTAAAATTTCATGCAAATCCGTTCAGACCTTTCCGCGTGATGGTTTCCCGAAAAATAATAATATTGTAAGTAGGAAGTACGATACTTATTTACTCCCAGAACAGAGTACTTGAACAGAGTGTCCAGATTTGGCGATTTCGCTGCAATTTGGCGACCTTTTTTGGATATTTGCACGTAAAAATTAAGGAAATCGCCATCGGCGATTTTTGGCGATTTTTTCCCTTCAAATAAATTTTTTCCAATTATAAAAATATATAAAACTTACACTGAGAAAAGAGTTTAGTTACGTCAACTAAATATGCTTTCTTCAACATATGATTTAGTTGTAATTACACTGAGGGAAAAAATATTAAAATTAAATAGAAACGTAATTGATCTTACTATAAACGTCAACGAAAGTACTGTATATTGGTATTCAATTCAATTACGCGCATATTAAAATGGCCGCGTTCGTTCTGAAAAAGCATCCGAGAAGTGAATAATCAAGACAAAACCTAAAGAAAAAATATTTAACTTGCATGTTGCCTGCAGTGGAATTCGAACCCTGACCATCTCTGGATATCAACAAATTGTGGCATGCATCTTTGCGCACTCAGCTACACCCAGGCATATAAATTTGCTTTCAAATGTTGAATATCCATCAACACCACAGCACGCGATTTGTACGGATAAACATGTACTATGTATGAATATGTGTGTTGTCACCATATATGTAATACTCCTATATTGGCAGTAAGAGCTAGTACCGTCCGAAAACACTACAGTACAGATATATCAATAAACACGTACGAAAGAAAAGGAACACATACGTTTATAAATAAACATGTACACAACACATATACAAAAACGGCACTCAAGTACACAATACATTGACAAAAACGGTACTAGACTGTCTCGCTTTGATTTCGGAATGCTTACACATTGAGAAGTTAGCTTACTGCCAATATAGAAGCATTACATATATGGTTGTCACCGAAAAATTAATGAAAATATTATTTTTAAATTTGAACATTTTTAAACGATAATCAAATATAAAGTATTCATTTTTACTATGCATTATTTCTCTCAGTGTAAAATAGTATAAATGCATCGGCAAAAACATAAATAGAGACGGGACATTTTAACAAGTTTCAGCTAATCTTGTTTTGTTTATTTAATGTTTGTTATTTTTTATGAAAGTTTAGGTAGTTGTCGGCCGCTGTGGTGTAGTGGTAAGCAGTGCGCGCTTCCACTCCGCAACACCTGGGTTCAAGCCCTGGTCAAAGCTACATCGCAAAAATATGAAAAAAGTTGTTTTCTTAACAGCGGTCGTGCCTCGGCAGGCAATGGCAAACCTCCGAGTGTATTTCTGCCATGAAAAACAGCTTCTCATAAAAATACAATCGCCGTTCGGAGTCAGCGTAAAACTGTAGGTCTCTCCGCTTTGTGTGACAAGTTAAGTACCTAACCCGCTTAAGTAATCAACAATTTTGGGCACCGTGAATTTTTTAATGAAATCTGTAGAGAATCCCTCTTTTAAGTACCTCCCCGCTTATTTACCCAACCCGCCTAAGTACCTAAATTTTTCTTGCCCCATTTACCATTTTACTTATAATTTTCCCCTTTTAAAAAATTAAAATTTAATTAAAATTCCTTAAAATATTTACATATTTTGAAATTCAGTGGCAGCGCAATACACTTTCGGTAAAAGAATTCTAAAAAATCAACGGTAATTGTTAGCCACTTGAAACTTGTACATTATAACACTTAAATTGAATGGCCTATATGTAAATATATATATCTGTATACTCAAAAAACACTTCTGAGAAAAAGTTTGAAATTTTGATGATTTTTTTTAAGTGTTCTACAAAATCTTAAGCTTAGGTTTATATGATATTTGTTAGGGAATGAACTGTATTTTAACTGATTGAGAAATCTTAAAAATCATAAGTGGCAAACATTATCATTTTGAATTTGGTCCAAAATGATATGTCCAACTATGACTTTTTAAAGAATTTTATTCTTGTAAAAATAACATACCATTGCATTATCTATTTTTTTATCAAGTTTTTGTTTATTTGTTTATGTGTTTAAAGAATGCTACAATCTTGGTTTTATACTATGTATCAAATGTTCATGTGTTATTCAAGTATTTACATATTTATGTCAGTTAAGTCGTGGTACTTAAGCGGGTTCTTCTAAGTACCCAAGCCGCCTAAGTACCTCAAAAAGCTGACATTTTTCGTGAAGTACTCAAGCGGGTTTTACTGTAGGTAGTTCGTTATCTAACAAAAACCATGCAAGTCAATATTTCAAACGTTTTAAAAAAATTTGGAAAATTCGAACAAGTTGCATCAAAATGTAGAGTTTTTGCCTATATTTATTAAAAAATTTGAGTATGCACTTTTGTAGGATTTTAGTATAAAGTAGAACTTTGAAGTACCCAGGGCTTACCGTTAATTTTTGCAAATTTTTTTGTTGAAGGTGTTGCTTATTTGCTACATATGAAAAAATTACCTAACATAGCACGATCGCACAATTAATTCTTTAAGTAGGAATTATAACTCGCATCCAAAAATAAAAGAAGCGATGAGAAAATATTGTCGATAGTATCGCGATAGTGACCACCATTCATCGATGGTGGTCACAAATTGAAACTATAGATACTATCGATAGTTCCATCGATAGTTTTGCAGCTCTATAAGTGCTCCTCCGGGCACTAATGCAAACTTGTGTCATTTCCCAATTGAATGTAAAATAATGTAAATTGAGTAATAAAGCAAAATAGTGCACATAGGTAGTCACCCAGTTACATTTTGCAAAAGTAGTACATGAACCAGTTAAATTGACGGATTTGTAAGTACCTAAATATACAAACGCCATGCCGCGTTTGACGTCGCGCTCACGTCCACCACCCCTCCCATTCTTTCGAAATTATGCACTGGTGGCATTATAACCGTTTAGAAAAAAGAATAATAATAAAATGACACTATTTCACTCCTGAAACTGTTTTTTAATGTGCAAGTAATGGGAATTATTGCGTATGGTCAGAGACAATAACGATTATAAAAAATAAAATTAAAAATTGCTCTATGATTATTACTGAACAATGGAAAAGTTGTTTTCGTCTCGCGGAACGATTATTTTAAAATTTAAATTATTTTCGTCATCTCATAATAATTATATGAGACTTTTATTTTTTTCGTCTCGCGGGACGTTTATTTAAGACGAAAATGATTTACGTCTTCTCATAATAATTGTATGGAATTTTTTATATTTTTTCGTCTCCCGGGACGTTTATTTCAAGACGAAAATGATTTACGGCTTCTCCAAATAATTATATCGGACTTTTATTGAATGAAACTTCTTAATTGAGTTCGGAGATTTGACGCGTTAAGTATTTAACGCCACGTTTGTTCGTGTCACCATCGTTCGTTCGATTTTCAAAAATGTGGTTTCAAATTAAAGGGCTTTGCTTTTACGTGGTTCCAGTTTATTGAAAGGTGTTGCCAGATGTTAGCAAACCAAATTGCAATAATCGAACTCGCAGATATTTGCGTTTAATTTCGTGAAATCGGCAGTACATGTACCGATTCTATTAATAGGAAACGTGGGACGTAAATCATTGTCGTCTTTAAATAAACCTCACTAGAGACGAGAAAAATAAAACTCTCATTTAATTATTATGAAAATACGTAAATAATTTCCGTCTTAAAGTAAACGTCCCACGATACGAAAAAAAAAATAAAAGTCCCACATAATTACGGTGACCATCCGTCCTTTATTTCAAAGGACAGTCCTTTTTATTTTAACCCCCTGTCCTTTATAATTTTTTTCAAAATAAAGGACGCGTTTTGTCCTTTATTTCTTAAACTGTCCTTTAAATCAGCTCTGCATTTTTAGAGGTAAATTTTTCAGAATATGAAAAATAAAAATGTTCCTTATAAAATATAATGAAAATCTTCGCCAGTTTGCTTCGCACCCCACTTAAGGGTTTTTATTTAATAGGTAATCTTTGCACAATATATAAAGCACAGGGAAAGTTGTGCACAGGATCGTGTTGCACGCTGAGTTTGCAGTTCCAGTGAAAGAGAACAATAAACCCCCTGCTGCACAGTGGTCTAAAGTGGCATTTAGTGTTCGTAATTCACTGGAGCCTTCATTTTTTTCACTTAATTTGATAATTTTTTTTATTAAAGCTTATAATATTTGCAAGATACCAGTTGAGAATGATTTGTGCATTTTTATTTGATTATATTAAATTTTTTAGTGCAAAATGCTGAAAAAGTGGCAATTTTGAAAAAAATGGAGAATACATCAGTTAATAAATGTTACATAACAAAGACTAGTTAAAAATAATTTTATGGTTCCCCAAAACGAAAAAATTACAAAAAATGTTTGAAATGTTATAAAAAAAAGTTAAAAAAAAATATTTCTTTTTGGTTTTTAGTAAAAATTGGTTGAAAAATGAAGACTGCGCTGAATTACGAATATTAAATTCCAATTTCGAACCTCTGTGTGCTGACTTCGGTAAATGTATTTTGGCAGCAAAGGATGACGAAGTCCTTGAAAAGGATTTGGCTTCATTTTCCGGAATCGGTTAATTAACTGGTAAATATTTGATTTAAATTACGATATGGGTAAGGTACTTTTATCGTACAAGTTGTATGTACGTATTCCCAAATAATTTTGAAAAAAATGTCCTTTATTTTACATTGGTTAATATGGTCACCGTCAACATTATTAATATGACAAGACGTAAATCATTTCCGTATTGAAATAAACGCCCCGCGAGAAGAAAAAAAAGCCCCACACAAGTATTATGAGAAGACGTAAACAACACAATGCTACAAAAAAGCATAAAGTAGAAATACCTGGGAAGTTATGTATTTTTTCTGGTAGGTCTTTTCGAGTAAAACCAGAATCGAAATATGAAATTTGCCAAACACACCCAAAATCTTGACTTACCGTTTACCCGATTTTTTGTACTTTTGCGCACTTAAAAGCCTGTAACTTAGTTCATTAAGAACCGAGTTTCAGTTTATTGTCGGGTTTAAATAGAAAGAACTTGAGCCTTTCGAAAGATATATATGCGAATAAAAAACCTTAAGAGATTTGTGTATCGATAACAAAATCTATGACTAATCGATAATAAAAATGGATAACAAAATCGCCAACAAAATCAAGAAAAACATCGATAACAAAATCGATAAAAAATATCGATAAAAGTATCGATCGTTATATCGATAATCTCCGAAAATATCATTGAGTCTGTGTGCCTCTATCTATATCCTTTTCTCTACAACTACCTTAATTTTACGAGTTGTATATTTGGAGCTTTTCGGCCGTTGAAGCAAAACGTTTGTCTTTCTTTTCTGCCTCCTACTCGTTTCGACACATTATTGTGTCTTCCTCAGGGAGTCTATTTATTTTTACAAGGAAACATAATTAACAAACGTGTATACCAAAACATATTTTTCAAACATACCTTAACATATAATATAAAATCACATTAATTATTTTATGGACATCACATTTTTAAATTGACACTTAACATTTAAATACATCAATACTTTATCCCAGCTGTTCGTCTATTACTCGCTATTATCGCTGTGTATGCGCAATTTATATTATCCACATCTTCTTTATAATTCATTGCACAGTATATTTGTTGCTGTATCCGAAGCCCTTCTAACGTCATCCTTTTCTTTGTTTTCCTCTCGATGCCTATTATTCTTGCATTATCGAAGTCCGCTGTGTGCTCGCTTTTTGTCAGGTGCTGGGCTAATGCAGTTGTCATCTTTCTATTTTTCGCGTCTGTTTTATGCTCGTTGATTCCTAAAGCTCGCTTCGTCGTTCCTATGCAGCGTTCGTCTGCTTTGCCATTGCATTTAATCTCATATATGACGTTGTGTTGTTCTTTGTTTATTTTATCTTTTGTTTTGGTAAAAACTGTGTTGAGTGTGCGATGCGGTCGATGCGCAAAACTTATTGTTTGGTTATGTATAAATTTTCCTAGCGATTTGTTGTCCGTTAACCATGGTATGTATGTTATGCCAGTCAATATTCTATTATCATTTTTGGTTTTCATACTGTTGTTCGCGCCTTCTATTTTGTTAATTGTTGTTGCTATGAATCTTTCTATGAGCGCGCTAGGGTATCCGTTTTTATATAAGATGGTTTTAATTTTATTCTTGTTCTCTCTTCTGAACTCCTGGTGGCTGGCTTTATAAATTTTTTCAATTAAGTTCATGACAGTATTTTTCTTTTGACTCCATGGGTGATTTTAATGAAAATTTATCATCCTAGATGAGGCTACAGCTTTTGAATACCAATTCAGTCTAATCTGGTTATTATCTCGATGGATTTCAACATCTAGGAAGGCTAACCTCTTATTTTTTTCCTCTTCCTTTGTGAATTTAATTTTTGTATGCTGTGCGTTAAATGCTTTTAGTATAACTTCCACGTCCGTTTTCTTAATTATGGCAAATATATCGTCTACATATTTGTTTATGTATTTTATATATACGACGAACAGCTGGATAAAGTATTGATGTATTTAAATGTTAAGTGTCAATTTAAAAATGTGATGTCCATAAAATAATTAATGTGATTTTATGTTATTATAAGTTAAGGTATGTTTGAAAAATATGTTTTGGTATACACGTTTGTTACTTATGTTTTCTTGTAAAAATAAATAGACTCCCTGAGGAAGACACAATAATGTGTCGAAACGCGTAGGAGGCAGAAAAGAAAGACAAACGTTTTTGCTTTAAAATCAACGGCCGAAAAGCTCCAAATATACAACTCGTAACAATTTATAAACATTGGCCCTACTTACAAACCTTAATTTTAATCTTTCTTGCTCTATCTTCATCTATATATTATCGGTATCCTCATCCTCATCTTTTTCTTTATATTTATCTTCGTTTTTATTTTTATGTTTATCATATTCTTCATATACATATTCCCCATCACCTGTGCCCTTATATAAGTAAAGTGTTTAAATTTACCTTGGTCTTCGTTTCTGCCTTTATCTTTATGCAACATTGTTTTTGTTTTTATTTTTACCTTTGCCTTTATCCTTTTCTTTATCTACATATGTACGTACTCACCTTTACTTTTATTCTTGGATCGGTCTTTTTCTAAGTGTTGTTTCACTTCAAAAAGTTTACTCGTATTATGCATACATATGTATATAATATTTATAGACATTAGGGCGGGTCAATTTGTATGGATCGATTTTTTTCGACATTGTTCCCAGCATATTTGGATTCTTCATAAAATTCTAAGAAAAAAATTCCTCCAGATCATAGCTCTAAAGTCGAAGAAGATATCTTATAAGTACATATGTATATAAAAATAAATTGCTGCCCGTTAGTCTCGCTAAGACTCGAAAACGGCTTGACCGATTTGAATATTTTTTTTTGGTTTGTTTTTTGTAATATCCGGATGGTTAAAACCAGAAAAAAATAGAGAGTTGCCACCTGTTCAAACATTTCATTTTAAGTAAATTAATGAGATAAATTAGATATTACAATATGGGTGTCAAAAGAAAGAGGTTATTGAAGGCTTACAGGCGAATATTTTTGAGGGGGTTGCCACCTGTTTCAAAATTTAATTAATTTAAATCGGCAAGATAAATTAAATATTGCAATATGGGTATCAAATTAAAACTGTTTAAGAAAGCTTACTACTGAAAATATTTTTGGGTCGGGTGGCCATCAATTTCGAAAATTTAATTCAATTAAGTTAATAAGATAAAGTATGTATTATAATATGGGTGTCAAACGAAAGGTATTTGAAAGATTTTTGATAAAGAAATATTTTCAATAGGCTTGGGAATTTATTGATACGAAAAATTCATTACTGATATCTATTTTTTATTTAAAGGACCGCAAGATTGCACTACAAAGCAAATTACATATATGTATATATGTATGTAATTTTTTACTATTGTAACAGGAGAAGTTACTGTATGTATTTTTTTATATGTACAGAGTAGAGGTTTACGCCGACAGGCTTTGCGGCGGCGGCGTGGTCAACGTCAAAAAGAATCGGCGGCGGCGGCGACGCCGGCGCGTCTGGAAACGCCGGCGCTACTGCCCATAAGGTAGATTCCAAAGAGCCATGAGGCTTCTAATCTTATCATGTCATCAGATTATAATTCTATTTAATTCATTCAATGAATTCATGAGTTTTTGAATTACTATTTTTATCTGAATTTCAAAGAATTTTTTAAATTAATAAAAAAAATTAAAGTTTGAGTTATTGGGGTAATTTATGTCGCTATCAATAAATTTTTGCAATAAGCTTATCAACCGTTATGTTAAATTACGTAGTTATAATTTTTTTGTGGGTTATATATTGAAAATAAGGTTGGCCTACTTTTTTTCAAAAGTTTAACACATCAACTCCCACCAGAACGGGCCTTTTTGACCCACTGTTTGAAAAATGGCTTATAAATGGTTAAAATTTCCTCTAATATATTAAGCGCCAAATTTTTCTAAGGATAAGAGAATGTAATGCAAAATAATAGTAATTTTTACCAAAAAGGGGGACTTTAACTCTGTGTAGAAAATATTGCGTTGCGCGGGAGCAAAACCTTCCAGGGGTTTGACCACTACTTAGGAATACTAACGTAATTTTCACACAGCCACCTAGTTCTTGTATACGTCTGTATAAAGTAAATTACGAATATAAAAATTGGCAAAAAAGTGTGTGCTTTTTATTAAAATTC
Organism: Rhagoletis pomonella; assembly: GCF_013731165.1. Lineage (NCBI taxonomy): Eukaryota > Metazoa > Arthropoda > Insecta > Diptera > Tephritidae > Rhagoletis > Rhagoletis pomonella. Next base: position 12,837,876 of record NW_023458560.1, read on the forward strand.
TGTTTAAAATATTTAAAAAAACACACAGGAAAATCAACTAGTCTTTGTTTTATCTCCAATAATTGAGGAGTTAGATGCAATAAGGGCGCTTCTGTTAAAACTGCTTTCTGAGATATTGGCGTTAAAGTTTTTGATGTATTATAACTTTCTTGTTGATGTACTATAAAAAAAGTAGTATTATTGTAGTATTGAAAAAAATTATCTACTGCAAAAAAAAACTCCTTTTAAAAATGTAATTTTCATTTCGTGGAATAGTGTTTTTATACGAGTAGTATTTAGTTCCTTCAAACGATGTATTTCAATGTGAATACAACATTAAAATTTTGTACAAAATTCCTTAGGCGCCGAACGCCGCCGCCGCCGCCGACGCGTGAGAAATGACAAAAAACGGCGGCTGCGGCGGCGTGGCCCGGCGGCGTATAGTACAGAGTCGAACAAAAGTTTTGGCACAGTGAATTTTTCGCAATATATGCAACGTTTTTAATTTATTTCCTATAATTTTTTATAAAAACATAGTTCAGACTACACCATAAAACATAAAAATAGAATCTCTAAACTTCGTGAAAAACTCAGGAAAATTCAATAAATCTGCATACTAATTTGCTATTTTATATTCAGATTTTCAAGCAACTTCAAACTTTCACTTTGTTAAACTAAAATTGAATGGACTATTAAACTGCATACTTGGAATTTTTGTAAAAAATGCGAACAGAAAGTTGCAAATTAGTATGCAAATTCATTGAATTTTTAGAAATTTGATTTTTATGTGTTTTGGTGTAGTATGAACTATGTTTTTATAAAAAATTATCGGAAATAAATTAGAAACTTTGCCTATATTGCGAAAAATTCACTGTGCCAATACTTTTGTTCGTTAATGGAAGTAAATAAAACTTTTACTTTAAAAAACCAAAAAAAATAATATTTTACAATATTTCAAAATTATTTTTCGAAACATAAATTTGTTTATGATTAACAATGTATTTATTCCCATTTTGGTTTTAGATCCTTTTTACTTTCAACACGAGGTATCTTTTTTCTACTTTCTATTGTCATAGCCATAACTCCCTCTCTGTTTTTATCAATTACTCGTCGAGAAACACTGGCTAATAATTGAACATGCCTTTCTGTTCCTTGAATATGTGATGGAATTTTCGAATCTATAAGTGGTAAATCATCATGTTCTAGGTAGTCCAACAAATGTTCGTAAGGAATATTTTGTGTAAATGGCGGTTCAAATATGTTTTCATCGTTACATAATCTATCATATTAATGTATTCTGTGCAATTGAAATTGATTTGCGGCTTTTTGTACTCTCTTAGGGTACCTGAGTTATACAAATAATCACGAAAATACAATATTTTTCCTTTAGCTTTGTCACGTATGGCTTTTCTTTCATCAAACAACATTGCTAGTAAGACATTTTCAGAATGTGCATAATATTAATTATTTTGAACAACTGTATCTATAATTTTCTTCAAATTTGGACTTAAAAACTTTGTCCAATGTATAAATTTTGATAATAATACACTACCATATACAACAGAACTATAATACTTGACACTAAAATACATTGGAACATAAACATTCATTATGTAAGTTGCTAGAATCTTCAAATTGTGGTTTGGTTTATTCGTTGACACATACAATCGTAATATTCTGCTAGCTCTTCCCTGCAGGGAAACCGCGGACTGGTGAATCAAATTTCTAGTTCCGTACTAGGTCTTTATCGCCAAGAGGAACTAGTCCGATAGGAACTAGATCCCCTCCAGTCCAAAATCGGCGAAAAGTGGTACTTTTAAAAAAACTAATTTTTTTCAGTTTTTTCACTAGAAATCTATATCTAAAGTGACGAATTTAGAAATGGTTCGGAACTATAGAAAAAGGGATGCAGAACGAACTAGATCTTATTTGTCGAATTTGGAACTAGTTCGGAACTATCGAATAAGGGATGCAGCGGGGGGCTTGTTTACTTTACATAGATATGTGTTCGGCGGCTTTTTCGTTCAAATACGCTTCTATTCTGCGCTTCGCAGATGCTGTTTCATAGCTTGGTAATACAAAACTAAAATTTGTGTTAACATTTCAACATCTTGGGACCGTCTGGAATATAAGAAACAACAGCGAGCACCTCTGCAAACTCAGCTACAGCTAAAGGTATGTAAACGTACATTTCTTCAGTCAAACAAATTTAATTTCAAATTAAAAACAACATTTCTTCCAAAATAACTTAAAATCGCGCCACGGATGAACCAAAAAGATTGAAAAATCATGATACTTTTTTCTTTCGTCTGTGGATTTTCGAACTAGTTCGGAACTATAGAATTTAGGTCTAGTTCGGAACTATCGAAAAAGGGATGCAGCGGGGGGCAATTGACACTTCCTAGGACATCGCCATGTTAAATTCGCCAGTTGCTTGCATGCAAAAGAGATTTATCGCGAACCAGTACTGGGTCTAAATGTACTAGAAGCGCACCAGTTCAGAACTAGAGATTTTTTCCACAGGGTTGTTATCCAGCGAGAATGTGATGATGGTCCTGGTTTCATGTTAGCCAAATCGGCTGGGCATACACCATTGGAAATTGCGTTAGCCATTTTGTACAAGTACTTCACATCCGTAGATAATTCACACTGAAGTTCTTCGTCCATAGCAGGAGGCATATTCTCTAGTAGTATATGTTCAAAGTGAGTTGCAACCTGTGTTTGCAATAAAATATAATATTTGTTAGTAGCGAAATAGTTACAGCTTACACACATCGAATAATTTTTTTTTTCTATAAGAACTACAAAACAATTAAAAAATATTTTAAAACATACTTGTAATGTTTCACATTCTTGGATCTGTTTATCTAACTTTCCAGTTGTTGATCTAGGTCCAAATGTAATTGCTCGGTCAATGTTTGATATAAATGACGAAACGGGAGCTCGTTGAAATGTAGCAAGCATACGAACCAGTGCAATGGTTTTTTTAAATGAAGTTCGAATCTGCGCAAAACGCCATTATATGTTCCAGTGTTAGCAGGTTCACCATCACTACATATGCCAATTAAGTGTTCAAGTGATATTTGTTTATTATTAAAGAATTCAAATAATTGTTTCTGCTTAGATTCCGCATCTTCTTTGGTCAATTCTACATATCGAATTAATACTGTGTTTGGTTCTCTTGTAACTACTAAATGAGGCTCTTTTACCATGTTTTGATCATATTTTTGATTAATTGTTTGTTGTGTTAATGAATCATTTTTCCGACCATCGAAAGAAAATGCTTTTAAATTAGATTCCATACGTTGTTTACTTAACACTACGTCTCTATATTTAAGCCTTTCTCTGGCAACCTTACGTTTGTCCATAATAATAAAATCCCTTTTCATCTCTTATGTTTAAGTCTTCGAGAAGTACTGTGGCTATACATAAAGCTACTCTGTCGGAAACTCCAAATCTATCGCACATCATAACAAAGTTTGGTATGTTGTATCTTGCAGTATAAGGACCACGTTTTATTGCAGAAGGTTGTTGTGTAGCTGATGGTAATTCATCGATATCCATAAGCATTTCTGATGTATTTGGCTGATATGTTTGATCGTCATTGTCTGTTGCAATTGTTGGTAATTCTGTTAGCACTTCATCTGAAGTAAATGGCAAATGTTCTGGTATTGTACGTTTTCTTTCGTTATGTTGATCAAACATGAATTCTGTTAGATTTTCTGGAATTAGTCCACATGAGCATTTTGTTGTTTGTAAACTACATTGGCATTTTCCAATGTAAAACAATTGCTTTAACGAATATACGAGTGATTCGAATTTGCTTCTATTTTTACACTTATTATCTTTATGATAACTATCGATTAATTTATTCAACTTTTTGACAATATTATTTCTGCTCATAATTTCAATATTCAATTTGCACCAAATTTCAGTTAATTTATCTACTACATTTGGAGTAAACGATTTATATGAGAACATCTTTCTACTAGATTTAGCTTGATCACTGAGAAAAAAATAATACTGTAAAATATTGCCATTTTGTGGCAAATTAATATCACTCAATTCACTTGATTCACCAAAGGACATAATATCTTGTCGAGGCATAGTTAATGCTTGTAACTCTGATTCAGAGTTTTTTGCTGATTTATATGACGCAGGATGCGGATTCATTATATTAAGTTTTCTACAAATTTACGCGCGCACTTTCAATACTATTTTTAAATTAGCTGTATTTTTCGCTACCTCTAATATTTTCAATTTTTGTTTACGTCGCCTACCATCTGTTTTTATGCACAATTTGCAAAAGTGTTTTATGACACTGTACGCGCCACTTTTAATACTCTAAACCAGCCAGGGAGGAGATTGGAGGATAGATCTCCCACTTCGTCAATACACTACTATTGTTATACCTTTCATGAGCATGAAATGGTATTATAACTTTGGTCCGATGTTTGTAAGTACCAGAATAAGAAGAGATATACCCACTAAAATGTATACTTATATGATCAGAGCGTCGCGCTGAGTCGATTTAGCCATGTCTGTTTGTTTGCATGCAATCCAGTCTCTCAGTTTTCGAGATATCCGGATGAAATTATGCAATCTAGTCTCTCAGTTTTCGAGATATCCGGATGAAATTAGGTAAGTGAGTGTATTTTTATAATGTATTGATCATTCGTCGGAACCGGAAAAACAAAATTTGAATAATAATGCCAGGACTTTTTCTAATTTTTTCGGCATTTTTCTAATTACAAGTAGAGTTTTATAAAACTTTTATAACACCAAATGTTTATCAAGCTTAGGATTTTGTGTTATCCGGGCAGGCTTATTAATTTAACCAGAGAATATGTTTTCTTTGTCAAGTTTAACAAGTTACCCATTTTAAACAGCTACCTGTACTGTATCAGCGGTTAAAACTTGTCAAATTTTTATTTAAAATTTTCGGTAAGGAATAAGCGAGTGGGTGAAAAATATATAACGGTAAGAACGGAAAATACACACATGCGACGACTCTAGCCATTGTGTGTCACTCCTCTAAATTATAGTTATTTTTTTCTTAATGTATTAAAAAAATAACGTTCGTAACACTTTAGTAAATATTAATCTGCATATTAACTCAATATATATTAAAGACTAGAAGATGACCCGGTGAACTTCATATCATCTATAATTTATTTGAATTTCACGTTGATCAATTATAACAAATCTTCAAAATCCAATTCATTGAGATCACTAATACTGCCTGCCGTTATAGCTGATAAAATATTCCACACCTATGGGATGTGCCACGCCCCCTTTCACAAACTCATTTATATATATATTTATATATACCTTTCTATAAGCACCTATCTGTGCTGTGGTATCTGTGCATTTCAAATTTCGAGTTCATGTAACTATAATTCCGAAGTTAGAGTTAATTCAAAATTTTACGCCTATGGGAGGTGACACCCATGCGCAGGCTTGAAATTGATTTTAAAGCAATTTTTCTTAGAATTTTACGTACAATCCGAATCTGCCAGGAACGATGTAGAAAAAAAATTTACCCGCCCTAATAGACATACATAGATTACTAAAACATAGAAACAGATTCATATTAACTGCAATCAACATATGTAAGTACATATGTATGCATTTACATATGTACATTAGACTGCATCACTCCCCATACAAAATAAATTGGTACTTTTTTTATAAAATCTATTATATTTTAAGACGTCCACCAAAATATTTCGAAAAAAATATTAAGATTTAAGTGAGCTGGACCAATTTCAAAATACCTCCAAAAATGGAGTTTTTTATGAATAAAAGTAGTTTCCTAAAGTTTTTTTTTGAAAAAATTCCCTCAAATGACAAAACGGTTTAAGCTTAAAAAATTTGCATAAAAATATTTTAAAAAAATTAAAAAAAAAAATTTGAACGGAATCGTAATGACGAGATTTTTGATGCTGTTTTTAAACTTTTTTCAAAGATTGGTATAAGGAAAACTTGAGTAACTGAGCCTAAACTCTTCTGATTTAGACTTAAGAGGTGTCGGTGGAAAGGTATTTTCTCACCCTTTTTATTTCTTTGCTAATAAACTCATTCAAAGGATGAAAGAGAAAGGTAGGATGAACGAACTTCATTCAAAGTTGAAACAAAAAACATTGGGACACGAATGACTTTTTTGCACATAAATAAAAATAATGGGAAAATACCTTTCAACCCAGATCCCATAAGTCTAAATCAGAATAGTTTTGGTCCAGTTATTTAAGTTTTTCGTAAATCAATCTTTGAAAAAAGTAAAAAAAAACAGCATCAAAAATCTCATTCTTACGATTCCGTTGAAAAGATTTTTAAATATTTGTATGCAGATTTTTTAAGCTTAATCTGTTTTGTCATCTGAGGGGACTTTTTTCAAAAAGTTCTTTACGAAACTATTTTTATTCATAAAAAACTCCATTTTTTGAGGTATTTTGAAATCGGTCCAGCTCACTTAAATCTTAATATTTTGGTGAACGTCTTAAAATATAATAAATTTTGTAATCCCGG
>NW_023458560.1:12844482-12845513 GCF_013731165.1 Rhagoletis pomonella
CCCTCCCCCCCCAAGACTGTGTAACATGTATTTTCATAATATTCAACTGAATATCGTGAAATATCATTACAAGAATATATAACAGGTTTGTCCCACAAGCTACTTGTAGAAAAACTCGAGCAAAGTTCAAACTGTGAGCGCATATCAAAGAAACTCGAAAACTTACTTTCGGAGCGCGTATATGTAACTCGAAGTGACTTCGAGAAGCTTGGGGAACAAACCCAATGAATGGATGCTTTTGAAAATTTTAATTCATGGAAAAAGCGTGTCAAATTTCCCTTGAGTTTGAAACTTTAGTTGTGTGTTAAGCACGAAGTGTTATGTTATTTAAGTAGGCCTATCTGTTCTTCGAATTCACTGAATTTTCAAAATTTTGAAATTATGTACTTAATTTTCAATTTTAACTTTTTTTGTTTTATTTTCGAATTTGTATTATTTTACACAGTTGAAAGTAACAGCAGGTTTGAATATTTTCGCAGCTTCGGAAAACAACGAAAATTCCAAAATTTTGAATTTTATAATATTATTAAATTTCTTGAGATTTCTTATTTTTAGGATAATTTCCAAAATTTCAAAAACTATCGAAATCCGCGAGATTCTAGAATTTTTGTTAAAATGAGAATATTTTGAAATGTACAAAATTATTGAGATTTTAGAAATTTTCTATATTTTCCAAAATTTTGAGAATTTTATTTATCCTGAACTCCATCCTAAAATGTAAAAGTTTGAAACATCACAAATTGTCGAAAAATTCTTATGTTCATTTACTTGCGTGTAAAAATAGAAAGTTTTTAGAATTCTAAAAGATATTAACATTTTTGAAAAATTCCAAATTTGCTCCACTTTTGTGGACCTTTCAAAATTTTGTATTGATATAATAAAGTTTAAGAATTTTAAATTTTTTGAAAATTTTGAAAACATCACGTCCAAAAATTTTTTTAATCTTCAAGAATTACGAAAATCTTTTAAGTTTTCAAAAACGAAGAAATATGAAAATGTTTTCAACATTCGAAAACTTTTAATTTCGTTTG
>NW_023458560.1:12845613-12851615 GCF_013731165.1 Rhagoletis pomonella
CTTCTAAAGACATGCCCATATTAAATATTAAATTAGCAAGAAATTGCTGATTTTTTGCATGCAAGGGTTTAATAAATAGCTATTCCGGAACTTGCTCCAGTGAACTATTGGAGATGCACTGATCTCGATCACGGCAAACAAACGTGCACGTTGCGAAGTTGAATACAAAATCGCCGGAGTTTGTAAGTGGCAGCAATCTCGGCTCATATTTAGTTGACTTCACATAAGCTGAGTGTAGGATTTAGACAATTCACATTTGTTTACCGAGATTTTGTTCACTTGTTTGAAAATCAGCAACTTAAAACATTTGGGTACAAACCTCAAAAGATTCCTGCCGCTCTTTTGTTTCGTCGGCAACCGCTTGAATTAAGTGGAGAGTCTCCAGTTCTGTCCATCGGTGAGATGGGTTTGCCCTCCTTCTTTTGCATTTTTGTTTAGTGTTCTGAAATACGCAGGACTACATTTCATTTTGCAAAAATTATCCAGATATAATTTAATCTTGCCTCTTCCATTGTTGTTTGATTTAATTTTTTGACACATGCACAATACTTGAATCAGCTGCTGCCTTCACACGGTTGCATTTGCTTCGTTTTATCGCGTTTATTCGCAGAAATTGGAGCGTAAACTTACCAAGTTTGTGTAAACGATTTTTCACACAAAATTTGACAGTTCATTTACAAACTGGATAAAATTAAAAGTTTACCAAGTTTATAAGGCATTTATACGCTTAGATGAATCCCCTTATTGTTTTTCTATACCATTACTTATTGAAAATGTTTGCGTGGATACTTATATATGTACATGTAAGTAAAAAATTTTAGTTACCACTTTTAGCCATAGCGACTTTTTTTAGCTTTTTTTTAGATCTTTTTTTAAAGGAATTTGGCTACCACTAAAAATGATTCGCGGCAACACTGCTGGCGATACATGACTAAAGACATAAAAACATATATGAATAAAGTCATGTGAGAATTGCCAAAAAGCAAAAATATCAAGACACAACAAACCACCCGCAGTAATAACACCAACACCAACTGCTGCGTTTGGAATAGTGTTCGTTGACACGGTTGGACCTCTGCCTAAATCGCAGAGTGGTAATAAATACGCTGTTACAATTATTTGCGAACTAACCAAATACTTGATAACAGTTCCGGTTCCGAAAAAGGACGCAAAGACAATAGCAATAGCAATTGCAGATTCCTTGATCTTAGTCTATGGCCCTATGAGGCAGGGGCGGACCCAGCAGCAATTCTTGGGGGCGGAACAATTTTTCAACATATATCGTGTACATAAATTTAAAAATCACCGCAGTTTAAAATTTTTAGGGTTTTGTTAGTTTTTAATTTCTTGACATTTCCCCTTTTTAATAACTTGAGTGGAAATCCCAAATTTTCTAAACTTTCAAAACTTTGTGAGTTTGGGAAATTTTAGTAAATCCCAATAATTCAATATAATACACGAGATTTCTAGACATTTTTTATTTTTCAAAAATTTTGAGAATTGTAGAAATTCTAACAAATTTTTTCTAAGTAAAAGTGTCGAATATACAAAATTGATCAAACGAAATTAAAAGTTTTCGAATGTTGAAAACATTTTCATATTTCGTCGTTTTTGAAAACTTAAAAGATTTTCGTAATTCTTGAAGATTAAAAAAATTCTTGGACGTGATGTTTTCAAAATTTTCGAAAAATTTAAAATTGTCAAACTTTATTATATCAATATAAAATTTTGAAAGGTCCAGAAGAGTGGAACAAATTTGGAATTTTTCAAAAATGGTAATATCTTTTAGAATTCTAAGAACTTTCTATTTTTACCCACAAGTAAATGAACATAAGAATTTTTCAACAATTTGTGATGCTTCAAATTTTTACATTTTATGATGGAGTTCAGGATAAATAAAATTCTCAAAATTTTAGAAAATATAGAAAATTTCTAAAATCTCAATAATTTTGTACATTTCAAAATATTCTCATTTTAACAAACATTCTGGAATCTCCCGGATTTCGATAGTTTTTGAAATTTTGGAAATTATCCTAAAAATAAGAAATCTCAAGAAATTTAATAATATTATAAAATTCAAAATTTTGGAATTTTCGTTGTTTTCTAAACCTGCGAAAATATTCAAACCTGCTGTGACTTTCAACTGTGTAAAATAATACAAATTCGAAAATAAAACAAAAAAAGTAAAAATTGAAAATTAAGTACATAATTTCAAAATTTTGAAAATTCAGTGAATTCGAAGAACAGATAGGCCTACTTAAATAACATAACACTTCGAGCTTAACACACAACTAAAGTTTCAAACTCAAGTGAAATTTGACACGCTTTTTCCATGAATTAAAATTTTCAAAAGCATCCATTCATTGGGTTTGTTCCCCAAGCTTCTCGAAGTCACTTCGAGTTACATGTACGCGCTCCGAAAGTAAGTTTTCGAGTTTCTTTGATATGCGCTCACAATTTGGACTTTGCTCGAGTTTTTCTACAAGTAGCTTGTGGGACAAACCTGTTATATATTCTTGTAATGATAGTTCACGATATTCAGTTGAATATTATGAAAATACATGTTACACAGTTTTGGGGGAAAGGGAAATTTCCCCAATTTCCCCTACCTGGGTCCGCCACTGCTATGGGGGCACTCATAACGGACATGGGCACAGAATACAGGAATGGAGTTTTAAATGAGATTTGCGAGCTATTAAAAATACAAAAAATTACATCCACCACTTATCATCATCAATCACTAGGTACAGTAGAGCGTACCCACGGCACTTTAAATGAGTATTTACGCTCATATATTTCAGTGGAAAAAAACGATTGGGACCAATGGTTGCGATATCTATTATCTTCTATCTTCTATTATATATAATACGCGAAGGCATTTTATGTGCAGCCTAAAACATCTGCACCGTTCGCTCGATTTTCAAAATTGGGGTGTCAAATTAAAGCGCTTGGCCTGTAGATGTGCAATAAGGCTTTATTTTTTCGAAAAGAATTGCCACCTGTTAAATAATTGAACTCAAGTTATTTGCTAATCAATGCCCTCAGATCCGCACCGTCCGTTTGATTTTCAAAATAGAGGTACCAAATTAAAGGGCTTAGAGTGTGGATGTTCAAAAAGGTTTTACTTTTTCGAAAAAAGTTGCCACCTGTTAAGAAATTAAGTTCAAAATAATACGCGAAGGCATTTTTTGTTCCGCATAAAAGATCTGCACCGTTCGCTAGATTTTCAAAACTGGGGTGCAAAATTAAAGCGCTTGGCGTGTAGATGTGCAATAAAGCTTAATTTTTTCGAAAGGAGTTGCCACCTGATAAAAAATTGCATTCAAATAATTTAGTAATCAATGTCAGCAGATCCACACCGTTCGTTCGATTTTCAAAAGTGAGGTGCCAAATCAAAGGGCTCTGGCTGTAGGTATGCAATAAGGTTTAACTTTTTCGAAAAGAGTTGGCACCATTTAAAAAATTAAGTTCAAATTATTTTTAAAACTAAACCAATTGTTATAAAATGGGCATAAATGGAAATAGTTTGGAAAATGTTTGTTTCTTAACTTAACTTTATGAGGGTTGCCACCTGTTAAAAAAATCAAATTCAATTTGAATTGGGTCAATTAGGTAATAGAAATATGTATTTGTGCCAGACGATAAAGGTTAAGTATGTAGTAGTTTGTAAACATTTTGAAGAGGGTTGCCACCTATGTGAAAAGTCTAATTTATATGAAGTATAAAAATATGGATGTCAAGCGAATGAATTTCAAGAGATCGTTAGTTGGAGCGTTTAGAATATTTTTAAAGTGTTTTAAGAGGGCTGCCACCCGTTTAAAAATTAAGTTCAAATTGTTTAAATAGTTAAATCAATATTTGCTAATTGGGTACTAATCGCAGTAGTTTTGAAAATACTTTATTTCTTAACTGCGTGTAGGAGGGTTTCCACCTGTTTAAACGACCTAATTCAATTTTAATTAAGGCAATGGGGTAATTAAAATGGGTATAACAATATGGGTGTCAGACGAAAGAGATTTAAGAAGATTTTAGATTGAACATATTTTAAGTAGGGTTGCCACCTGTTCGTAAAGTCTAATTTAATTCAATTATCGATATAAACCAAAAAAGTGGTACGAAATCTTAGTTTGCACATTGAGAATATATTTTATGAGTTTGAGGAGGGTTGCCACCTGTGTAAAAAGTTAAATGCAAATTATCTATTATATAAACTAAAATAATTTAATAAGTTAAATAAGTTACTAACCGATGGGTATAAATGCAAATGGGTTTAAAATCCTTTATTTAAGAACTAAATTGGGGAGGATTGCCACGTGTTGAAAAATAAATTTCCACTTAATTCATCAGTTATATGAAATTTAAGTTAGAAAATAATTTTTAAGATGGTTGCCGCCTGTTTTGACTACTATGCATAAGTTACATGAAATTTTAAAATATGGTTATCAAAAGAACGAATGTTAAGAAATCTTTAAGCGGAACATTTGGTTTTTTTTTTTTTTAATTAAGCTCAAATTATTTAATAAGTTAAATGGATTGTCAAAAGATGGGTATCAATCGAAATGGGTTTGAAAATAATTTATTTCTAAACTTGATTTAAGAGAGTTGCCATGTGCTTAAAAAAATCAAAAATTGAAACATGTGTAACAATGCCAGGCGAAAAATTTTTGTTTGAAAATACTTTTAAAGGGGTTGCCATCTGTTCGAAAAGTCGAATTTGTTTACTTATACGACAGATACATAAATGCAATATCGAAATATTAGTGTCAAACGAAAGAGTTTTAAGAAAACTATATGCTGATAATATTTTTAATTAGAGTTGCCATCTATTTTTTTTTAAAGGTCATCACATCTGCACCGTTATTTCGAATTTCCAAAATGAGAAGTCAAATAAAAGAACTAGGATTCTACATAAGTTGCGATCCCGTACGAGTCCGGACTAGTCAGAAATAGTCAGAATTAGTCAGATTTTACTGGTACTCGGTTCTCTGACTATTGAGAGGACAAAAAAGAGAGTAAATGAGGTCCTCTCTCAGTCAGAAGTTACCAGTTTTAGTCCGAGAATTTTTTGCTGGTAAATTCTGGTAAATGTGTCAAACGATCAGCTGTTGTGCATTTGACAAAACATTTGTAAACAAAAGAAAAATACATTTCGAATTTACATATTGGAAAATAATAAAATATACGTGAAAAATGGATATTGATGAAGAATTGTGTGAGTTAGTAAGTATATTTGAAAGTTTAAATGTGCATAAGCTGAAAATACATATAAAATTTTAAATCGCAGCAAGTTTCTGAGGAAGCTGGCGGCACGGAAGTTCTAGGTGAAATCGGGGCCAATCTTATAGGCACGTGGAATGAATTATCTGAGTTAGTAAGTACATTTGCTTAGTTAATTCATGTGAAAAGAATGTGTATGTACATATAAATATAGATAAGTATATTTAATTTTAAATTGCAGCAATCTTCTGAAGAAGCTAGCAGCGCGGAAGGTTTAGCTGAAATCGTGGCCAACCTTATGGATACATCGAGTGAATCGGGTGAATCAAGTGATTCCAGTGACGATGAAATAACGTTTTCAGAAATAAATCGCAAGCAAAATGAAATTTTGAGCGAAGTGTTGAAATTGTTTAGCAAACAAAAGAGAAACAACATAAAGAACTATTTGGAGGATGTAGTGCCTAATTACTCCGAACTAGAATTTAAACAACACTTTCGCATATCAAAAGAACTGTGCATCAACTTAACAATGCGATTCGAACAAAGCGATATGTTCAAAAACTTGCGCTCTGACAAACGTTTCCCAGCAGCAACCCATATTTTGGTTTTTTGTGGTTTGCTGGCCACGAGGCCTGTAGTAATCGCGATATATCAGATCGATTTAATATTTCGTTGTCAAGCGTTTCACGAATCATCGAACGAACCACGATTTTCATAAGCAGCTTGAGTCCGATGGTAATTGAATGGCCAGATGAAGGGAAAAAACGTGAAGCTGCTAATTTTTT
>NW_023458560.1:12851715-12855124 GCF_013731165.1 Rhagoletis pomonella
AAAAAATGCTCAACTATATCCTAATTCAAACGGTACGTCAGGATATATTTGAAGTCATGCTTTTCCTTCAGATACTGGTATAAATCTCTAAGCGAATTGTTGCTCACGAGAATTCCTTTCTGAAAGGGTAGCAATGTCTGTGGCCCACGCGCCCTGATATTTTGCATGCAAACGTCCATATTTGCTAAGGTCTGCATTTGGGGAAGCAAATCCATGCCAAAAGGTTTCCTTGGTGGCAGTGACTGAGAGGTCTTAAGTTTGGTGTTAAAAACGTCAAACCAATCGTTGGCCACCGAAATAAACTCTGCCGTCTCTGTAGCGTTGAATAAATCGTGCCCTAAACTATAACACCGTCTTATAGCGCTTGCGGTGTTGTGCGAAAACAGTTGAACAACCAACTTCACTTTTTGTCGTCCAGCGTTGTGAACCGTGAGGTGTTGCTCTGTCAGCTTGTAAGAAATCGAAGCGTCCGACACCGAAGTCAAAAGGAGTAACTGCGCGTTCGTGCGAGAGGTCAAGCCTTTGCCCTTGTACATATACCTGGTATCGAGAAAATGGTTGCGAATCAGTTTTATAAGATGCGGTACATCCGCAACACAAAAATCCTTCCATCGGTGGCCGGGTGGGGAAACCAAGTTTGCTCTAAAAATGAGATATAAAATTTTAACGGGTTGTGTTAAACACTTACACAGATTCCTATACCACTTGTGACATTCAGCTCTTTCCAAAGGGCCTGATTCCCTGAGCCCATGTCTGATACTACTCCTACTACTGTAGATCCCGCTTCCTCTAATTACAGAAACAGAGTAAGCAGAAACCATTTTTACATAAGTGGCCATATGCCCTTGAACCAGCGGCGTGTAGCGCAATAGCGGTAGAAATATGTTTCCATTCCCAATGAATTAATTTCTTCGGTTCGTACAACTTTCGCACCTGACTTCGCGTAAAAATAGCCGAAACTTCGTTCTCAAGGTTCTCCAGCTCCTTAACCCGCGCTCTTTAAATTGGCTAATTCAGCTTCAAGAACCTGATTATCGGTTGTTCTATAGCACAAAATGATTATTAAGATACAATTTTTGGATTGACAAATATTTACTCCGTTTGGGTTGCGACAGCGGCGAACTTGGAAGAAGGTTCCTCCCAATCGCATAAGCTTTCAACAGCCAGTGGCAAGGCATCGTCAGATAACCTCACCCTTTTGCAATCGGAGCTGGATACAAAATCAAAAGATTCAAAATGAAGTGCGCAAATTATGGAGCTTTGGGTTAGGAGAACTCCGCAAGAGTCGGACCCTTTTTTCTTTTTAATTCGTTTGCAGACATATGAAGCATCTTGACTCCTTCTTCTTTCCATGTAGTTCGGCACAATCCACAGCTTGTTGTCGGCATTTTGAATTTATTATATCAATAACAAAACGTAATTAGCATATTTGGTTATAAACCCTATCTCTGAAAAGGACAACCAGTGCCTTAAAAAAGTTCAAAAGGACAACGTTATTTTTCATTACCTTTATTCATTGCTATAACTCTGCTTAGCGAGAGAGTATTTTCAAAATTCGAAAATACGGTTATTTGGGAGGTGGGGCAAATAATCGTATCTCAAAGTTTGCTTGAGTTATCGTGTATCCGGACAAATGATTATTTCTAATTATACCTATGTATTTAGCAATTACCAGATTACGAAGAGAAGTTATAATAATCATTAAAATTACAACTGACAAACAATCATAATGATTATTAATCCTAATCGAAATTTAACCCTAGTGAACTTGTTGGGTATAAATCTAAAAGAGCAACCGTTATGCTATGGAAACCTCCAAAAATATGCGTCCATAGAACTTTGCATGCTGATTTCACCAACACTGAAATTACTCGGCGCAAGTTAAGATACAACAAGCAAGTTTAAGTTCGGGCGGAGCCGAACATTTAATACCCGGTGCAAGTATGAAATATATGATTTTCAGCTTTTCCAAAGCTATTACTACATGGTAAGCCGGGGTGTATCTATTTTGAGTAAATCAGCGTCCTTAAATTTCGAAATATGTACTGAAGTTTCAAGCATTTCTCAAATTTACCATTATATGAAAAGCGGCCTCAATTTCAGTCCGATTTCAATAATTTTCAACGATTTGCTTTTATGTGGCAAGCACAATAACCATATCGATTTTGGTACAAATTGGTAGAACGGTTACCGAGATACATATATGCGATCATAAATGGGCGGTGCCATGCCCATTTTCCAAAATTTTATCACAAACGTATTTCTTGGTAAATAATTGTCGCAAGGATCAATTTTGAATAAATTAGCTTTAATATTTACTGATTTATTTTATTTATTTCGTATTTCTCCGATTTTAAAAATTTTCTGGCATTTGGTACGCTGTAGCAAGGCTAATAATTGTGCCACGTTTGGAAGAAATTGTTCTCATCCTGAAGGACACAGCTCGAGCTATAACCACCCGGTCAAGAGGAGGCACTCCCATTAATACCTGAAGTGCATCCGTAGAGACGGTACGACAAACCGGAAGACAGCCCAGCAACAATACCCTCTGACAGGATAGGACCTTCTGGCGACCTGCAACCTTCATAACTGTTTCATACCAAATAGCGGACCCAAAAGTGGTACAAGCCACGAATAGGCCCCGATAGATGACAGAAACCGCACGCCGGCCGAGGCTCCAGTCACATCTCAGGATGCGACGTCCTTAAGGCACACCAGGTGGGGAGCAAAGCTCATGCGTTCCGCGATGGTCAGCCCTAAATACCTGACTTGCGTCACATATCTAAGACTGACCCCGTTGACGCGAACCACCGGTGTACGTCCCAACGATAGCTTCCCCTTGAGCAACATTGTCACCGTCTTGCCAACCGAAATGTCCACCCCCATACGTTGCCCCCAGCTACCAACGATCTCAACTAGCCGTTCTCCCTGCCTGTCAATGTCTGACCTGGAATTTCGTTCCGCCAAAACGAGGTCATCAGCGTACGCACTAAAGCCGCAGACTGGCTCGAGCTGCCAAAGAAGGGAATCCATCATAAGGGGCCAAATAGATGGGTCACTGATGGACCCCTACGCATAGCCACGAGTCACCTCGACCTCAACAGTCGCCGTAACACCAACCATGGTGGCTCTGCGATCGGAGAAATAACTCCGCCAGAGAGCCATCCCTGCACATCCCTACTGTTCCAAGCGCTAGTTATGAGTCCTTGTTAGGAATTAAAAGTACACAAGAGATTATTTCAGTCTCGTTTTATTTCCAGAACTGTTTTCCATTTTTACACTTACATCTATTTATACTATTTCTAACTATTGTTTGTTTGGTGATAAAAAGATGTTTACATGTTTAGCATTATGTTATCATAATGCTTTGTTACTTATCACCGAATATAATTGTTTATGTTATTAAAAA
>NW_023458560.1:12855134-12868259 GCF_013731165.1 Rhagoletis pomonella
TATGTATATGTGTATGTATCTAGTGTTTAGGTTAGCGTCGTTAACTCGCTCAATGACTCTATCCCACCGTAGGTAGTCAAAAACCCCCTTGAAATCAACAAATATGCCAAGAACATATTTGTTGTTACTCCCGCGTATAACACTCTGAACATTCAACCATGCATCCTCTATACTGCGTTCTTTCCTAAAGCCATACTGCCTATCCGACATACTATCCCACGTTAACTCCTGAAGCCGCTCAACCATGATCCGTTCCAGCACTTTTCCAAACACTGGCAGGAGGCGGATACCCCGATAAGATGCAGGATCACTCCTGATCCTATCAGGCGACTTCAGGAGAGGAACAACCCTAGCAGTTTTCCACTCACGTGGAAAATAACCCACCCATATGCACTTATCATAAATGGCCACCAAGTATTCCGGGATGAACTTCCACAAGCATTTGCACATCTCTCCGTTCAACCCATCAAAACCTGGAGACCATTTAGACCTCACCAGGCCAAACGCATTCCCCAGCTCCAACGCGGAGGGAAGGGATTTCCCTACTTTGACGACCCCGACAGATCTTATAAACCAGCCCCCAAGGATCGTCCCTATTTTCCCCAACAAACCTACGCCAGTCCTCCTTCTTCGTCTTGACTAGCAGCTTCTTATATGCTTTCATTTCCTGTTTATACTGACACCTAATCTGGGACAGATTTTCCCCCCGGCATTTCTACACCTTTGGAAAAGGCGTCTCGAGCGACGGAAGGACTTCCTTTTGTCACTGAGCGCTCTGGACCACCACTTCACTCGCCTAAGATTAGGCGGCTCCCACCTACGCAGCACACGATCATTCACCTTCCAAACGATTTCGTTAAGACAAGCAATTTGCTCATCCGAGGTCATCTCCTCAAAATCGTCCAGAGGTACTTCTCGCATAGCTTCTCGGCAAGCAGACCGTATCGGTCCCAGACAACACCACTGGTATGCCACCTTCTCGTATGGTATCCAGAAACCCTGCCAGTGGGCGTATGAGGCGAGATCACAATCTCGATAAGATTGTGGTCACTTATACCCCATCCGCCCCTCACACTCCAATTAAAACTGAAGCCCCTACTGCCTGCTGCATTCGTTAGAGTAACATCTATATCGCTGGCACCCATTGGACCGTCGAATGTAAACCACTCGCTTGGAACATTCAAAATGCCCACCTCATTTACTGTCACCCGTTCGCCTAACACCTCCCTCCGCTGCCAACTTCGACGTCCTGAAGAAAGGCAGGACGTCTTGCTGAACCATGCGGGTAAGAAAGCGTTCGCGTCAAGACCGATGACAACAGGCGTGTTACTTGCGAGAAGAGCACCGTGTCAAGGTAAGCAAGGTAAGGCTCGAAGGGCTCACCAAACTTACTATAGATACTACTGACAAGCAGCCTCCCGAACCTGCTCTCTACACTTACAATCACCCCCCGCTCAGACGAGTCTACCAACACGCACTCAAGGTGCGGGTTATTCACCGCAACTACGGCATTGGCCCCAAGGTCTGCAAGGGCCCAGGAAGGCCCCGTACGCCACCGTGCGTGGCATATGGTTCCTGGAGCATAGCAATGCCGCAGCTCAACTCCAACATCAATGCACCTACGTCGCACATGACGGCATAGGCCCCCTGACAATTCAATTGAATTAGTCGCTCCATTATCAATGTCTGAGAAGCGCACGGGCAACAAGAGCTCCATAAATCGGGCAAGCGGTCGACACCATACAGTGACCAGCCGGTTTACCCTTAAAGGTACAGTTACGACAATGCGGAGCATTACCGCAACCTTGCTCACGGTGCCCTTCCTGTCCGCACCTCCGACAAACATTCCCCGTGGCTTTGCAATGAGCCACCCGATGGCCGAAGCCCAAACATCTGTAGAAGCAGGGCGTCAGCATATCCTCCCGCACACGAAAGGAGAACCACTTAATGTAACACCTACCTGCTGCAAGGAGGGCGGACATCAACACGTCCGTACCCTCCAACACAACACTAGTTGTTCCACCCGGACTCAGCTTCCATGGACGGCTGACCATCCTGACGTCCTTCTCAAGGCATCCAGGGCTGAACTCCTTGAGGTTCAGCCTAAACAGCTCCCCCATGAATTCATCAGGGGGAATTTCAGTATGAACCCACAGGACAACAACCCTGGGTCCCAGCTCCTTATTGACGCTTACGTCCAACCCAACCTCCGAGAAGCGCGTATTCTTCAGCACCAGATCCCTCTCAGCAAGGGAGGGTGTGCAAAGAATCGCCCCCCCCCTTTCTTCAAGCCTTTCACCTCGCGAACCTTCCCACCCAAGGAAAGGCCCACCTCGGTCAAGACCTTCTTAACCACGTCCTGAGAGGACGCAGCCGTTCTACTCTTCACCATCGCAGACTACGTCTCCTACTGCTTAGCCGCTTCCGATCCAGGCACCAGCGGTGCAGATCCCGAAGGTGCCGGCATCGCAACCGACTCCGCCAGAAGAGGCGCAACCCCACGCTGGGAAGCCCCACCATTTTGGACCCTTAGCAACTCAACCTGACCACGAAGACGAGCCTTCTCGGCTATTGCCGTCATCAAGAGCTCCTCGTACTCTGAGGAGAACTCCATCAGCCTCTTCGCGGTATCTAACCCCATGCCGTCCATACCAAACACGAACCCACTAAATTTAGCGGTTATCGCCTTCAACGCCTTAATCTCTCCTGCATCTTTTTGAAACCTCACCCTTGGCGGCTTTACAGGTGCAGCGGCACCCGCAGACTCACCACCCGAAGCTACCGTAACTCCCCCAGAACTACCCGGGCGTTCAACCGCACCTCCAATACTACCCTCAATACTATCACCAACAACCCCCTTATTACCCCCAACACTACTCCTATTTTTACCCCCAACACTACCCACAACACTACCCTCAATACCATCCCTAACCCTACACCCATTAGACCTCCCGGGGGGCTTCCCAACGCGATTATTTTTCCCAGAAGTCTTCCACTTAAAACCCCGTTTCAAAGCCCCAGAAGCTTGCCCAGAAATTTCTCACACATTTCCGTCAGAACTTACCCCGCAGTTCCTCGGCCCCTTCGTCCTTTTCATCTCCGGCGACAGCTCCCACGCTCCCGACGAAGAGTCATCCACGACCATTGATCCTTCGGACTCATCACTGCTGGCAGGGTCCTTCTGGCCCCTCCTATTACGTGGAGGCCCCATTCCGGCCTTCTGCCTTCACCACTGGCTTGCCGGTTAACTGCACTACCAGATACAAAAACAAGCCTAGAGAATCGATAGACATCAAGAGAGCATGCCCCGAACAAAAGTATTAGTGTACTAACACTAAAAGCTAACACTCCGGGCTCACAGCCCGGAAATGGCCACCACCAACCCCCAGCAGACGGAACACAAGTTCCCCGCTTGAGCAAAGGTCGACTGATGCGGTTACTACGCCGAACCGTACCGTGAGCTATAACGCTGCAACCGGAATTATCTTTCTGCACAAGGTCACAGTCCCAGTACAGCAACAAAAACACAATTGGCCAGAAAGTTGAGCTCAATTTATCCATCGAAACCCAAGGCCGAAAAAGCACTGGGCCACAGCATGACGCACCAAATGGTTTTCAGCAACCTGCACGGAAATGTTCCTCACGCTGAGCAAATGCTCAACCAGCACTTGTGGAGAATCCTCCAAGAACAACGATGCACGCGAACCGCACCTTCCCGATAACGCGCAACCGAAAAACCGACAATACGGTGCTTCCAGCGTCACCTTAAAACGATGTTTCCAAGGCAAGTGATTCGCTCTCCCATTCGTAGTTCGCTCTCTCATTCGTGATTGGCGCCCCACTTACGAACCGAATCACGTAATTCGCCATACACAATTTTGAGAGCGAATCACTTCATTCGAAGGTGATTCAGATCCAATCAACATGCGAATCAAGAACAAATCGTCTCTAATTTTTATCGATAACGGCTGTCAAAACACATAGACCACACACATTCCCACCAGCACAAACATTGGAAAAATAGCTAGATTCGTTAAAACTATTGATTTAGTTAATTAACCACTGCATATTTTTTCTCCACCGTTGAAATGCACAATAAACAGCACATTAAACATTAAGCAAAAGCAAAGAACAAGAAGCAGAGGTGCAAAGTGAATCATGAATGTGTCGTGTAAACAGGTTGATTCACCGTTCATAATTGAGAGAGCGAACTACGTGATTTGGTTGTCGTGGAAACGCTGTTTAAAACGCCTTAAAACACCACAAAACGTCTTAAAATGAAAATCCCGAAAAACCGAAAAATTCCCAAATTCCGAAAAATCCAAAATCCACCGAAACAATCCCGAAAATATACCTTAGTCCCGAAAACCGGTCCCGAAATTATCCCTAAAAGACCGGGAAGAACCGTAATCGGAACACCAATTTTCACCCAACCTTATGGATACATCGAGTGAATCGGGTTAATGAAGTGATTCCAGTGACGATGAAATAACGTTTTCAGAAATAAATCGCAAGCAAAATGAAATTTTGAGCGAAGTGTTGAAATTGTTTAGCAAACAAAAGAGAAACATAAAGAACTATTTGGAGGATGTAGTGCCTAATTACTCCGAACTAGAATTTAAACAACACTTTCGCATATCAAAACAACTGTGCACCAACTTGACAATGCGATTCGAACAAAGCGATATGTTCAAAAACTTGCGCTCTGACAAACGTTTCCCAGCAGCAACCCATATTTTGGTTTTTTTGTGGTTCGCTGGCCACGAGGCCTGTAGTAATCGCGATATATCTGATCGATTTAATGTTTCGTTGTCAAGCGTTTCACGAATCATCGAACGAACCATGATTTTCATAAGCAGCTTGAGTCCGATGGTAATTGAATGGCCAGATGAAGGGAAAAACGTGAAGCTGCTAATTTTTTTCACAATAAATGTGGATTTTCGAAAGCAATAGGTGAGGAATAGTTTTTCAGCTTAATTATTACTTTAAGAACGTAAAGTGTTAACTTTTTTCTCATTTAGGTTGCATCGATGGAACACAAATAACCATTGATCCGCCTGCTCAAAATAAAGATGAATATATTGACAGGAAAGGCAACACAACGCTTTGTATGCAAGCTATATGCAACGAGAAGAAAATGTTCATCCACATATTTGTTGGTTTTCCTGGATCGAGCCATGATAGTTGGGTTTTACAAAACTCCCCAGTCTATGAAGATCTCTATGTGGAGGTTAAAACCATTTTTTTACAACTAAAAAAAGTTAAGTAAAGCATTTACATTTTTTACAGAGTACTACTTACTTGGTGATTCAGCATATCCTTGCAGTGAATATCTAATGACGCCTTACAAGGATAATGGCCATTTGACAAGGCAACAAAAATATTACAATTCCAAACTGAGTAAAGGTCGTGTTGCAATCGAGCATAGCTTTGGTCTTCTTATGCAAAGGTTTCGGCAATTATACTATTATAAACTGAGGGGAATTAAAAAACTGTGCCATTTTATAAGAGCATGCTGCGTATTGCACAATCTTGCTAATGAGGATGATATAGAATATTCTCCAGAAAGCGAAGTTGTAGAAAGCAATGAAAACGAGCCCACGGTATCATCAAGAAGAAATCTTCGAAGAGATTTAATATGCGATGAACTTTTCTCAAATAGATAGATAGCAACACAGAAGAGTATATGCAACTTTGTCAATACTTAAAAAAATTATTAACAAAATTTTAAACTTTTTATTCCGAATTTTTATTAGCTTTTTTGAAATGCAGAAATGCAGTCACTTGTAACTTACACATTACTGTACTAAAAGTAAATAAGCTACAAAACTACATACAAATAAAAGCTTGTAAAAAAAACGAATTAATGTAATTTAATAAAGATATGAACATTTGTGGAAATTTGTTGCATTTTTTGTAGTTTGGTATAAAGTTTTAGAATTGGGTTTATATGGGTTTTGTTACAGAATAAACTGTATTTTAATTGAAAATTATTAAAAATAAATAAATAAACATTAATGGCAAACAATATCACTTTGATATGACCGATATTGTATATATCATTATTAATTATAGCTATATAAGCTTTAACAAAACAAAAAAAATAAACTCATTTAAATGTTAAAAAAAAACAGGTACAAATTCAGTCCTTAGCACATGCAAATTAACTTTTGCTCTAAATATTTTAGTTTTGCCTATTAATTAATATTTTTAGTAGCTATAACTTTTTTCTTGCCATATCCTCCTTTCGTTGCGCTCTTTCTTATTTTTTTTTTTGAGCTCTCTGCTCTTTCGCCTCTAAATAATTTAAAATTTTTTCATTGAATGCCTCCTGATTCGCCTCTATTTTATTCAGCGTGTCCTGAAGTTTGTTTCGTTGGCCAGTTGTTTTTCTCTTTTTATAATAAATACATACACATTTACCACGATGGCGAAAATAATAGAAACGTGAAATTTTGACAAGTTTGCACTATGTTTATTTTGTTTGTTTAATTTATATTAATTTTTTATAAAAGCATAGCTCAATATCTAACATAAACCATATAAATACAAATTTCAAACTTTGTGTGAAAATTAGGGTCATGAATTTTCTTCCCTACAAACTATGTTCGAAAATGTTTGTAAGTACATATAGGAATTGCGTTACACCGCCAGCAAAAAAGTTAAGAAGATTTTTCAGCAAAATTGAATGGGCTATAAAACTCTACTAAATTTTATAATTTTTCTTTAAATAATTTTTGCACAAAGTTTCATATTTGGAGTTATATGGTTTTTGTTAGATATTGAGTTATACTTTAAAAAAAAATGCATCAACTTTAAACAAACATAGATGTCAATTGTTAAATTTGTTAAACTGTCTGCATATGTGCTGTATTGGCAAGCATGCACTGCGAAAGGTGTGTAAGTCAGTGAGTTTATCTGTAATTCCAGAATGGCACAAATGTATCCTATCATTACGTGGAAGCGTTTGATCCAGATCAGAAGCGCTTTCGGTTAACTCCATCTGTAGCCAGTTTCTGTAACTCTTCTGTACCGATTATTTCTCTACTGGTAGAGTAGCAGTAGAGAACAAGGCGGCGAATTCATATCTCAATTCGCTTTGGTAGAGAATTGTTACAGAAACGAGCTACTGGTCGCTGGATGTGTTGCCTAAAGTGTACACTGGATTTACACTGTGTTTGCTGTCCGGAATTTCACTTAACTCGCTGAAAATTAATGTAGAAATTGTTAAATAACGAAATAAAGTAATTCTTGTGATACAATTACCAACCTTTGGTAAGGACACATTTGCCGGTTGCTGTCAGTTCTTTTGTTATGGAGCATCGTTTTTTTGTATTGACGCTCAAGGGTTCGAAACTTATTTTCGATTTGCGCACATGAAAAATTGTAACTCTCGAACGCCCTGCTCCACATCTTCGCCTTGCTTTTTACATGGACGGATTTGCCCACCTTCGGCTGCAGCTCTTGCAGTAGAGAAAGCAACAATTTAGTGGGCGCTTCTATCCACACCAGCTTTGGACTTTCGCCTCTTTGAATAGGCATGTTAAATGTTAGGAAATGTTAGGAAATGTTAAAAAACAGGCGATTTTTGTGAAAGTAGTAGCAAATTTCAGTGCATCTAAAGTTTCTAAAACGTTGTTTACTTTTACTTGAGAATTGTCAAAATCGGCAAATCCCAAGTAGCGGTCTCTGGAACGTGCCACATTTGTTCCCTACGTCGTGATGTGATAAAAATAAAAGCTGGCAGCACTCCGCAAGGTTGCAGAAATCTTTCAAAATATGTTCGAAAAATATCTTGATATGGGAGGAACTGCTTTACACTGTCATTGAAAAAAATTGCCAAAGCTCAACGCAATTTTTAGCAACTTCAATCTTGCACTTTATTGTACTAAAATTATTTTTTTTTTGGATTCTAATTAAAATGTTTGCAATTTAGGTGAAACCTTGCAGAATTTTTCTAATTTTTGTACAAAATTTTATCCAAAACGTGAGATCTACCACACTTTTTGAAATCTATCACATTTTTTCCAGATTCTACCACACTTTTTTCAAGTCCGATCACTGATAACGCACCTGACCGCAGAACTCCACAGGCAAACATCGATGGCCTACCAATTGTCATTTTGACGAGCAATATAATTTCAAGTTTTTGTGTGTGGGCACTTTGATGTCTTGAAATAAGCATTTGTCGCATTACGCCACCAGACAACATTGTCTCAATTTCGGTGTTTAAAAACATTTAAATCTTTAAAAAACTTGCTGAATAATTTCCTAAAATGTAATCATAAGTAATCCAATAGGGAATAGATTTTTATTTTGATTTAATATCGAAATTTCATCGATGTTACCACCAGCACGCTTTCTTTCAAATGAAAATATGGCTGTCAAACTATCGAATTGCCTGCAGTAGATGTCAAGCAATAAGCGCTGACATATATTTGAAATACATCTATCTGAAATACATTTGTACATGTTATTATTAGAGCAAATAAAATATATTTGAATTCTTGTATTTCTAATACCGAATTTTACCTTGTCTATTTCTTTTAATTTAACTTACGACACATCGGAGCGAACGTGTATCTGATCCTTGCCACATATTCGCCCGATGAACAACTACCCCTAGCTCAGACGAGTCTACCAACACGCACTCTAAGTGCGGGTTATTCACCACAACTGCAGCATTGGCCCCACGGTCGGTGAAAACCCTGAAGCCACCAGGGAGACCTCGAACCACACCCTGCGTGGCATAAGGTTCCTAGAGCAGAGCTATGCTGCAGTCCTCCTCTACCATCAATGCGCCTACATCACACATCACTGAATAAGCCCCCTGACAATTAAGTTGCAGGACCTTACCCATCTTAATGTCTGGCAAGCGCACGGTCAACAATTGCACCATAAATCGAGCAAGCGCCTGTCATCATAAGATGATCAGCCGGCTTTCCCCTGAAGGCGCAGTTGCAACAATGCATTGCATTATCGCAATTCTCTATACGATGCCCTTCCTGCCCGCTCCTCAAACAGACCTCCTTCTTCGCCTTACATTTAGCCACACGGTGATCGAAGCCCATGCACCGGAAGCAAGCGGGCGCAAACAAGTCCGGCCGTACTCGGAACGAAAACCACTTGATGTAGCAACGGCCTGCATCAAGGAGATCGGACATTAACTTGGTACGGACGACATTTGTTACTCCATCCGGAGTCTTCTTCCATGGACGGCTGATCATCATTACGTCCTTCTCAAGGCATCCAGGGCTGAACTCCTGAAGGTTCAACCGGTACAAATCCCCCATGAATTCATCGGGGGTTATCTCGGTGTGAACCGACTGAACCACAACCCTGGTTCCTTGCTTCCTGATGCTGACATCGAGCCCCACCTCAGAGAAGCGAGTATTCTTCGCAACCCTCTCCCGCTCCGCGACAGGTGTACGAATAATCACACCGCCTCCCTTTAGAGGCTTAATTTCATGCACCCTAACACCTAATGAGGGCCCCGCCTCATCCACCACCTTCTTCACGACCTCTTTAGAGGACTAACCCGACTTTCCCTGAACAATCAGCGAATATGTCTCCACCGGTTTTGGAGCCACCGATGCAGGCATCGAGGGCACAAGTGCCTCCGGTGTCGACTTCGGTGGGGCTCCCATCGGTGGAACCACAGCTGGCTGAGCAAAGACCCCATTTCTTCCCCGACTGAGGACATCAACCTTGCCGTTGAGACGGGCATTCTCGGCAATAGCCGTCATTAGGAGCTCCTCGTACTGCGAGGGAAACTCCAACAGCCTCTTCGCGGATAACAGGTCAATTCCTTCTAACCCAAAAACGGCCTCGCTAAATTTAGCGGAGATCGCTTTTAACTTCCTCACCGATACCGAGGAACTAGCCTTCGTATCGGCCCCAACCACCTTACCTGGCTTTAATGCAGCCCCCTCAACGTCCGCATCAGCACGAGTGCTGGTACCAGTAACCGTGCTCGCCTGAACGTTCTTCTCCAATTCCGCGCTCGCCCACGCGCCAACGCCCAAAGGCAACCCACTTGCACTTCCGCTTGCTCGACCTGACGCCCCAAAAACGGGTACTACCCCCGGAATAACAATCGTTCTAGGACGACCACGACCACGACTTCCCGCATCAGACCCGGTACCCGAACCCGATTATTTCTTCTCGACCGCATCTGTCCGACGAAGATGCCTCGGTGGCGATTTCACCACCGCCTTTCCCGTAACATCACTCTCTTCCCCCGAAGTGGACGTTTCGCGAACCGACGCCTCTTCAGCGCCCACACTAGCCACTTTGCGGTTCTTCCTCCGCGAAGGAATTCCGGCCTTCAGCCCCTCCAACGGGTAGCTGTACCGCACACTCACGCACACACGCACCCAAGCACCGACTATACTCTAACAAATGCCCTTAGAGTAAACTGAAAATGGAGCCCCGGTTTCGGTAGGACTCAAAGTAGTCACAGGAGCTTAAAAAGACCAACTGGTCCGAGAGTATGTAGTTTCGGACTAGTCCCGAACTGGTCCCCGACTGCGTACCAACTGGTCCCAAGAACTAGTTACCAACTGGTCGCAAAGTGGTTAACAACTGCCCACACATACCCCAAGTGGTCCACAAGTCACTTC
Organism: Rhagoletis pomonella; assembly: GCF_013731165.1. NCBI lineage: Eukaryota > Metazoa > Arthropoda > Insecta > Diptera > Tephritidae > Rhagoletis > Rhagoletis pomonella. The sequence continues at coordinate 12,865,757 of NW_023458560.1, forward strand.
ACTTTCACTAGGACAATCACCACGTGATGATCGCCTTTTGGTACTTGCAAACAAGATACCGTAGTCACTACTATCAACGCTTAAATTGCACTCGACTGTACTCTTGATACACAGTGGTAATCAAGGTACCGTACACCGACGCCACTTTTAAGTAAACAAGTCCCCGTTTACCGACGCCAACTGATAAACAAATACCACCACAAAGCGGACGAGGAAAAACTTGTCAACAAGTTCCCGTTAGCCACGCGCACAACTTGGTAAACAAGTTACCGTACACCGACGCCACTGGTAAGCAACCAAACCAAACGATTGTACGAACACCGCACAAAACGGACTGCGAAAAACTCAACTAGCTACAAGCGCGAACTGACAAACCACGACCTATCGCTTTGACAATCGAACTGCAATGGGTTTTCGGTGGAAGCGAAAGGGCGTCGAATAAGCTGTTTGTGGTGCCCGTGGCAGATCGCTCGCGAGAGACACTACTCGCGCCCATTCAACAAAAGATCGCACCAGGGACAACCATATGTATATACCGACTCCTGGAAAACTTACTACCGGTTATAGGAGCATGGTTATATTCACGCGAATGTAAACCATAGCGGAAATTTTGTCGATCCGACAACAGGAGCTCACACTCAAAATATTGAAAGAGTAGAGGAACACTTCGAAGGATATATCGCGGAATTTCTATTCCTGCGGACATACCCCACAGTTGCTGGGCGCATACACCAGCTTTTCAAAGCTATTAATCAAATAAATCATCAAAGAAGATATCAACCAATACCTCCCATATACCAAACGAAAGGAAAACTCTTGAATTTTTGACTAAAGACAACAAAAATAAAATCATTCGAGCGGTTTTCGATCATTTTGGTAATGAAAAAAATTTCCAAATTTTTTTAAAAAATTGTTGCCTTAAAATGCTCAATATTTGTTGAATTTATATAAAATCTATACACGATATTATTTCTATTGCTCCAAAGAATCTCTATCCCGAAAATGAAAGTTATATCTGCCAACCATAAGTTGCTAGAGCACTTTAAGGGCTCAAAATTGATCCCAAAATAAGTCAATGTTTACCGTTGTTTTTACGACAGAAACCGAATTGGTTAATAAATTTATCTGTCGATATGTTTGGAATTTTGTCTTTGTAACGGCATACTATTCTTTGAAATCGCTTCATTAGTGCTCGTGCAATAAGCGTTTTCGTGAAGCTCTAAAAATTACAACTACAACATTTCAGCATAGCCTCCATATCGTAAGGTAAGACGTATTCTACGTCAAAATATCGTAGCTGCATGCAAAGCCTACGCGAGACCAAAATAGACAGGACTTTTAAGCTCTTGTGGTTCCTACCTAGAAAAGTTACGATAACATGGCAATTACATTTTAAAAGGGACAGACTGATGAACCAATATTTTTCTTCTGCCATAAATGGATTAATATTTCCCAATATGCCCACAAACAGCAGAGTTAAAATCGGATCCACGTGATATGAATCAATTACTGCCGCGTCATTTTGGTATCGGCGCACACAGCAATAAAAGCGCTAAAAATAATGAAGAGAGGCAAGAGCAGCCGTAAAACATAATGGCTGCGTTTCTTTATACATTCCGGATAATCCCATTTCACAGCCGGAATAAACAGAATGCGTTTGAAATATGCGTTAGCATATCATAAGGAACGTTCTAAAGCAGCCCTGGGCGGCGCATGCCCGGCGGGCATATTCGCGTATACAGACACGCTCTGCTTTAGAAGGCAGCGAAAGCTTCATTCAACCGCACGACATCCCAGTAGAAATCTTAAGCATACAACATCGCTGTTGGTTGCATGAGTTTGCTGCTGTGTATACATGCCAGTATAAAGGAACCTTCATTTCCATTTAACACGCGTTGTTTCTCAGAGCGTATGCGTACCATAATCATACACTTGTACTACTGCTGTATACATATGGCTGTATTAATGTTTAAAACATACAAAAATGCATTAATGGAACAGTACCCTGTAGGGAAACGAACTAGTGCGGAACTGGTTCGGTTCTAGTGCGTTTGGAACCATGACTAGTACGCGTTAATTCTCTTTTGCATGCTAGCGACTGGTGAATTTAACATTTCGATGTCCTAGGAAGTGTCAATTGTCCCCCGTTGCATCCCTTGGCTCTAGTTCCGAACCAGTTCTAAATTCGACAGATAAGATCTAGTTCGTTTTGCATCCCCTTTTCTTTAGTTCCAAACCAGTTCCTAATTCGACAGATGAGATCTAGTTCGATCTGCATCCATTTTTTATAGTTCCCAACCTGTTATAAATTCGTCACCTTATATCTACATTTCTAATCAGGCTTGTCGAAACATTTCCCTTCTATATTAAATACGATCGGTTGAAGGAAGGACATTACAAACACAAATGTTTAAACGCATTTATTAAAAATTTATAAACCACCTTAGTAGTAGTATTAGTATTAAACTTAAGTAGTAAGTAAAAAACAAAAGTGAGTTCTGCT
>NW_023458560.1:12868269-12871200 GCF_013731165.1 Rhagoletis pomonella
AGGTACAGTGAAGTTTTTACAATACCGGCAACTATTTTTTAAATATTTTATTTTCCCCTAATTTTTATAAAAATATGGTTAATTCTACTCCAAAAACCCCAAAAATCAGAGTTCCAAACCTTATGCAAAATTAAAGAAAACTGCGAATTTCCATCCAAGTATTGCAATTTACACTCTTTAGAAAAAGTTAAGTACTCAGTTATTAGCCCATTAAATTTTAGTATAACAAAGTGCCAGTTTGAGACAGCTAGGACTTACCATTGATATTTAGCAATTTTTTTTTGTTGTTTGGCAAGTCCTAGCTTCCTCACACTTGCACTTCATTATACTAAAATTGAATGGACTAAAAGGCTTTTTCTTAAATTTTGCACAAGGTTTGGAGCTATGATTTTTGGGGATTTCGTTGTAGAATTGACCATATTTTTATAAAAAATTACCGTAAACTAAAATATTAAAAAAATAGTTGCCCGTATTGTAAAAAATTCGTTGTACCTAAACTTTATTGACTTACTGTATTAAGGTAGCTGTGGTGGGTTGCATAAAAAAACTTAATTTGTCTTTTCTTAAAAAAAAGGTAGCTCTGGTGGCTTGCATTTTTAAATAAATTTAGTGAGAAAGTGTTAATTATTTTGACACTTTTTTTTTAAATGCCTCTTTTTCTGCAACTGCATTGCCTTTCTCAATTGTCCTTCAGGATCTTGGCCTTTGTTTATGGAATCACTAAGTATAATGATTATAAAGCAACTCAAAAACTAAACCAGCGTGATTACCGACGTATCCTTTTGAGAGGTAGCCGGACCCTTATAAGAGAAATAAGACCCAAACTTTTCAGGTCAAAATTTCAGTAGGTTGCGTCTTTATGGCCTTTTCAATTTTATAAATTATCATTATTTTTAAGTGGAAAAATAAAACTGAAAATTAATGATAATCTCTGCGCGAAAAAATAAAAATCATAAAATAAACATTATTTGTAATCCCAAAAATAAAAATCAAATAATAATCATTTCCGTTTGAGCGAAAAAATAAAACTCAATAATAATTCATAAATTAATGATTAAGTGCTGATTTAAATTATTTTACTCATAATGATTACCTTCCCTGCTTTTAAAATTTAAAATAGAATAGTTTAGTGAAAGTACCACATTTCACTGCTTTTGGACTGGTGCGGAACTAGTTACTATCGGATTGGTTCGTTTTTGGCAAAAAAGAACTAATACTGAACTAGAAGTCTGGTTCACTAGTTCGTGTTTTCCCTACAGGGTATTAAAGCATTCTCACAAGATCCCCATATGTAAATGCTACTTTTCTGATACATTTTAATATACGGGGACATACAAATAAGTAGCACTTACATATGCAAATGCATATCTTATAAAAGCCCATTTGTGCTGAAAATAGTATCGCACAACACGTCCGTTCACTAAAAGTTTTGTACCAGACTGAAAATATTACAAAAATTCCACTTCAAATTTATCGAGAAATGTATTTAAAACAACGACAACGTACATTCGCTTGCAATTCGCTAGAATTTGAATTTATTCGTGGAAATTCATGACTACGCATGAATGGTTCACACTAATACACTCATATAGCAATCATCCTTCAAGAATGCATACAACCTATTTCTACTGGGTATGTTCGCACGCCCACAGTGACATCAATTGCACGCACACTACGAAAATTCTCTGTCAAAGCTGCCAACTTCTGTTCTAACCCTGCAGGGAAACCGCGGACTAGTGAATCAAATTTCTAGTTCCGTACTAGGTCTTTATCGCCAAAATGGAACAGCGAGCACCTCTACAAACTCAGCTACAGCTAAAGGTATGTTAAACGTTCTGTTTAAGCGCCTTATGCATTTCCCGCATAAACAAAGAACAGAGAACACACACACGCACTTTTTTAGTGAAAAAATTAAAAAAAAATCAAACTTTAACAGAAGAAAAATTAAAAAAATAACAAAAATAAAATAAGTTTGTACTTACGAATCAGGTATATTTATGTATATGTTTGCGGCCGCCGCTATACGAACTCACCGTCGCAATCTTCGTGTAAACAAGGCGGCTAAAATGTTTGGCAAAACATATTTCCTATTTCTCGCTAATAACTATTCTAGTCGCGGACCCACCAAAATTAAATCTAGCCTACCAACCTACCAAATGGAAAAAAAACCTACCAGTTTTGTTAGGAAAGGCCCATGTGTGGCAACACTGCTAGGGAGTGAACAGGGCCCAATTGCACCAACGGCTTATCAGTTATCACTTTACAACTTTTAGATAAGCCCTTTTTTTGAAAAGTAAAGTTGATAAGTGTTGCGCTTTTTACTTATCATAAAAACTTATCAACTTATAAAAAAAAGAGTAACCGAAATTTTTTTTGGATAAGTTGATTTGATAAGCATTGCACAGCCAATTTCTTTTGCTTCTCAAATAGAGAACTTTACGAGTAATGTGCTTAGCTAAAATGATTACCATTTCTTAATGGAAAACGAAGGCTTAGCAAGCCCATGTGCGATTTGATAAACATCTTTAACTTCTCTTTTTTTCTTACTATATCGCGCGCACAAAGCAAAGCCAATAAATTGGCAGTCTTAAAAATTATTAAGGAAAAAAAGTAAGTCCGTCTTGACTATCATACGTATGTTTATAATTAACTATTGTTTAGGCCGGCGCCCTAAACAATTAAATTTACGGACCGCCCTAATATTTCACTTTGTGTATAAGACACAACAGTTAGCTTATACTTGTACAATCCACTAGCTATGTTAAAATTTCCCTTGCGGAAAAAACTGTTTTTCCTAAGGTAAACTACATAGCAGGAAAAAGAACGGATCTTACTTATCTTGCGAGTATCCAAGTAAGCAGACGTCCTCGAGCCACCACGCTTCATCGCCTCATCAATTTAATAATAAAGGTAATCTGAAATACATTTGTA
>NW_023458560.1:12871300-12871843 GCF_013731165.1 Rhagoletis pomonella
TTTTTTTCAAAATTTTAGTGATGTGTAAAGCGCTACCATGATAGCAAGCATACAATTTGCAAATGCAAATACATATGCAAATTCAAGGCCATATGCAGAATATCCTGAATGTGCTTCTTTTCAAAGTACATAAGTATGGGATATTTATAAAACATAAATTAAATTAAGTTAATCATGCCTATTACGGTATCCGACGGATGCCATTCACGCAAATCTAATCCTTCACTCTCGATTGTTATGACAGTGCGAATCGGATTAGATCCGTGCGGATGGCATTCATAGAATACCGTAATGGGCATGAAAATTTCACGTACATGTTAGTAAACCGCATGCTTTACTTAAAAATAGCAGAAGATGTTGAATCTAATAAAAGTACTAAAGATCTTACAATGCTTTTAATTAGATTCTAGTTAAATATTTATTATTTTACTTAAATGTTGGTTTTGATTCAATAATTTCTTGGGCAATAAAGCGAACTAATAGCTTTGAAAAGGGTGTGTATGCGCCCAGCAATTGTGGGGTATGTGCGCAGGAATAGAAATT
>NW_023458560.1:12871853-12874890 GCF_013731165.1 Rhagoletis pomonella
AGTGGCGTCGGTGTACGGTAACTTGTTTACCAAGTTGTGCGCGTGGCTAACGGGAACTTGTTGACAAGTTTTTCGTCGTCCGCTTTGTGGTGGTATTTGTTTATCAGTTGGCGTCGGTAAACGGGGACTTGTTTACTTAAAAGTGGCGTCGGTGTACGGTACCTTGATTACCATTGTGTATCAAGAGTACAGTCGAGTGCAATTTAAGCGTTGATAGTCCTAGTGGTGATTGACTTGTGGACCACTTGGGGTATGGGTGGACCAGTTGTTAACCACTTTGCGACCAGGTGGTAACTAGTTCGCCCAGTTGGTCTTTTTAAGCTCCTGTGACTACTTTGAGTCCTACCAAAACCGGGGCTCCATTTTCAGTTTACTCTAAGGGCGTTTGTTAGAGTATAGTCGGTGCTTGGGTGCGTGTGTGCGTGAGTGTGCGGTACAGCTACCCGTTGGAGGGGCTGAAGGCCGGAATTCCTTCGCGGAGGAAGAACCGCAAAGTGGCTAGTGTGGGCGCTGAAGAGTCGTCGGTTCGCGAAACATCCACGTCGGGGGAAGAGAGTGATGTTACAGGAAAGGCGGTGGTGAAATCGCCACCGAGGCATCTTCGTCGGACAGTTGCGGTCGAGCAGAAAGAATCGGGTTCGGGTACCGGGTGGTCGTGGTCGTGGTCGTGGTCGTCCTAGAACGATTGTTATTCCGGGGGTAGTACCCGTTTTTGGTGCGTCAGGTGGAGCAAGCGGAAGTGCAAGTGGATTGCCTTTGGGCGTTGGCGCGTGGGCGAGCGCGGAATCGGAGAAGAACGTTCAGGCGAGCACGGTTACTGGTACCAGCACTCGTGCTGATGCGGACGTTGAGGGGGCTGCATTAAAGCCAGGTAAGGTGGTTGGGGCCGATACGAGGGCTAGTTCCTCGGTATCGGTGAGGAAGTTAAAAGCGATCTCCGCTAAATTTAGCGAGGCCGTTTTTGGGTTAGAAGGAATTGACCTGTTGTCCGCGAAGAGGCTGTTGGAGTTTCCCTCGCAGTACGAGGAGCTCCTAATGACGGCTATTGCCGAAAATGCCCATCTTAACGGCAAGGTTGATGTCCTCAGTCGGGGAAGAAATGGGGTCTTTGCTCAGCCAGCTGTGGTTCCACCGATGGGAGCCCCACCGAAGTCGACACCGGAGGCACTTGTGCCCTCGATGCCTGCATCGGTGGCTCCAAAACCGGTGGAGACATATTCGCTGATTGTTCAGGGAAAGTCGGGTTAGTCCTCTAAAGAGGTCGTGAAGAAGGTGGTGGATGAGGCGGTGCATGAAATTAAGCCTCTGAAGGGAGACGGTGCGATTATTCGTACACCTGTCGCGGAGCGGGAGAGGGTTGCGAAGAATACTCGCTTCTCAGAGGTGGGGCTCGATGTCAGCATCAGGAAGCAAGGAACCAGGGTTGTGGTTCAGTCGGTTCACACCGAGATAACCCCCGATGAATTCATGGGGGAGTTGTACCGGTTGAACCTTCAGGAGTTCAGCCCTGGATGCCTTGAGAAGGACGTAATGATGATCAGCCGTCCATGGAAGAAGACTCCGGATGGAGTAACAAATGTGGTCTAGGAGGGTACGGACAAGTTAATGTCCGCTCTCCTTGATGCAGGCCGTTGCTACATCAAGTGGTTTTCGTTCCGAGTACGGCCGGACTTGTTTGCGCCCGCTTGCTTCCGGTGCATGGGCTTCGATCACCGTGTGGCTAAATGTAAGGCGAAGAAGGAGGTCTGTTTGAGTTGCGGGCAGGAAGGGCATCGTATGGCGAATTGCGATTATGCAATGCATTGTCGCAACTGCGCCTTCAGGGGAAAGCCGGCTGATCGTCTTATGATGACAGGCGCTTGCTTGATTTATGGTGCAATTGTTGCCCGTGCGCTTGCCAGACATTAAGATGGGTAAGGTCCTGCAACTTGATTATCAGGGGGCTTATTCAGTGATGTGTGATATAGGCGCATTGATGGTAGAGGAGGACTGCAGCATAGCTCTGCTCTAGGAACCTTATGCCACGCAGGGTGTGGTTCGAGGTCTCCCTGGTGGCTTCAGGGTTTTCACCGACCGTAGGGCCAATGCTGCAGTTGTGGTCAATAACCCGCACTTAGAGTGCGTGTTGGTAGACTCGTCTGAGCTAGGGGTAGTTGTTCATCGAGCGAATATGTGGCAAGGATCAGATACACGTTCGCTCCGATGTGTCGTAAGTTAAATTAAAAGAAATAGACAAGGTAAAATTCGGTATTAGAAATACAAGAATTCAAATATATTTTATTTGTTCTAATAATAACATGTACAAATGTATTTCAGATTACCTTTATTATTAAATTGATGAGGCGATGAAGCGTGGTGGCTCGAGGACGTCTGCTTACTTTGATACTCGCAAGATAAGTAAAATCCGTTCTTTTTCCTGCTATGTAGTTTACCTTAGGAAAAACAGTTTTTTCCGCAAGGGAAATTTTACCATAGCTAGTGGATTGTACAAGTATAAGCTAACTGTTGTGTCTTATACACAAAGTGAAATATTAGGGCGGTCCGTAAATTTAATTGTTTAGGACGCCGGCCTAAACATGCCGGCCCCCTTGCGGCAAGCAAAGAAAAAATTAGCGTAGTCCAGCCACCAAGCTTCATTGCTAACTTAAAAACTAAGTAAATGCAAGTTTCACTTTCCGCACTCGTCGTACCTATAGTCTGAAAGAAAAAAATTCACAATAAAAAGTGTGGTTAAAAATTCACAGGCACTTGCGTATGTATTTCATATTCAATTCAAAAATTTCAATATAATGCAATTTCAAAACAAATGTAAAAAAAAGAAAATGTTAACATTCAGAATATAAAAAGGCTCAGCAAGCACCAGATAGTACCCATCCAAATATGGTGTTCTGCGCTAGTAATGGGCCTAGAGTCCCAGCAGGAATGGCGCCCAGTAAAATCTTTGGGAATACCTCAGCACCAAGGACTAACCGAACTGGTGCTGCGATGTTAAAACGGGGATCCGCCAGTCTTAAATTGTTGTATGGAGCGGCCGTTG
>NW_023458560.1:12874990-12879948 GCF_013731165.1 Rhagoletis pomonella
GAGGCGCAGTAGAAATCACAATAGTGATGCGCTGAGGTTGTGACTTTGTTAGAGTAGGGGGATTAGTTTTTTTATTTGGCCCATGTAGGCTGTTTAACGTATTTTTTTGATATCACAGCGTACGGCAGTGCGCGCGAGTGACAAAAGCAGCCACAGTAGCATGCTGAAATGACTCATTTATATATACACGAGATTTCGAAGTTTTTATCCAGATGTCCAATCGACATATTTGAGGTATCGTTGGAAAAGTCTTGCAGAGTGTGTCCAGGAAATGTATTCAAGCTTCACGATTAACTGGATTCTCAAAAAATAGGCTAAACTGTTGCGAAACAAAAAATATTTTTTTGTTTTTGCCGGTTTAAGGGGGTATGTGGGTGCACCCAACATATTTAGTGTTATTCTATAGGTCAATACCTTTCCAACGATACCTTATATATATGTAATATATTTAGTTCCGGCTACTAGTTGGAAAGATATAGAGCTAAATTGGTTTTGGTTCGTGTCTCCTCTATGAGATGCTTTGCGATGTGTGTAGCGTCTGTACATACCTTCATTCGATTCTTTTCAAACTTTCAAGAATTAAAGTACCAAAAAAACTAGGAAGGTTTTGTTCCAGGATGTTTCGATTCGTAGGGCTTTGTGGGCGTGTCTGGTGCCTGAAATTCGAAAAAAAGGCAGTTGTTATAAGCTTTTATTTAACTTGGTCATCCCGCGGAAATCGCGGAAATTTCCAATCGATTTTAAACTGACTTCCCGAGAAGTTAGAGACTTGAAATTTTCAGCATAGTTCCAATCACGATGACACTGCAATTTAAAATGTAAATGAATTCCCCATATGGTCCAGGGGTCTTGATTCAAAGGCGGTCAAAGAATAGTAAAATTTATGGCTAACAGAGCGTAATTTGCCAAAGAACGTAAAACCACTATAAAGTTGTTAAAGCTGCCGGCGCGCCGCGGCGGTAGTGTAGCAAAGCTATTTGTGGCAAATTCTAGATATCAACCTAGTCTAGATATGAACCTCCTTGTGGGGATCATATCAGGAAGATACAATTAGAAGACTCCAGATGTCGCCCCGCCAGAAGAAGTTAAATATTGCGCCTAAATATATGCACCATTTATATACGTCACAGCGGAAATGGACGACACGCCATTTCTTTAAATGAAATTAACTGCTGGCTATATGTACATATGTATGTTTATACAAAACGTAAGCAACAAAATTTAGCTTGCGTAGTCTTCTGTTCTCTTTCATTGCAAGTTGAATTATTTTAATATCTGTTGCAAAATTTTGTACATAAAATAAAATAACCCTTTTTTATATACAACGCTTTTATAAATGGACTAAAAATTATAAAATAAAATAATGTAAAAAAAATATTTTTTAAAAACAAGCTTTTATTTAACATGCGAATTCAGCGTACATGCATAATTGGTTAGGTATGTATATGTATGTGTGCAGATATTTAAATACCGGTTTGCTATTCGCGAGACAAGCTTTTTTAAAATCGAAGTAAATTAGTACAAATTGTTAGTAATTTCCATTAGAGTTTGAATAACTCCTTTCACTAAATGACTTTTAGTAACATTAACGAGACCGTAGTTTATTTTATTTTATTCATTTTAGTGCAGTTTTGACAAAATTTTCTTGCTAAAAAATCTTTTGTTACACTACTTTTTTTTATTCCTTTGATTGTACATGTTAAATAAAAGCTTGTTTTTAAAAAATATTTTTTTTTTTACATTATTTTATTTAAACTACCACTGAGGTCGCACTACTCATTCCCTACCATTGAAATGGATATCAGTAAAAGGGTTTTAAAACAAGCTATCTAACGCTGTCTCCTGCGTTTATAAAATATAAATATATCATATCGTTATCGCCTGAAAACTAAAAATCGGGCTGCTGAGAATAGAGATTTCGGGCATTTTCTCAAAAACTGGTAAGTCGATTTTATTCTAGGTTACCACAAGTCTAGCACAAAGCTTTAGCTTTCATCTGGTGTATACCCTATATCTGGGAAAACTCTTGTTTTGGAGATATTGCTATTCAAATTGAAAAAATGTCGCTCCAAAAAGGGTCAAATGGTTAAAAATTAACATATCCGTCTAATTTTGTTACGTGAAGATATAAAAATAATATACCCAGTTGCCCGAAAAAGTGCCCATTAAACGATTGCCTCTTAAATCGAAATTGCCTGCAAATCGGGGAATTTTCGCCCGAGTTGACAAGTTGAAGGATGCGGCTAGGCTTATCACTTCGTATATGTCTTGGAAACCACAATGTGTGCGTATTTTAGAGCTTTTTCCAGTCACATGCCGAAATTGTAATATTTTTCCCCATTTTAATTGTAGTTATGTACACATTATTTAACCTACCTGGGAAGACGCATACAATATTAGAAATTTTTGGAAAATGGGCGTAGCCACGCCCACTTATGGTTACACGTGTATATCTTGGTAACCGCTGCACCAATTTCTTCCAAATTTGGCACAGTTGTTGGCCCTGGGATAGCATATCAAAAGGCCCCAAATTTTTAAAATCGCACCATAACCACGCCCACATCCAATATAACGGTAATTTAGAGAAATACGAAATCCTCGATAAATCAGTAAATATTGAAGCTAATTTATTCAAAATTGATGATTGCAACAATTCTTTACCAAGAAATACGTTTATGACAAAATTTTGGAATACGGGCGTGGCACCGCCCACTTATGATCACATATATGTATCTCGCTAACCGTTCTAGCAATTTGGACCAAACTCGGTATGGTTATTGTGCTTGCCACATAAAAGCAAAACGTTGAAAATTATTGAATCGGACTAAAATTGGGGCATCTTTTTATATAACGGTAAATTTCAGAAATGCCTGAATTCCAATATAATTTAATAGATAATTTAAGGACGCTAGTTTACTTAAAATTTATCATGTAGCGGTAGCTTTCGGAAAGGTGGAAAACATTTGTTTTACACTTACGCCGAGTATTTAATGTTCGGCTCCGCCTGAACTTGGACTTTCTTACTAGTTTATTTTTATTTTTTTTTTTCGAATACAAAGGATATGATCATTCTTTTCGCTTTATTCCGTATTCGAAAAATTATATGTTTCAATGGAGACATCGATTTGAATTCAATGTCTACTAAGCTGCATACTGAAATGCTTTCTAAAAAGTTTTATTGAAAAGGTTAAGGTTTTAATGGAAATTTAAAGGATTTGTACTTAAACTTTGCAAAAAGCTTCGAAACCTGAGTGCTATTAATTAAATCTTTAAAATTCAATTTCCCGATAATTTTGGTAAGCGTTATATTTTTTGTTTGGATTTCTTTTAATTCATTCAAACTAATGTTTTCAATATCTTAATCTAACGACCATCTTTTGAGACCATGTATTGCAAAAAAATATTACTAACTATTCAAAGGAATAACCATGCATGGTTACGTTTTGCCCACCTCTATTAGGACGATTCCTGAAAAGATTTCGTATCAGTGGCTTTTTTTTGAAAAAATTCTTTTTGTTTAATGGAAGTGCTTTTCTAAGCTGCGTTTCCAGGTCGTCCGTGTTACTAGAGCTTGTTAATGATTCTAAAATAAAATAAATTACATACACATGTTAATTGAATTTTTGCACTTGTTAAATAAATTATTTACCTATTAATACTTGATAAAAATGTTTGAACTCTTGGAGATTCTTGCCGTGAGTTCCATCAACGTTGTAGTTCATTATTACATCGTTAGTAAAATCATTTTTTAGGTATTACTATACTTTTGTATTTTTTGTGATCGCAGACAACTAATACTCACCATAATAGCGAGTTTCTGGGACGAATTTCTGATTAATATTTGTTAAATCCTCTGTGGAATTTAATGGAAAAAAGGACTTCATTGAAACCCCCAGAAATCCTGTCGTACGAGTTTCTATGTAATGACTTTTTACTCCGCCAGCGCCAACATTACAGCAACGTTCTACGAAGTCATACAAGCTACATAAAACAAGGCTTAAATTAAAATAGGCACCACAAATAAATGTGAGAAAAATCTTACATTTAAGGTCACCTCTCAAGCTTTCCACCGCTTCTGAAAAATAACACATTACGATTTATTTTATTTGGTTATATAGTCAGTTCATATTGATAAATTAGAAAGTGTTTACTGGAAAAATAATAATACGTATGACGTACCTGGCAAAGTTGTCAGTTATTTATCCAATGACTTGCAATCCTCGCATTCTGTTTCTGGCTTCCCTAGAAGAAAAGGACATTTTAGATTGACCGATTCTCAATACACTCAAATAAAAACCAATACATATAAAAAACGCTGTAAAAATTTCCCTACAATTTTGAGGCAGTAAAACAGAGACTTTAAGTTAACATCAATTGAGGCCGTGTGATGAAAAGGGATGCAAAATCACATGCACATACAAAAAAGAACTGATCAGATTTTTCAGAAATCCCTTAAACTCTGACGTAAAATACGATACCAAAAGGCTGCAGATCTCCCAGTCAGATGACCAGTCATATGACCGGCAGATGTCTTGTAGGGATGTTATTACGTTGCAGCTCTAAGCTGTTCAATCAACACCACCTTGTTTGGATGCGCCTTGGGCGACTCTGTAAATGGCCCTTGCACCAAATTCACAAAATGAAACTTACTTAAGTAAAATTACATCACAAAACACTTTACTTCGCACTTCATAAAAATTACTCGAAACTCTATTTGCATGAAGAATATACGAGGGTTCAAGCAGGTTGGATGCTTGTGGTCATACTATAGCTGATTGGTCACTCCGCTGTGAATGAAGTTAGATGCCTTTAATCTATCGTTATTACCAGGGTTGCCACTGACGAAAAAAGATATTTACCATCCACTTGAAAAAAATCTACCAAATCTGGGAAATATCTACCAATAATTTTTTTATAATTATTTTAACAAAAACCATAGTTTTGTTATTTTTTTATTT
>NW_023458560.1:12880048-12883867 GCF_013731165.1 Rhagoletis pomonella
AATCGGGAACGGAAAGTTCATCAAAAATCTACCAAAATGAGAAAAAATTACCTTTTTACCAACCCAAATTTTTTCTACCAGTTTTGGTAATAATTTACCAAAGTGGCAACCCCAATAGCCCCTCCCCATATAAAATTCTGTATCCACCACTGGATACCAGTGAATAAAAATTTTAACGTTTTAACAAGCTTTTAACTTCACTTCCATACATATATCTCCTGGAATTTTGCTACCAATTCTAATCAACTTCCCGATGAGCTAGAGACTTGAACCTTAAACTTAGCGCAAACCCCGATGACAATGTAATATGACAGACGAATTAATCCGCTAGGTGGCGCTTGTTTAGAGATGTTTGAAAACCCGTATTTATGTTCTGATATGGTTCATATTTGGAATTTGATTTATTTTATTTTCAAAAACTTATTCGGGCATACTCATAGTCAAAATTAAGTTCATACTTAAAGCTACCTGTGGCTTTCTGGCGTAATTTTTAATGGGTTACTTACTTTAAGTACCAACTTAACTTTGCCTTTAAACGCCCTATTTTTTCACAACAATCAATGTTACATCGCAACCAAGGATCCCAGCAAAACCACCCTGCAAAAAGTGGGACTAGGTTAAGTACTAGTACGGGACCACGCTACCTTGTAACCAACACTAGTAACCAAAATGGTCCAAATATATGGAAAAAATATAGTTACATTATGTCATTGGACCTGACCACCTATGGTCCAACGCTGCATAACATGGGACCACTTCTGGTCCACCACTGCATAACATGGGACCACCTAGACAACTACTCCTTTTGGACCATGGCACATTCGGCAACCGAATAATATTGACGATCGGCCTTGAAGAGGTGGTGTTCAAACCATATATCAGTTTTTACGTTTGAAGTGGTCCAGGTCAGCATAACAAGTTACTAGTATGCAACCTGGTTCTGTTGCTCATAGTTTAAAACCACGACCCAGTGGACCACTTGGTCCTCAAATTTTTGCAGGGTAGCGTGACCGAAACTCCAACAAAATCGCGCGATTTTTTATTAAAAATTTTCATTATTTATCGAAGTATTGATTTTTGTGGAAAAAGCGCCGCAGGCGAAAATTTGTAATAAAAATTCGCGCGATTTTTTATTAAAAATTTTCATTATTTATATATATATTAAACGAAAGAAGATACCGAAAAGTATTGAACAGTGCACACATCTCATAAGGAAAAGTGAATTATTACGAAATACTAATACAGTGGCAGCACTATAGCTATTTTGGAATCTCGCGTTTCAGCTCGCAAAGATTGTCAACTTCTAATAAATAAATTAAATTATATATTTTAATAGTGTTTAAAAAGTGAGAACAGGTGATTTTGTGAATCTTTGTTGGTGTAATTGCTCATAGAAAACAACGAAATTTATCAAAAGTTTTTTGTTCATAACTTTTAAATGGTTAATAATATTAGCCCCCCCCATCCGGATTGTTATTAGGGGGCGAAACGCGTCGTTTGGTACCCCTCCCGACTTTTCCGCACCTTTTTTAGGGGTTGTTACCCCACCCTAGAGAATTACCAATTTTTATGTATCATGCAAAAATCGTAAAAACCTACATGTTATGTGCTTATTTTTAAGAGTATACGGGCCGTGGTAGAGAATTGGTAGTGAGGATTTTCAAAATATTTCCCCTTTTTTTCGAAATTTTGATTTATATAGTGGCGGTTAAAGGAAAGATTAACAAATTATGGCAGACGGCATTGGCAGCAAATTCAAATGCATTAGCTCTGGTTTTAGCTTTTAATTCGATTGCGTTTGCGCATAATGCCGTTTGAGCGAAAACTTGTGTAAGAATCTAAGAGAAAAAAGTGGTTTGCATGTAGTATGTTTTGCATAGTGTGCACAGTCAGAATTGTTCAAGTGTTTCGCCAAAAAATGTTCATTTGTGCGGTAATGGCTCAATATCTGTTTTGTGAATCTGATGTGCGGTTGAGCCTACCAATAGAGGATAACGGTGCCACCAGCAATTTTCAAGGAGCGCGCACTGTCGATGCAACTAAAAGCTATTCGAACCAAAAATCTATTGCGGCAAACAACGAAGAACTGACACCGGAGGAGGATACAGGGGTAAGTGTGATTTTTATGCTTAATCATGTGAATGGACTCCTATGAAGTAGATAGGGAAATTTGAAAACTCCTGAGGTGGTGACCAACTGGTAGTGCGTATAAAACGTTGGTATTTATGTAGAACTTGAGTCGTCTGTCTCCGAGGAATGTGGTGGTAGTAGTACACGCTTGACAAGCGGTCTTGTCACAATGCCTTTTTCCGTCATTAGATCAACAACACGAAATCTGTTATCCGAACCGGGATATAAATTGACCACCCTACCTAATCTCCATACGTTAGGAGGAAGATTATCTTCTTTTATAACCACCATATCTCCTATTTTCATGTTGGTTTTAGGATTTTTCCACTTCGTCCGTTTCTGTAGTGCATTAAGGTACTCAGTTTTCCATCTCCTGCAGAAGTTTTGATGGAGGGCTTTTAGTTTTTGCCAACGATTAACAATCGAGGCAGGATTTTCGTTTATATCTAACTCTGGTGGAGCCAACAGATGTCCACCGACCAAAAAATGGCCTGGAGTTAAAGGCTCAAGGTCAGATGGCTCATTTGAGGCTGGGCTCAGCGGTCGTGAGTTGAGACGTGACTCAACTCGACTTGTGTTGTGTACTTAGAATTCGATGCTATCTTTTTGAAGTGACCTTTGAAGCTTTTCACACCTGCTTCCCAAAGGCCACCCATTTGAGGAGCGGAAGCAGGTATGAAATGCCAAGTCAGTGACTGATGAGCATATTTTGACAACGTTTGCGTTCACGCGCCGGATAGAAAGACCTTAAATTCTGTTTTAAGTACTCGCGATGCTCCTACAAAGTTTGTGCCATTGTCTGAATAGACATTCTTTGGGCACCCTCGTCTCGATACAAATCTGGGAAACGCTGCAAGGAAAGATTGGCTGCTCAAATCGCTTGTGGCCTCTAAATGAGTGGCCTTGGTAGAAAAACAGACCATTAGACAAGCATACCCTTTTGAAATTCGGCATCCACGCCCTCGATAACTTTTTATTTCAAATGGTCCGGCAAAATCTACCCCTGTGTTGGTGAATGCTCGCGAAAATGTTGTTCGCTCTTCTGGAAGAATTCCCATTAGTTGACTTTGCGAGCGCTTCTTGTAAATTGTGCAGACTTTGCAGTTGTGAATAATGCGCCTAATCAGTGTTTTTACTTTTGGAATCCAGTATTGCGTTCGAATGAGACGCAACATTAACTGGTTTTCACCGTGAAGAGAGACTTCATGGACAAATTGGACTATAAGTCGGGATAATCTACAACTGTATGGAAGTATTACTGGGTGACGCTCGTTGTACGCAAGATCAAGAGATGCACCAAGACGACCACCCACTCTCAGCACATCATCTTTATCAAGCAACGGATTAAGCGAAAGTATTTCACTTTTTGATTCAATGGATTCTCTCGCTTTCAGTTTAGTTAGTTCTGGTCCGTAATGTTGCTTCTGAGCGAGTTTTATCAGACGTGTAGTCGTTGTTTTAATTTCATTCGATGAAATTAAAGAAGAGTTCGCCTGAAAAGAAGCTTTTGTTTTCGGATGGATTCTTTGAAGGAATCTCAATATATATGATAGCACCCTCAAAGCTTTAGCTAAACTAGAAAACCGTTCGAGAATGTCACTGATATCATTTAACGTTGTTGTTGTTGCATGAGCGTGCAACCGCTTTTCCTCAATATTTGTTGTGAAGTCTGTTTCCTGTATTGGCCAT
>NW_023458560.1:12883967-12886450 GCF_013731165.1 Rhagoletis pomonella
AATCGGGAACGGAAAGTTCATCAAAAATCTACCAAAATGAGAAAAAAATTACCTTTTTACCAACCCAAATTTTTTCTACCAATTTTAGTAATAATTTACCAAAGTGGCAACCCTGGTTATTACACAAGTTGACCCCAATAGCCCCTCCCCATATAAAATTCTGTATCCACCACTGGATACCAGTGAATAAAAATTTTAACGTTTTAACAAGCTTTTAACTTCACTTACATACATATATCTCCAGGAATTTTGCTACCAATTCTAACCAACTTCCCGATAAGCTAGAGGCTTGAACTTTAAACTTAGCGCAAAACCCGATGACAATGTAATATGACAGACGAATTAATCCGCTAGGTGGCGCTTGTTTAGAGATGTTTTAAACCCGTATTTATGTTCTGATATGGTTCATATTTGGAATTTGATTTATTTTATTTTCAAAAACTTATTCGGGCATACTCATAGTCAAAATTAAGTTCATACTTAAAGTTACCTGTGGCTTTCTGACGTAATTTTTAATGGGTTACTTACTTTAAGCACCAACTTAACTTTGCCTTTAAACCCCCAATTTTTTCACAACAATCGATGTTACATCGCAACCAAGGATCCCAGCAAAACCACCCTGCAAAAAGGGGGACTAGGTTAAGTACTAGTACGGGATCACGCTACCTTGTAACCAACACTAGTAACCAAAATGGGCGAAATATATGGAAAAAATTTGGTTACATAATATTGCGATGTCATTGGACCTGACCACCTATGGTCCAACGCTGCATAACATGGGACCACTTTTGGTCCACCACTGCATAACATGGGACCACCTAGACTCCTTTTGGACCATGGCACATTCGGCAAACGAATATTATTGACGATCGGCCACGAAGAGGTTGTGTTCAACCCATATATCAGTTTTTTACGTTTGAAGTGGTCCAGGTCAGCATAACAAGTTACTAGTATTGTTGCGTACGACAGACGGCGTATAACTCGAGAATGGGTGGTCCACTTTAAGCTACTTTTTTGGTGTGCTTGTTTGCCTTGTATATTCTTTGCGGTGCCATTTACAATAGATGGATATGAACAAGCTGTTTGTGGAAAAATTATGTAATAGTGATTAAAAAACGCAAAATAAAAACATTTGGAGCTTACGTCTCTTTCGCGGTTATGGCTTGATTGGTAATTCGAATTCTTTGATGTTGCACTGAGGAGATTATGCCGCCGTCAGAATATTAAAGCGCAGTTAGTCAACGACGTAGCGTAAACGTAGGTTGACGTACGTAGCAGCATATCAAATTTACTGTTGATAGAGAGAGAGAGAAGCAATGGCAACGTCACCGCCATGCGGTGGTGAGTTTTCGTTAACACGCGAACCCCATAAGGTAGATCGTGTCTACGTCGACCTACGTCTACGCTATGTCGTTGACTGTTTGAACTTTAAAACATTGGCTTACACAGTAGCGATTGGCGCTTCGTGCCGGACGACGGACGGTTCCATATTGCGTACTTTTAGACCCCACGGCTTTTAATTTAGAGAATTTTAGCGTTGGAAATTTAGCGTAGCCATTGTCAGAATTCCACTATAGGATTGTGTTGTGTTAAATATCTTCGTTGACTCATTTACTAGAAACATTGCGCGCTTTACTTAACAGCGACTTGCAGAATCACGAATGTCGACAAACACAACTATGCGGCATTTAAGGGAATTTCGTCTCTTT
Source organism: Rhagoletis pomonella (assembly GCF_013731165.1). Lineage (NCBI taxonomy): Eukaryota > Metazoa > Arthropoda > Insecta > Diptera > Tephritidae > Rhagoletis > Rhagoletis pomonella. The sequence continues at coordinate 12,885,677 of NW_023458560.1, forward strand.
ATCCTACATTGGATTTATGTAGGCCAACTATTCTCACCCATTTTGTCTTGTTGTCGCCAGCGAATGCCGAGCAAACATTTTGCCAATTTTAAAAGGTAAAAATTTCGCTTCTAAAAATTTAAAAATGTTCCTAAAACTTCCAAAGAAATTTGGAAAAGAAATACACTGTTTTTGTTTTTAGGAGTAGGGTGGGAGTGTCATTGATAAAATTAGAGTGAGAGAATGTTTTTCTTACAAAACCTTTCATTATTGAATCATGATCTTTTCACATATGAGCAAGCAGGCAAACTATTTGGTTTGAAAAATCACACGTATACAAAACTTCTGGGAGCATTTTTGATTCACTATTAATAATTTCACTATTATAATATTATAATTTCCACTTAAATAGTTTGGTGAAACTGGCTGTTAGGCTGCGTTTCTCAAAACTCATTTAAGTGGAAATTAACTTTAATTGAATTTTTTATTTAATTCTCATTTAAAGTATTTTCAGTTTCAATAAGCTATTTATTTAAGTGAGTAAAAAGTGGTTGTAAAACAGACTAAGCCAGCGAAAGGTTTCATTTGTACTGAGAGCGTTTGAAAGCTTTGGCACGCTGTGTTGTAAAAGCAGGCCTGATATACAAGTAAGCAGCAGATACACAATGTTCAGGTGATTAAACGTACAACACCTCTGACAGCCAGTTTCACCAACTATTTAAGTGGAAATTAACTTTAATTTTCGAATTTTCGGTTTCACCAATCAATTTTAATTTTGATTTAAGTGACCTATGC
>NW_023458560.1:12886550-12887590 GCF_013731165.1 Rhagoletis pomonella
CAGCGAGGTCCTGCGGAGTAAATACACGTAGCTAATGAAATCTCATCTAAACTGTAACGTGCTGAGCTTAATTTCTTTTCCAAATGGTCATTTGCTTCTAATTTTTTACATCCACCTTTTACCAGGGAACTGTTTGTCTCAAGTTGGGACAGCTTTGCTTGCAACGCGAACATTTCCTTTTTGAGGTCTTCGTATTTGAATTTGTACATATCAAGCGATTCGCTATAAATACATACATACATAATTAAGTAATAATGCGTGCCTTTTATATATTTAGGTTTCTATGTAACAAGTCCAAAGTTATAGTAATGTATACGTATGTATATCGTCGCTATCATGTCAGACTATCGAATGTGAAAATGACCACTTTTGAGGAGAGCTCTACTCATAAGTGGACACAACAATTAATTTAAGTAGCTTACTCTGCTTGTGTACTGATAGTTGTAAAATGCTTTCGTACCACTTTGCGCGCGACTCCGCCATTGTACGAGTGTGATGTTTCGCTTGTTGTTGCATCCTCTTGCCTATGGGATAACCATTTATTAACAGCATGCCGTGAGTAAATATTTAATGAAAATAAATGCCATACCCATCCAAATACTCCATATACTCGTCCAGGGATTCTTCGTTTCCGACGTTTTTACCAAACAGCGTTCTGAAATATATATAAAAGAAATATATATTTAAATGTCCATATGTTTAACATAGCAGCTTTTTGTTATTACCCCGTTTTCTGCGGCACTGCACTTTAGCATAAAATGGTTTTGTTTTTGGTAGTAGTTATATCCGTTAGAGCAAAATGCGTTGAGCAAATAAACGGAACTTTCGGAAGATTTCCCTCATCGACGTCACAAGCTTCTAACCACTTACTTCTGATAAAAGGGAGAGTTGGGAATTTAAAAAACTTCAACCCTGAATCCTTGCACAAATGTACGGAATTTGTGCAGCCTTTAAACGCGCAACTCATTTTTTCTTTTTATTGTTTTAATAAAAGATTTATATTTTTCTTTATATGAATATATTTTCTGTTTGAAAATTTT
>NW_023458560.1:12887690-12892382 GCF_013731165.1 Rhagoletis pomonella
AAAAGGTCGCAGGGAGGCCGGGAGGTAAGGGGAGGCTAAAGAAAGAGGGGGTAGTTAAAGGAGGAGCAAGGGTCATCGATGATGTTCAGCTTTACGGCATGATTACCTATCACGCAATGACCAGTTAGCAATCCCATTAATAGTGAGAGGTGTATCTTGCTCCCGAAACCACCCCGGTCTACACGTGGCCAGAAGAATTTAGCCTCCTTGCATTCCAAGGTCTTCGCTAGCGCTCGCTGATTAAATGCTCATCTGTCCAGAATCAGTACACACGATTTCGCTGTGGCCTATAACCCAAATATGCTTAAAAGCGAAGTAACGTGATGCGGTCAATAAGGAAGTCAAACACTCCTTCACCATTTTCGAACGCATCGTCAAGGAGCCAAGAGTCTTGATAGCAGAAGACACCTCCACCTACCTTCCCATTCAGCTTTGACCTGTCTGTAAATAAGTTTACAGAACCCCGATTCCCAATACTGCAGGCCTCCTAGTCCTCTCTCGCTGGAATGTGGGTGGTTAAAGATCAATAAATTAAAAAAAATTTATAGCGCAATAAAAAATTTTCTTGAAGGAGGTGAAGATGCAGAGCAGCAATGTTTTATACAGCAATCAAGCTTCGTTTCGCAGCAAACGGCACCATATATCTTTTTTTTCGTATTAATGGCACCCAAAAAGCCTGCCGAGAAATCCGTCAAACCCGGCGACAAGAAGCCATCGGCAACTTCAGCTGGCTCTGCTTCAGCTGCAAAGCCTGCTGCTACCAAGAAAACTGTAACCGGCAAGAAGCCTGCTGCTGCCCCAGCTGGTGGTGTCAAAAGCCTGTAGCTAAGAAAGCAGCGCCTGCCAAAAAGCTCGCCACCAAGTTCAAGCCAAAGGTTAAGGATGCTAAGAAGAAGGCTGCCGCTGGCAAGAAGGCACAATCACTCTTGGCTAAATTGTCTGCGAAGGCTCGCGCCGCCGCGAAGGGCAAGAAAGTCGCTGCTAAGCCCGGTGCTAAAGTGCAAAAGGGTACGGCATAGGCTAAGGCTATGGGTGTGCTCAGAAATGCATCAGGCCAAAGCATCAGTCCTTTTTATTCCTAAACTATAATTGACGGAAATGTCCAATATGCGCATACACGGTTAAATGCCAAATTAGAACTTAGTTGCGTAAATAGGCATTTCCATTAATTATAGTTTAGAAATAAAATAGACTGATGCTTTGGCTTGATGCATTTCTGAACACACCCTATTGCTTTATTGAAGGCCAAGAAAGTGCAAACTAAGATTGTGAAGGGTGCTTTCGGTACACGCACACCCAAGGTGCGCACCAACGTGTACTTTCGTCAGCCAAAGACTCTGGTGTTGCCACGCCGAACAGTGGGCCAAAAAAGGTTGCTGTGAACTAGGGATGGGTAAATTCGATATTCGAAGCTTCGATATTCGAATTTTAATCGAATTTTAGCTCCAAAATGGCGAATTTTTGAAATCGAACTTTGTGTTGCTAAAATTCGGATAAAATCGAATTTTTCTAGAAAAAAATCGAATTTCATCATTATTTCCAAAAAAAATCAAATCTTCAACTTTATTCTTTCTGACTAAATTTGTCATCACTGTGTGTGGCACTCCATTTGTCTTAGGGATTCAAGTAAAAAAAAAATACATGTTTTTCGAACTGATGCATCGGGACAAAAAATCTGTGCCTAGAAGGAACTGTTATTCCAAACTCAAATTTAAATTTTTTTTTGTACAAAACCAGTTTTTTTGTTGATTTTTTATTTGAAGCTTTCACCTGAGAATACCCCTAGTAAAATTTCCAGGAGAATAATTTTCTAGAATATATCAATCCTCTAACGACCTTCCAACTTTGCTTTTGGCGGGATTTTTTGAATAAGCCTTTTAGGCGCGAGCTAATGGGTTAAAATGTCCTACAAAAATATTTCCCATGAAATTTTATTATATATGTCTTAAACTTTGATTTCGCTCAGACATTTATTTTAACTATTTTTTCGACTTTTTTGAAAACTACTTAGGCCGAGGCATGAAAACTTTAGTAGGCCATGAAATAAAACTACGAGCTAATTTTCGCAAATCCACCTAGTGTTTTATTACTGGCTGGGTATACTTTCAGAGAATGTTAACAAAGTCCGGGCTGGTTTCGGCTGAGCCATAGTGTAGTTTGTGTTTAACTTTTTAGACAGGTGGCCACTCTCTTCAAGCACCTCAAAAATATTTTAATTGTTGCATAGTATTGTAAGCACAACACCTTTTAACTATATTCGACTTTTCAAACAGGTGGAACCCCTCCTAAATGTAATTAAAAAATAAAGTTTATTCAAACCATTTCGATTGATACCCATATTGGGGTAATGTATTTAACTTATTAAGTAATTTGATTTTGATTTTCTTACATACATATGGCACAAAACTAAAACCATATTACACATGTACAGGGCAAGCCCTTTCATTTGACACCTCCATCCTTTTTGAAAATCGAACGAACGATACAGATTTTATGACTTGGTGTTAAATATTTAACGCAAACATCTCCGAGCTCGATTCAGAAGTTGAAATAAAAAATTTTTTTGGAAAATTCGAAAAAATTCGAATTAAATCGAATTTGCACCACCAAATTTCGAATCGAATAATCGAATGGTTGGGCAATGTTCGAAATTCGGAAAAAATCGAATTTCAACCCTCACTACCCATCCCTACTATGCTCGACGCATAGGACGCCAATGTCTGTCCTCAATAAAGGGAACTCTGAGCTGGGCATTTTTTCTTGCCGGAGGGGGCAATGCCGCACCAAATCGGTTTCCCGGGCCAAAGGAACATGGTTCGAAAATGCCCATGTATCGCTGCCGCATATATTTTATATGACATATTGTTTTGCGCAACGCTTCAGCCACCATACGGTGCGGCTCGAAAATTACGTTAGAGGTCTCTTATCGAGCCGAACAATCACTGACTGGAACAGCTATTATCGCGAGACAATAGTTTTGTACCAGCTAGACCAGCAGCAAAGTGCAGGCGAAATTGGCGGTCCGGGAAAAGTCGTCCAAACAGACGAAAGTAAATTTGGGAAAAGAAAATTTAATAAAGGTGATATGAATTTAAATAGTTGGATTATTTTTATTAAATACTTTCAATTTTCATTTTATTTGCTTTTATTTTTTTAGGGAGGAGAGTTGAGGGTCACTGGGTCCTTGGCATGATTGAAGACAGCAGCGAAGATCTTCGCTTAGAGGTATGTCCGGAAAACGTCCGGTCTGCTGAGGTGCTCATACCTCTAATTCAAAAGCCCGTGTGGAAGGGTCTACCATACGTACCGACTTTTGGAGGGCGTACGATTGCCTGCCGGATTTCGGGTATGAGCACCAGAAGGTAAACCACAGCGATCCGGACAACCCGTTTGTGGCGCCAGATGGGACCCACACCCAGAGAATAGAATCTCAGTGGTTTGTTTCCAAAGAAAGTTATAACAACCGATCACATTTTGCGGACTCAGTAGTGGAATTCTAATGGCGTAAAGCCATTCAAAAAAACAGGGAAGACCCTTTTGCAAAGCTTCTCGAAGCTATAAAATATACCTACAAACCGTATTATTTCCGTTTTTATTGTTTCTTTTTTTAATATACTTCCATTAGAGTGGTTAAAAAATTTTTTTTTTTGGAAATTCATAAACGCTACCTCAAATTATTGTTATTTGTGATAAAAAAAACGTGTTTTCTTATTTTGAAAAAAAGTTTTCTTAGACGTCGCGCTGGTCGGTTTTTTTATAAAAACGCTGATGTTGTAATTTTTTTTTATATTCTTGACATGTTAAAAAGTAGCTACAAATTTGTTTTTTACATATAATTACTCTGGTATTATTGGGAAACATTACCTTAATTACATGCCTGTCTTGGGCAGTTAGAATGGGCCTAGTGCCCGAAAATATGCTCTCGAAAAGAGACTAGTAAAATTAAAACGTTGATACTGAACGATTTACGCATTGTCATGGGTTGGAACTTGTTGCCAGGGGGCTTTTGGGATTGCTAATTAGGAATCTGAAGTAGGTTTTTCGAAATTCAAAATGGCGGTCCATTTTTTAAAAAAATGATTGGATTTGTTCGAAACCCGGCACTCGAGAGTTTTTGTGGCCGCCGATTACGAATCTGAAGTCATTTTTTTTCTAATTCAAGTATCTTACTTTGTAATATGTATAGCGACTAATCTCAGTATACAGAAAAGCGCTGGCAACATCCGAATTTAGTTTTTTGACATGTGCATTTCGAAGTAATTGGCAAATTTGCTCCGTATGTTTTAACAATTTATGTAAACATATTACAAAACCGTCATAAGGGTGAAATACAAAATTGCGCCACTAGATTCTATTATAAAAGTCTAGCTAGTTGTATGACAAACGCCATACAAATCCACATTTCAAACTTTGTACATTAAACATTAAATAAACACAAAGGAAATGTAGCCAAAAATTAGTCCAAATAACGCGTTTCTATTAGTTCTGCCACCAGCGTATATATGTACATACATAAAACAGATATTGAACAGAGTGGGATTTTTTGTTAAATACTTTTTCACAAAATCTTATAAACTAATTACTGAACATTAAAAAGTTAGTAGCAAACTGATTCATGTCTTACGAACTAAAAATTCAGAAAACTATAAAAACATACATACAGCTGCGTTCAAAATTATGATACCAAAATTC
>NW_023458560.1:12892482-12911172 GCF_013731165.1 Rhagoletis pomonella
AAAATTCGAATATCGAAGCTTCGAATATCGAATTTACCCATCCCTAGAGCATAGTATATACCGAAAAACCATAACACACTGCCCTTACCATATAAATTATAACAATAAAACGTGGCTACTCGTAAATTAATTTTAATTATATTACGTTCTCATTTTTATTTATTTATAGTTTATTGGCCAATTTCTATTCTTAAACTGGGACTTTACCATACACAAAATTTCGTTGGACTCTCCTTAAACACCACTTTTATTTGGAGTTTATGGGAATGCAATCATTTTTATACCCGAGCGTACTTGTGTACAAGGGTATTATAACTTTGTTTACATAACGGTTGTTTGTAACAGGCATAACGAATCGAGATAGATATAGACAAATGTATACATAAATGATCAGAATGAAAAGAGAAATCGATTAAGCGGTGACTGTCTGTCCGTCCGTCCGTCTGTGCACACGATAACTCGAGTAAAAATTTAGATATCTTCACGAAACTTGGTGTGTGTACTTCTTTTGGGTGTAGGACGCATGGTTTTGAAAATGGGAAAACTCGGACGATAACCACGCCTACCTCCCGTATAACGGTAGTTTTCAGAAATACGAAAACTGCGATATTTTAGTAACTACTGAAGATTATTCACTCAAAATTAATATTTAGGATAATTTTTAGACAAAAAATAAGATCATAAATTTTTGGAAAATGGGCGTAGCCCCGCCTACTTATGACCACTTATCCGTATCTCGGTAACTGCTCGTTTAATTTGTATCAAACTCGGTATGGTTATTGCCCTTGCCACATAATAGCAAACCGTAGAAAATTATGTAAATCAGACTAAAATTACCGCCACTTTTCATATAACGGTAAATTTCAGAAATGCTTGAATCTTCGGAATTCGAAATTTAAGGAAGATAATTTACTCAAAATTTATATTAACAACAATCCCTTGAAAAGAAGTAACATTGTTTGGAATTTTGGAAAATGGGCGTGATATCGCCCACATATTACTATATAAGTTTATCTCATTATATCTAACTGAACGTTCTATGGAAGATGTTTAAAATAGGGGTAAAACCACCCCTGCTTACCATGTAACGGTAGTTTTCGGAAAGGAGAGAAACATGTTTTTAATACTTGCGCCGGGAATTTAATGTTCGGCTCCGCCCGAACTTAGATTTTCTTACTTGTTTAAACTGAATTTGGTTTGTGTCTTTGATAACAAAGTTCCACAAAAAAAATCGATGAAAGGTTCCTTTGACCAAGCCTAGTCTGTTATATGTTTGTGGGGTCGCTGAACACGAATCTGAAGTCCATTTTGCTCCATCACGTTTGGATTTTTTTCTAACCTCAAAAAACATCTCGGACTTTACGTGACAGAGAAAATCCGAGGCGCTTTTTGAGGTTAGGAAAAAATCCATACGTGATGGAGCAAAACGGACTTCAGATTCGTGTTCAGCAACCGCAAAAACATAGGTTAGACTAGGTTTGGTGAAAGGAACCTTTCATCGATTTTTTTTGTGGAACTTTGTTATGTTGTTTATGGACCTGTGTAATCAAAACCTGCAACCAACTTGCCGACAGTTAGCCTGTTCGCGTACTGCAAGATTTAAGAAGAAATAGTACGACGTCATTCCGTGCACATATGTAGGTCTAGAATATCAACAATCTAGCATTACAAAAACCAAAATTTGTATCGATAGAGATTTTTGTGCTGATTTCAACCCTGCCAAAATTATCTGGCGGAAATAATTTTTTTTATTTTTTAAATAATAATCTCTTTTGAATAACATAACCTATTAAAATATGCTTTTTTATATTTTTAGTCCGGAAATATTGAAAAATAAAAAACCACAAAACAATATAAATATATTTTTTTGAAAAGCGTTTATAAAAAAATATTTTTAAAACTGGTTATAGTATATACGTTAAATTATGTTGAAATTAGTATCAATAATTTTTAAACGGTCAAGTAGTTTCCGAGATATTAAACACATAAAGAATAGAAAAGTTGAAATGTAACCTATTTTATTGGCTTTGGTTTTTATTTGCACCAAATAATTTTGGTATGGTTGAAATTAGCATAAAAAGTTCTATGGATCCTCATTTCTTCTTTTTTCATTGCTAAACGGTTGGTATTCTAGACTAATATGTGTGTGTGTTAAATCCTGTAGTACGAGAGCATGATTCAATAATACAAGGTTGGATAACCTGGCAGTCGTCTCGCTCCCGAATTCTGCCTTAGCCTGTGTTGCCTTCTTTTTCGATTTGTAGAAACTACTACTAAAATACAAGGAGAAATATTGTCTTCGTATAAAAAGTTCAACAGGCAACACTGCCGATCGATTGTTTCGTGGAAATTCATTTTCCTATTGGGCAAATTCAAGTAAGTATGGCAAAAAAATCAAAAATAGTGGAAATATTTTGAATTACAACAATAATCAACATATTTGTTTGCAGGGTATCGGAGTTATTCATAATTTGTATTCAAGAAGTAGCGTTTTACAACAAGTGCAGCCGTTGCAAGTAAGCTTTGCATGCTAGGATCCCTGTGTGTCCGTCCACGTATGGCTGCTGCAGAAAATACAAATATTAATAAATATATTCTCTTGTGAAGGTCAGGATCACTTGGATGTCCGTCCACGTTTGCTGGTGCATGTATTTTTACCACTGCAGCGTTTGGGTTGGTCAAGTGCAGCCTTTGCATATTTACAGGTAAGTATACCACTCCATAAAAGCGAAAGTGGAAATATTAATAAAGATATTTTCTTGTGCTCATTGGGACTGATTGCAGAAAAAAGTACACAACATTACAAAAAATTAACATTTTTAAAAAACGAAATGTAATTAAATTGCGATATTGAAGACATAGTTTTAAAGTTTAACCGATATAATGATTAACAAGACTGATTGGAGAAAAAAGTAAAAAACATCCCGCAAAAATTAGATTTTTAAATAACCAAATGTAATTAAATTGCGATATTGAAGATATAACTTTTAAATGTAACCAATATAATGATTAGCAAGACTGATTGGAGGAAAAAGTAGAAAACATTACTAAAAAATTTAAATTAAAAAAAAACCAAATGTAATTCAATTTAAGATATTGAACATGTAATCTTTAAATGCAACAAATATTATAATTTTTAAAAGATTAATTTATATGCATTAAATCAATTGCATCTTTACCAACTGTATAATTCTTCATATAGTCCCTTTGAATAAAGGATTTGTTTGAATTCCATTAATTTTGTTTAATATATACTGGAATTTCAATGAAACCATGGTTTATTTTGAATATTTGGGAACATTTCTTCAAAGATTTCAAAGATTTTTCTTTGGCAAGAATTTTATGTGAATATCCATTTATTTCATTTTTAATATTTATGTGGTCATAAAAAGTTAATTTATTGTCTATTGTGTAGATCAGTGGAATCTTCTTTATATATTTAATTTAATTTGTATACAAAAACGCATTTCAGCACTACCTAAGAACGTAGATAACAAGAAGGGACAACTCGTTATAATTGTGGCGAAAGTTCGCAACAGGGGCGTGCCTTCTCTTTTGCCCTAGTGCGTTTTTTGATTGGATGAAAAGAGAAAGCACGCCCCTGTTGCGCACTTTCGCCACAATTATAACGAGTTGTCCCTTCTTGCTATCTACGTTCTTTGGCACTACCAGACTACTTATATTTCCTACTACCTTTCCACAAAAGGAGATAAAATTGTTACCCGCTTCTCTTTCCTTCTCAAATGCAACCTTACAAGCAGTCGACTGACACAAATGTCAATATTTATCCAACCTTGTATTATTGAATCATGGTACGAGAGCAAGCTAAATGAGAATAAGAAAAAGAAAACAAGCAAATGTCAATCAAACCTTCTTAAACACCCCAATGTGCGCTCTTGACAGTTATTCATAAACACAAAACGTTAAAATCGAGTTTATGACTCAATGAGAACGTAATACTAGTTAGCTTGGACTCAATTTGTTTAATTTGATTAAATATGGTTTTATTTGCTTAATTATTATGAATAATCGCGAACATATTATCCGTATATACTGTAAAAATGTACATATGTGCATACTATATAAAATTATAAAGTGGAAAAGCGAACTTATACTCTTATTATTCCTGACACTGAGTGCCAAAATTTCATAACCAAATTGTGCGCACATAATCCGGAATAAATCATTATTTAAGTGCTACCAAAACTTAATTTCATGAGCTTATTTAGACTGAATTATGTACATACATATGCATTAACTATTTCTGTTCGACTGAGCATTTCGAATATTAAATATTTGATAACTGAATACGAGCATTTTTAATTTTCTAAATTGAATGGCTTCTGCCGTAATTCAAATAAAACAATTAAATTCTTGTACACACATACTACATATTAAAACACACATGAACGAACATATTTATGCATATGCTGTAACCAAGGCGTATTTAACAAGGTGGTGTTGGCCGTATATAAGTAAAAAATTATACTAACAAATTATACGCTGATGTCCATACTGTCATTGGTATGAGTTACAACAAACACATCATTTTGAGGTAATGGCCTCCACGGCGAAAAACTCAGCTGTCGCCCCAACACCACCTTGTTTAATACACCTTGGCTGTAACTACCCAGCTAGCGAAATTGCCAGAAATCTATTAGATACCCGTCTGGCTCGTCGGCAAAAAAGTCAGAAATCTGTATGATTTTGGCCGATATCGGTCAGAGAAGCGTATGGAGAGGTTGGCAAGAAGTCTAACCGACACGAGGTGGGAAATTCTGACCGACGATTCTGACGGATATCTAACATATGTATGTCTGACCAAATAATCATGGAAGCTAAGAATTATCAGACGTGTATGCCCGAAATCGGACATAGTTCGATCAGACATATCGGATAAGGAAATAAATAAAATTCTCTAGACATTTCGCCCAGAAATCGGTACGAAACCTCTAAGACTTGTCTAAATAGTCAACTTTTTATTCCGACTTCAGCAATTGTGTGGCAAATGTGCTAGCTGGGTAAATATCTAGCTGCCATTTATAATTTTGCCAGCATTTACTTTTAATTCGCATGCTTTTGTCCAATTGAATGATTTTATGTATAGGCGTAATGGTTTAATGCACTACAGTGCATAGGCAAATTGAATACACACTATTCAATTAAACCACTTAATGCGCAATACGTTGAACATGTCGACAAATCGCCAGTCGGAGAATGCGATTATTGTTAAATTGAATTTGACTTTTTGATTGCTATTTTCTTTGCACAAGATTTTTCGCACAAATCAGTTAGTAGGATTCAGCTCCAATTAATGCAAATATTTTTTTCTTCATAACTATGTATGTATGTATATTCTGTAAGTAGAGAACTACTATTATACCTGTTTTTGTATTAATTGCGTTGAATCTAACAAACAGTTAAATATGTATGTTTTCGGATTTGATTTTTTAATTCTGATTCTTTTGAAGATAGTGTGGGGTATGTACGCGTAAGGGATGCCAATATTAGCGGCAAAATGTGATCCCAGTATTTCGGCATAAAACCGTTCGGGGTAAAACCGTTCTCTCAATTCGTCGGCCATGATTTTTTTTTTTTAAGTTTGCAAAAAAGGAGTTTTCAAAGTTATTGTTGTTTGAGTTTGAAAATGAGAATGTGTGTGTGAATTTGTGTGTAAAATTTTAAAATTAAATTGCTTGCAAACGTCAAGAATTTGCAAAATTCCTCTCAGCGGTTCTACCTTCCTATTTTTTTATCATGGCTACACACGTACATACGAAAGAAAAGGAACATGTAAATGCTACTTCTCTGATACATTTTAATATACGGGGACATATAAAAAAGTGGCATTTACATTTGCAAATGCATATCTTGTAAAAGCCCGATTGTGCTGCAAATAGTATCGCACAATACGTCCAACCACTTAAATTTTTGTACAAGACTGAAAATATTACAAAAATTCCACTTCAAATTTATCAAGAAATGTACTCAAAACAACGACAACGTACATTCGCTTGCAATTCGCTAGAATTTGAATTTATTCGTGGAAATTCATGACTACGCATGAATGGTTCACACTAATCTATATATATAAAATAATAGCCGTTGTCGTTGTTCGGAGTTAACTCAAAAACTACTGCATAGATATTAGTCAAATTTTCAGAGGTTATACCTTGCATATATGGTCCTATTATAGGCTACCAGAAAATTCGATAGGTGGTGCTGGGGTCGATTTATTTATAAAAATCGTATTTATGAACCGATTTCTTTTAAATCTTTAAAATCAAAATGAAAGCTACCAGCATGATGGCAAACACGTTTACCAAAACTAGACCCGCTAGGTGGCGCGGGAGTCGAGTTATTTAACCGACTAATAGAAAATACGTTTACCAAAAACGGAGCCGCTAGATGGCGCGGGAGGCGAGTTATTTATATAAGCTGTATTTATGAACCGATTTCGTAAGCATGATGAAAAGGGCACTTGCGAAAAGCGGACCCGCTAGGTGGTGCTGAAGTCGAGTTAATTATAGGTGCGTTCGTTTAAAATCTCCAACAAAAACCAACCAACTGCCAAATTCCGGCGAAATGTCATCTGTTCGCTCACAAGAGAGAAATATCCAAAATAGTACGCGAACAGAAAATTTGCAGAAACTTGCAAGTTAGACGAACAGCTGATATAATTTTTGTTTACATTCAAAAGTGTAAAATTTAAAACGTACGAAAATTCATTACAAAGTGGTATCCTGGCACAGTTTATTGATTAAACAAATAACTACTTACTTCTTACAAGTTTAATTAGTCGCATTTTGTAATTTTTAACTTCCAAACCATCAAATTCAATTTTGTGATTTGCGTAAATGCCAACCAGCTGTTTTTGATCAGCTGTTTTCCTGTTGGCAAATTGCTGTTGGCAAAAATTTTTCCAGCAGAAACCAGCAGCTTCCCCTCAAAATGAAATGTCACTTTGCTTTCTCAATTTCCCCTACTTTGCAAGTTTTTTGCGTACGCGAACGCAAAAACTTGTAAGTTTTGGTTAAACATGAACAATTAACAGCTACGCGAACGAACCTTATAAAAGCCGTATTTATGAACTTATTTTGTTAATACACACTCGAAACGTTTATTACTTTCATGATGATTTTTTTTCATTCGAAACATATTCAGCCTTATCATGAGTTTCATCTTCCCTGAACCGGTTCACTTTTCGCTTTTGGTTTTCATGTACTTACTATGGGGGGAATAAAAATTTTCGCGTGAATTTTTTTTCGGATCAAACTCAGGGTAAGGAAGATTACATACATATAATGATAGCCATTTCCGTTTTTCGGACTAAACTCAAAAACCACTCAATAGAGCCCAGTCAAATTGTCGGAGGTCCTATTATGGGCTACTAGAAAACAAGCTGGTGGCGCTGGAGTAGAGTTACTTATATAAAAGTCGTATTTATTAACAGATTTCGTTCAAATTCGCAGCGTGACTATCTGTATTATGAAAAATTCCTTTGCTAAAAATGGACCCGCGTTGAAGTTAAGGTATTTAGAAAATCCGTATTTTTTATACAATCTGATTAGAATTCATAATTCGTATTCATTTCATGACAAGCAAAGGTTTTGCAGAAAAGGGACCCAATGGATGACGCTGCACCCGAAATATACAGAAACCCCCACGGGGTTTGTCTATCTTAGACGAATTTACTTTTCAGATGGCTAAATCAAGGATGCGATTAAGTATGCATATAAAGACCGTAACACTGTGTAAGCGTGATCTTGCATCTACCTCCGATTGACGAAGATGCTCGAGGCGGCCGTTATTACAGCAGTAAGACTCAAAGTAACCAATTCATAAATATTAGGACGAAAACGCACTCGGGCAAAAAAGAAGGCACGTCCCTGTTGCGCACTTTCGCTACAATTATAACGAGTTGTCCCTTCTTGTTATCTACGTTCTTTGGTAATATATTTTATCCGAGATTTTGCTTTTTCGAGCTCTGGGGGAGGAGCGGGGCGAGCGCCCCATGGCAATCTGCACAGCTTCAGCTAGATTTTCAACTTTTTATTTAGATTTTTTAGACTTTTTTTTAGTACGCAGTTTGATAGCCCATTAAATTTCAGGGTAATAATGTGCAAGTTTAAAGGGGCTAAATAATCGCGTTGATTTTTAAATTTATTTTTTTTTCTTGTACACATTTGGTCGGTTGTCGGAAATGCTAAATTACGTTCTGCTAAGAAGACGCATAGCAATATTTTTTGCGTTCATTATATTTTCAATGATGTCTTAAAAAAGTCGCTTACTTTTTTCTGACTTTTTATGCTGCTACAGCTTTTTTGATACTTTTGCGAGCGTGCGTGTTGCAATAGATCAGCTCTTCCTGATTTGGCTTTTAATGTGCAATTGCAAACAATTAGCCTCGTAACCTCAAGTGTTTACACAACCAGCCTTTGAACACGGGATCCTTATTCCAAGAATCAAAAAAAAATGCCATTTGTCATCTGTGTCCAAAGAATAAATATCCTTCCAAAAACTGTATTATCAGTGAAGTTGTTTATTGAAACTACCTTCCTTTTTGTGTCATGGTGGTTACCATGGTACAATAATTACAGGTATTGTCTTCCCAGAGAGCGCATATTCCGATCTGCCTTACTTAAAAAATATCAATCTTGCCCACACTAAAAAGTTTACTGCTAGGGAAAAGGGATATTTCCATACCCCATATACCATATAGGTAGACGTATTTTTTTAGACAAACCATCTTGCATAGAACTTATTTAATTGGCAAAAGCGGGAAAAACATTTGCTTGTAAATAAATTCAAAACTTGTATAACTCACTCCATTTGAAACATTTTTTTTCTTGAAAAATTATAAAAACTAATTTGAGCGAAAACAAATAGCGAATCCAAATAAAAGTAAAATAATCAACATTGAACTGCGTCAAAATGAAAATAAGGGAGCATGGTGGAAACCATGATACAAAAAAGGAGGTAGTTTCACTCAATGATTTTGGTCGCCATGTTAGCCATTTGACTTTTGCTGGCATTATGACATTTTCGAAGAAATCAAGCTACCAGCTACAATAAATAAATGACTTTTTAACTGCTTTTTGAAAATTTTCAAACAGAAAAATATTCATACAAAGAAAAATATAAAGCTTTTATTAAAACAATAAAAAGAAAAAATGAGATGCGCGTTTAAAGGCTGCACAAATTCCGTACATTTGTGCAAAGATTCCGGGTTGAAGTTTTTTAAAATTCCCAAAGCTCCCTTTTATCAGACGTAAGTGGTTAGAAGCTTGTGACGTCGATGAAAAAAATCTTCCGAAAGTTCCGTTTATTTGCTCAATTTCTGATTTATTTGCTGATTTGTTTATGCACACGTGTATAGTAATGTATGTATGTTAATTTGTTTCAAAACTACGCAAATAAAAGTTATCACGGAAAGAATAATTCTCTTGTTTGTTACACTAATGCCATAAAACGGCGTGTGTTTTTGTAATCATAATTGCTAAAAACAGCAAGAATGCTAGTATCCGTAAAAAATTGTAAACTGGAACTATCTTTTTCTTATCAGGCACGAGGATCGTTAGAAAATACTATGGCCCATTAAAAACAGCAGATACTCCCATCCCGAAATACAATCATTTAGATTTTATTCCTAACAATGTGGCAACGCCGCTTGTAATATGTACAAGTTATGAAACTTCAAAAATGCCTGTATCCGTCAAAGAAATTTTAAGTGAAATTACCTTCTTTTTTGTATCATGGTGGAAACCACTTAATATTGTTTTTTCGCTCTCCTGAAAAATTTTTAATTTTTAAAGAGTTTGTTTTGTCAAATGTCGACATAAATGTTTACTGAAAGGTATAATACCGAATTTTCGCGAAACTAATACAGCTTTGTAAAATGACGTTGAGCAATACCATAAGCTGTGTCAGGATTGGGAAAGACCTCTCCGAGCTATTTGATACCAAACGAGGTTTCGGAAAAGGTGACTCCCTTTCGTGTGATTTCTTTAATCTGACCTTGGAGAAGATAATAAAAGCCGCAGAACTCAACCGCTCAGGGACAATACTTTACAAGAACGTACAATCGCTGGCGTATGCCGACGACTTCGATATTATCGGTAAAAACAAGGGCTTCGTATGTTCTTGGGATTAAATAGAGAAACAAAGCAAATGGGTCTGGTAGTGAACGAGGAGAAAACGAAGTCTCCTGTCATCACACAAACAGTCAGAGCATACCGGTCTTGGCACACACGTCACTGTTGACAGTTACAAGTTTGAAAAATGACAGTACCACCGGGAATGCGCGATTTGATATTCTATAATTCTTGGGTGGCACCGTCAATGCTACCGCAATTTTGGTCTTGTCAAATCATATATTTTTACAAGTTTACACAACTAAAGCACGTTTTCTATCGAAAAATTTAATATGTACATATTAAAAAATTTACTGCTTTGACAGTTTCTTTTATCCTCCTATTTGTCGTTGTTTGCTTTTACTTGAGAAATGTCATCGCCGACAGGACGGCGCAATCTTGTACGGGTATTCTATCATTCTTGACTTGTCAATGAGTAAATATATAAAGACAGATTAGTTTTAATAGAGTGATGGACAAGTAAACAAGCTAATTTAATTTGAAGTGCAATAAATTTGTGGGTTGTGAACACACTTGACCACGTTTTAAATTTATTGGGCTTCAAAACTGCATCTAAAAAAAAAAATTCTAAAAAATCTGACTAAAAAATTGGAAATTTGCACGAACATTTATTGATTTTTCCAAAGTTTTGAAAGAATCTAGAAATTACCTTTTCATGTGTTTTGTTATAGTATGAACTATATTTTTATAAAAAATAGTAAAAAAAAATTAAATTAAAAATACTGTATATTGACAATAGGAAAGATTCTCTATGTGAAAAAATGTTTTTTAAACCAGTGAAATGAATTTATGTTTAAAACATTTTGTTTCTTTATTGAAAAATAATAAATTAGAAAAAACCATTTCTTTTTTATTACTGCAAATAAAATATTTTTGGTACTCTCAAAACCGTTTTGGTACGTTTTTTTGTAGAGGAAAAAATATGTCAGTGGCAACACTGGCATTAACACCAATAATAGATGTGTATAGTAATTTCTCCAGTAAAAAAGTGCAGCGAGAGCGTAAAAGCAAAATAGAGCGTGAAAGTGAGAAAAAGAGAAAACTTGCAGAAAAAGTTATTGAACACAACACTAGTAGAAACTTGCAAGTGAACAGTCGTTGCACTGTTTTGACATTCTGCTGTAACCGTTTTACTATTTACAAATCAGTTTTAAACACTTTGCTTTACACACAAGCACTTACACAGTCCAGTACATCATTAATATTTTGATTTCCAGTCATTTTACTTTTGTTTACGCTTAACCAATTCGACAAATGGCAGCTTTTGACTTTTATTCTTCTTCTTCTCCTGCTAGCTAATTTCTGCTAGTAAGCATTTCACTAGCAAGAATTTATCTCTCGATCCAGTGCTCTCTTGCAAATTTTTGGGGTTATTATACACTTTTCCAGTAAAAATTTGCAGGTTCCAGTACAAATTAGTACTGACTATTTGTTACTATACACACCTATTAATGTAGCCTTGAAATCCAACAGAGAATCACAATCACTCTTGCCAACTGAGTAGGCAATTGAGAAGTAAAGTCCTCTCTCGTCGTATAAAGATCACACTCTATACGTCACTCGTCATTAATGTGACCAACTATTTCATAGCTCAAGTACAGGTTAGGTGTTGTTAAGTTAACGCCGCGGGCCGATTACGAAATTTCGAATGCAGCTAATTTCAATCCCTGAGAGCTCAGTGTTTGTTCAGAAGTGCGAGCCAAAATGCTTCCATCTTAGCCTATCGAAGGTTGGACATTCTAAAAGAAAGTGTGGAGATGATTCTACTTCATTTTCCTCTTGACAGCTGATTAAAAAAGGATCAGTTGAAATTCCTAGTCTCACCGCATGCATACCGATCGCACAATGGCCTGTCAGAACCCCCATCACTAGCCCTTGAGAGGTAACGTGTTTTAAAGTGCCCTATAAAAACATTTTCTGCAGCAGAGAAACATCTTCTTTTCCTTTTTTATGTCACAAAAGGCCCCGGTTTTCCTTAGGCCTATAGCAGTTCGTGCTGCGACAATTCTGTCTGCAATATCCACAGGCGCCGTGATCAATATATGTATGTTAAGCGCCAGTCTGGGTGTGGTTCCTAATGCTCCGCTAATTCCTGTTTTACAAGTGTAGCCTTCTCTAGTGAGTTCCACCAGACAACGGCTCCTTGAAATAATATGGGCTTAAATCTGGTTTCCTAAAGCTAATAAATTAATTTGGGCGAGAAACCTCACCTTTTACCGATAGCCCCCCTACAGCAGTACCAGGAAACCGACACTTTTCTAACCCTTTCCTCAAAGTTAGGCTTCTACGACAGCCGCCGTTGATCGCTCACCTAGTTACCTGGGTCAGATAACCTAGAGCCAGATCGAAAAGTGTGTATAGAAATCGTCCCTTAACCAAAAGTTGCACATCATCTACATAGGCGATCACCCGACTGCCCACTTTTTCCAGTTTCTCCAGAAGGTCGTTTACAACCGCAATCCAGAGCAGGGGAGAGAGAAAACCACCTTGTGGAGTGCTCCTAATATAGGGCTGCCATAATCCTGAACCCATCGACCAGGACACTTACCATTCCTTTTAAATTTTCGACTACTAATGACACGAAGTTAGCTGTAGATAACCCTTATTATGTTGATTTCAATCCTCAGATTATGAATTTACTTGACTATTGCCTCTGGAGTGACATTGTTGAAGGCCCCTTCGATATCGAAGAAGGCCCCTACTCTATAATCTTTATATGTGAAGGGTTCCTCTGACCACTTTACCAATGTGTACACGGCGGTATTCTTGCCATAAGCATATTGAGCTCTTGAAAGACAGTCACGAGGGATCGCGTTTCTTATGTACAGTTCTGTTAGTCTCTCTAGCGTTTTTAGCAAAAACGAATAGAGACTGATTGGCCTAAAATACCTAGTGGAAACATAAGCGCATTTTCCGGCCTTCAGGATGAACGCAAAAATGACTACCCTCCAAGCCTTGGGGATGTACCCGGTCCTCACGCAGTTCGCATAAATAGGATCCAACCAATTGCACGACACCTTCAGAGCCCTTTGCTGCTGCGCAGGTATGATTCCATCGGTCCTCGGCGACTTTAATGGTTTGAACGAAGTAATCGCCCAGGCCATGTGACGATCGTCCAGAAGATCGAAGAAGTACAGAACCTGGGGGGAGATTCTGATACCAGTTAGTGACAATTTTCGAATCGTTGCTACACGTTTTGACGCAAAAACATTTATATCATGCGTCAAAAAGTGCGATAGGGACCCAAAAATTGTCCCCAACTGGTTACAAATTCTCCCTCCTGAATTACAAAGTATCGCAAAGAAGTACATTTCACTGTACTTCGAAGTACGTAGTACAAGAGCGAGAAAAGAAGTACTGTACTTTCGAAAGAACTACGGTTGGTCACATTATGTATGCTGCCGCTGTGGTGTAGTGGTAAGCAGTGCGTGCTACCACTCCGCAGCGCCTGGGTTCAAGCCGGGGTCAAGGCAACATCACAAAAAAATTTAAAAAAATGTTTTTTCTTAACAGCGGTCGTCCCTCGGCAGGCAATGCCAAACCTCGGAGTGCATTCTCATAAAAATACAATCGCCGTTCGGAGTCGGCGTAAAACTGTAGGTCCCACCGCTTTGTGGCAATATCAAGGCGCACTCCACAAATCATAGGTGAAGCTCGGCCAAACACTAGCATATGTGTTGCTGCCTGTATGCCTGGAAAGTGAAATTTTTTCACTTTGAATTACTATCTTTCCAGCACTGCTTTTAAAGAAATTAATTCAGTGATTAAAAAAATTCTCGGTAACTTGGATTAATGTCATACTAATACTGTATCAAACGATTATTTTAAGTTGATAAAGGATTCATGGTATGAAATTGCCGTCGAGGTTTTTTGGATGTGTACTACTAAAATCGGTTTATTTTTATACACATTTACAATTTGTGATGGGCTTTAGACACAACTTAACTTTGTCCAACTGACATACAAATCTCGTATGTCTAGGAGCATGATGAACTTCAATAATAAAGTAATATTACGTTCAAATTGGCCCCATTTAACTTGTTAAATGAAAAAGAGCTTTTTGTAAAACACAATCGTCCACATTAAACATTTGGAGTTAGCTTTGACGGTTGTTTGATTTCCAATAAAAAATATATAAAAAAATATTCAAAATCAAGTTTTTGTGTTTCAATTTGTTTTGTGCGAATGCCTGCTTCATGATATTAACGCGTACGGATTACTTAGAGACTTCA
This sequence comes from Rhagoletis pomonella, assembly GCF_013731165.1. Classification (NCBI taxonomy): domain Eukaryota; kingdom Metazoa; phylum Arthropoda; class Insecta; order Diptera; family Tephritidae; genus Rhagoletis; species Rhagoletis pomonella. Next base: position 12,906,869 of record NW_023458560.1, read on the forward strand.
AAATGTTTAGTGCGTTAACTGGTTTAAGCTCATTTAGCATGTTTTAACTCTTCAATTTGAACATAGTATAAAAGCATTTATACATTTTATTGTCTTTCAGAGCAATCAATATGCTGAAGAATTGTTATTTGTCAATCAAAATTAATTACTGGAAGTAAAAACGTACTTATAACTGGAGCAAATTTTACTATGCTTTTATTGTCCGTATTATAAGTGAAGACAAACTGTTGAAAGTGTAGAAGTCGTTAGACGCCAAAATCAGTCGACAGTAAATAAACAAAAGCGAAAGCAAAGCATTCAGGCGCGCTAGAATTCTGAACACTTTACCATGATATGCATAACTTCACACTTTCGATGCGAATTAAAAGTATGATTAAGGAAGCTAAATGCTATGAAATAGATGCAGTAAAATGAAATGGGACTATTGTAAAGGTACAGTCAGACGTTGCAATATTTCCAGCTTTTCCGTGCAATTCACTATGAAATTGAGAAATATAAATTTTACTTTTTCGTATGAACACCCAGAAAGATATTTTTTTTTAACGTTTCAGAAATAAAAGCAGCTAAATGCGGCTGCAACTGCAGCTTGCTCGTGCTTGGCTATGCAATGAGATGGTTTTGAAACATCGATATCATCAATGTCAAACTTGTTATGGATTCAACTTACCCAATATTTTTTGAAAAATTTCTAAACTGATCATGAATTCTTACAATAATTAAAATTATTTCTCATTACTTGGAGGAATATTTAGAAATTTTGAATTTACCGTGCAGTATTGACAATGCTAACCTAACCTTTGAAAAATGTTTAGCGGGGCGTATACGACAAACATTCATATTGCCAATTTGACATAAAATATTCATTTGTGAATTCGAATTCCACAGAAATCAGGTTGTTTAAACTTTTGGCTCCTTTGGGATGGTAAAACAGGAAGTCTAATTAAATACCGGGGAATGCTATGTATGTCCTTTACTGAATTAAGGAAAACTGCATAGGTTGGTACTGAAAAGGAGTAAATTTTCCTTAAATTTAACCAAGACTGAACAAGTTATCGAGCATGGAAACCAATGATATATCGATGTTTTTCTGGCGATAAATACATCGAATTTAATTTTTCTGTTGTATTGAAATATCGATATATCGATGTTACTACCCAAAATTTGGCATTCCTACTCATACTGTCAAAAAAATTTAGTATTTCCTTGTGGCAATTGTTTAGGGACTATCAATATCAAATTAATCTTCAAATTTAAAATAAAGTTCTCTTTAACCAGGGATGTGCCGGACGGAAAATCAAAGGGATAGGTACCCTGATTTCGGATGCCATGTAAAAAGTAAGAGCAGGATACGGATATCTGGCTATTTGGTATTCTGCTGTCCCTAATGAATTTCACAACATTTACGTTGTCTATTATTTTTTCGCCGTCCTGCCAGATTTATAAACAGAAATCGCTAGAATCTCGCTAAATCATTTCAATTCTCTAAACTCTTATAAAAAATAGCTTATTTTATAATTTAGCAGTTCAATTTTATTTGATAAAATTATAAAACAAATGTTTATAAAAAAGCAATAAGTTTTTCATCAAAAACTAGAAAAACAAATTCGCGTATGCGCTTTATGATTTTATAACAAGCTTTTTGGTGGCTTTGATTTCGGTAAATCCAAAGGATTAAAAATTGGTCATTAGAATGTCGGCATCGATTTCGTGACTGTTGAGCTTGTTGGAGTTTGTAAAATGTAGTCAATACAAAACTTGTTGGCATGTTTAAGCGTATACCTAACAATGTCAGCATGCAAATCCAAGGCAGAATCACTCTTGCCAACAAGTGCTACTTTGGACTGAGTAGGCAATTCAGGAGTAAAGTCCTTCAAAACGTATTCATCAAAATATGTGGAATTAAAAGCGCATTTGCATATAGCGAAGGTGGGCAAACGCGGCTCTTTGCTTAGCAAAGTGCGGCTCTTTTTACTTTCTCTTTGCTTAGAATATTTTGGCTCTTTTTTACTTTTTAAAATACATATTTATTTGCTGGGAATTCTTTTCCATTGTGTTGTTTTTTTTTATTGTATTCTTTTTATATAAACATACGCAAATTGGGATCGGAACATTACCCGCAATTGGAGATTGAAAATTGGCTTTCTGACTTAATGTTCTTTACCGATATGATGGAACATTTGCAAAACTTGAAGTTGTCTTTACGAGGAGAGAACAAAAATGTTTCTGATTTTTCGCAGATTATTTGAAGCTAAACTACGTCTTTTTATTCATGACTTCCAAAAAAGGATATTTCATTATTTGCCGATATGAAATTATTTAAATGTGCGTTTGCATACTTCATAAACCCTTTTTATGTGACATAATTGAGGATGAAGTTACAATATCCGAAATACTTCTTTTTAAGAAAAGCGAAGAAGAGTGGGATTTTTTGGAATAAAAAGAAGATAAGGCACTGGAAATGTAATTAAAGGTTTGCCATTGCTTGAATTCCGGCAACAAGTACCATATTTAAAATATCCGCTGTTGAAACAGCTAGGGTTCGAAATTTCAGACTTTGGTATCGATACTGAGTACTCATTCCAGCATCGAGCTCATGGTATCGATACTCTAAAAGTATCAGGGAAAAAGTATCGATACTACTCAGTATCGGATTCATTAAAATACGTTTTTTGGGATACTAAAATTATTTTGTTCTTCAATCGTATATCTAGTTATTTCCTGAAATTAAAACAATAGACATTTAAAATATTTGATTTTTATTTCACTGCAAAACTTACTTTCACGTTAGAACTAATTTTAACGTTAAATGTACATACATACATACACACATATTTACTTTCACGAATTTAATTTTTATTAAGAATTTTTGGAAACTTTGTGGGTATGCATTTTTGTAGCCTATTCAATTTTGTATAATATTGTGCAAGTTTTAATTAAAAGTCAACGGTAGTAGGCTACACGGAAAGTTGAATAGGTTACAAAACTGCATACCCTAAAAGTTTCTAAAAATTCTGTATTTTCGTGAACTTTAAAGTAAAGTTGTATGGCCTTATTCATAAAAATAAAAAAGGTTTATAAACTGAAAATTGTATGAAAGTGTCATTTTATTTAAGCTCTTTAAGCCTGCTTTATTTTTTATGAATAAGGCCATTAAACTTTAACTTATTAGGTTTATGTTATGTAACAGACTACACGAAATTTCAGTTTATTTTATGTGATGGACAAAATTGAATGATAGTAATCTATATAAGCAAAGAAAATGGGGTTGCCAATGGAAGAAAAAATTTAAAAAGTGTGTTTTTTTAAAAGTATTCGATACTACGAGTACTTTGGAAAGTATCGAGTAAAATCACCAATTAAGGTATCGAGTATTAAAGTACTCATTTTTATACCCTCAGTATCGATACTTACTCAATATCGATAGTATCGTTCGAACCCTAGAAACAGCTTCGAGCCGCATATTTTCAATTTTTGGTACAACGTATAACTGTGAGTCTTTGTACTCTACAATGAAATTCGTAAAGTCAAAATACCGTTCACAATTAGTTGCATCGTGTACCTGTTAATTATTGAAAGTTATAAAAACCATCAGCTTTTTGTGCTCGCGTACCCAAAAGACTTGCAAAGTAGGGGAAATTGAGTGAGCAAAATGACATTTCACTTCGAGGGGAAGCTGCTAGTTTCTGCGGGAAAAATTTTTGCCAACAGGAATTTGCCAACAAGAAAACAGCTAATCAAATACAGTTGGTTGGAATTTACGCAAATGAATCCCACGAAATGTGTTGGTCATGGGTATGATGGGCGCTCAACGATGGCGGGCAAAGATGCAGGTGTTCAGAAGTTGCTCAGACAAAAATTCCCTAAAGCTTTAAATTTTTATTGCGCCAGTCACAGGTTAAATCTGGTGGTCAACGATTTAAGTAATGTCTCGGTTATTAGAAACACAGTTGGCACTATCAAAGACATTATCGTTTTTTTCGCGAGTTTGCCATACGCCGAAGATATGCTCCAAATATCCACCTACTTTGTGAAGCGCGGTGGTCATAAAATACAAAAGTATCGGCATATAAAAAAAAAAATAAAAATGGTGGATATACTAGGTGGACTGGAAAATTATCTGTGGAGAGAAATGCGGTCACACGGAAAACAGCTCTCCAATTTCATTTAGCGGCAAAAAATAGATACAACTTTTTAATTGCGTTATTTCCAATTGCAAAATACGCAGCATTATTGGAGCCAATTGCCAATTCGTTTCAAGGGATCAGTTTGAATGTTGTGAAGTGTGGTGTATACATGAAAAAAAA
>NW_023458560.1:12911182-12924542 GCF_013731165.1 Rhagoletis pomonella
GGGATCAGTTTGAATGTTGTGAAGTGTGGTGTATACATGAAAAAAAAACTGATTAAATAGCGCAGCATCGTGAAGAAATTGATAATGGCATTCAAGAACTGTTGAGTGAGGTAGCTGCTGTTACAGATACGCTGGGAATGGAGTTGAAAGCACTAACAATATGCAACAGGCAAACTCAAAGAAATAATGCACGTACAGCCAGCGTTTTTTACATCATTTTTGCATCCACTACATACGCTACCCATCTCTAAAACAGATTTTCAAGACAAAATGGGATCGATTGGGAAGTTTTATGAATTGGAGGGCTTAGCCGTAGAATCCTAAGTGTGGTATGCTCCGGCTGAATGAAAGCTCGTTGGGATAGAAGAAATGGCAGCTGAAAGCAAAATTCTTTACCCGATAACAATATATATAATATATATAAATATTGCCACTGATATAACTTATATCTAGCGACCAAAATGTAAGCAGGACAGCAATAAATTTTATCCTGTGAAGACGGCCAGTTACATATATAGGGCAGGCACAAAATGAAAGCTTTCGCTGGCCAAGTCTGTTTTACAACCACTTTTTACTCACTTAAATAAAGAGCTTATTGAAACCGAAAACAATTTAAATGAGAATTAAATGAAAAATTTAATTTAATTTAATTTCCACTTATGTGAATTTGGAGAAACGCAGATTAATTGAAAAAAGTTAGGAACTTCCTATTCCTCCTAAACGAAATCTGTATTCCTATAGATTATTTTTAACTTTTTAGTTCACATTGTAATAAAAGCGGATTAATAGTTTTTTAAACTATAATTTTATTTTGATCTTTTTACAGCCAGTTTCACCAAATTATTTAAGTGAAAATTACTTTAATTTCGGTTTCACCAATCAATTATAATTTTAATTTAAGTGACCTATGCTCTGCACTTAAATAAAAGTTAAATCAGAATAACCACACTCAGAGGTGTTACACGTTTAATCACCTGATCATTGTGCATCTGCTGCTTACTTGTATACCAGCCCTGCTTTTACAACACAGCGTGCCAAAGCTTTCAAAAGCTCTCAGTACAAATGAAAGCGAAAGCTAGTCCTAGTCTGTTTTACAACCACTTTTTACTCACTTAAATAAATAGTTTATTGAAACTGAAAATTATTTAAATGAGAATTAAATACAAAATTAAATTAAAGTTAATTTCCACTTAAATAGTTTGGTGAAACTGGCTGTGAGTGTGGTTATTCTGATTAAATTTTTATTTAAGTGAAGAGCATGGGTCAGTTAACTCAAAATTAAAAACCAATTAAAATTGATTGCCGAAACCAAAAATTTTTCATTTTTCACTTAAATTAATTTGGTGAAACGCAGCCTTAGATATTTTTGAAGAAATATATTTTTAGGTATTTTGTTTGGCTATTTTTATCTATTTTATTCGAAGAATTTAGCTATAAGCCTCAACCCCTTCTGGCAACACTTATAGCGAAATTTTTCACCTTTTCACGTTTTCGTTTGACGCTAAAAACTTTCGCATTCCAATTTCAACAGAATGTGCAACAATTTTTTTAATATTTTACTTAAGCCCAAAATACAATATCGCAGTGGCAGTGACAGTTTTCAAAATCAGCTGTTATTGCGAATATTGGCAGTCACTGCCGCAGCAAACACAATACGGCGTTGTCAGTGACTGACTGCTTTTTTGGTACATTCCCTTTTGTTTGTTTACACTTTTGTTGTTGCCTTTTAGGCTTCGGTGACATAAATAGAAGTTGGGCCCGTTTCATATATGTCAAATTCAACATGCGAAGTTTGCTGCGATGAAAGCAGTGGCCGTGAATTTAGAATTTGGGATAAACTGAGCATTACTACCAACTGCCACTGCTGTATTGTGAGTCGCTTCATTGGACACCACACTTTCTAAAAAACAACTGATTTCGAAAAACTGCCATTTCCACTGTGTTATTAGCTTTGGGTTCTTTCCCGTACGCAACGCGGGTGCCCAACACAGCCCAAAATGTGTAATAGAGAACGAAAGTTGGTACGTATTGGATCGTAAGTGTGTTCTTCTTCCTGCCCGAAACAGCCGGGACTTTTTCTCCGGGTAAAAATGGATAAAGTGTCGAAGTGCATATCAGCTGTTTTGTGTTTACATGTTGCCTTAATTTACTTGGTAAATTTAAGGTATAGTGAATGGCCTGTTGATGCATTTTCAATCTTTATATACTTAAAATCAAATTTGTGAAACCAAAATTTAATTTCCAAGTGTTTGCATTTAAAAACAAAAACCACATGAATCAGCTGTTTCTCAAATTCTGGGCAAGAAATGTGGTTTTTTGCGTCCCCCCGTACTTCTGGAATTTGTTCAATTTTTGAGAGCAAACTTTTTGCTCTTTTTTTGGTCAATTTTTCTTTCGTTTGGTCCATTGGTGCAATTTGTTATATAGGTTATCATCACCCTTTCACTTCATGCAATAATTTTTAATTTTTTCTATTTAATTGATGAATTTTGGCAATACCTGCTAAAAGTTTGAATAAGCCACTGATCTTTAAATATGGCATCGCTAATCATCTGGTAAAGCACGCTTCAAAAAATTCCGCGGTTTCTTGCTAATTTCAATTAAATGATCAATTTAAATGTTCCTTTGAATTCATTTATTTATGCCGAGTTTCTACTAGGCAATGAAATAACAAAAAATGTATGTCATTTGAAAAAATGCCATGTGGAGGCGATTGATTATTTGTTAATGCCCGACTTTGTCATTTTTGCCATTTAATCCCTAGTGGAAATCCAGCATTAGTTCTGAAAACTTGTAAGTACATTAATACGTATCGTCGCCTGGGTATAAGATTGTCGTAAGCGCCATTTTGAAGATTTTTAGTTCTAGATGCAGTTACATTTTAAAATAAGGCCTTTCGATTGATGTTATCAGTTTTTAGATATCTCTTTTAGTTTCCGAGATATTGACTAAAATTTTTTCGATAACTTAGTAAAAATTTAGATAGTGATGCAGCCATATTAAACTAATCAATATCTTAAAAATGGCGTTCTCCATTTTTGGATATCTCCTTTAGTTTTCGAGATATTGAGTAAAAAATGTCGTTAATTTGGTAGAAATTTTTGATCACATTTTGTCGTATTTCATACAAAGTGGCTGCCAAATTGTGGACAAATGACGCTTACGACAAAATTTTACTAAAGAAAATCCTTCATAAAATCAAAACTAATTAACAATAACCATTAAGAATTAAATAATTCAAGAATTTTGTGAACTAGTAACATTTTCAGAGACTTTGGAGAAAATCTACATTCGCGTTTTTGAGAAATTGTATTCCAAACTTCAATCACGATTTTCCACAACCTGCCGAAATTAACATACGACAATCTTTTACCCAGGCGACGGTATGTATATTCAATTTATCCTTATAGGTAAATATTATAAATGTTTCTTTAAAAAATATTTAATACACTTACATATGTCTTTTTTATGCGGTAATTGAGTTCCTCAGAAAGCCGCCTACAAAAAATCCGCATACCTAAAACAGTTCTTTGCTTTCATACAAAACCAGGGGATGCGTTCCAGGAATATGAAAAAATAAAAATGTCCATAATAAAACAGAATGAAAACCTTTGTCAGTTTGCTTCGCACCCTACTTAAGGGTCACGAATCCTTGATAATACTAATAAGCGAAAATTTATGTGATTGAAAAAAAAAATTTTATTAATATTTAGAAATTTTCCCAGAAAAACTAAAATACTTTGAGGCAAATTTATTGTTGACAAAAGCACAGGGAAAGTTGTGCCCAGGATCGTGTTGCACGCTAAGTTTTCAGATCCACTGAAAAATAACAATAAACCTCCGCTCAATTATGATAAACGCATTGTGGTAGCAAAGGATGGCAAAGTCCTTGATAAGGATTTGGTTTCATTTTTCGGAATCGGTTAATATCCGGTTACAGAGCCTTTCGAGAAGAGGAACTTGTACAATCTAATAATATAATTAACTGGCAAATATTTGTTCTAAATTACCATAATACAAGTTGTATGTTCGTATTCTAAAATCATTGGGAAAAACGTCCTTTATTTTACGTTCGTTAATATGGTCACCGTACGTATACGCCAAACGTAGTACCGCTTATACGATGGTAAATAAATTTAAAAAAAGTGTAAAAAACCGATTTTTTCAAAACTGTGGAATGGTATTTTCACTGAACCTACTTGCTATAAGAGTATTATTAATCTTAGCTTAAATCAATAAAGTAAGCAGTAATGGAAAAAGAATAACCAAATCCCTTTTTTATTGTACATACATGACGTGGTATTGGATTCTGCATATACGAGGTATTTATATATGTACCAGGGTTGTTGCGAATATTATTCCAAAATAAAAGTCCTTTCCGGATAATGAACAAACGGCCTATCCAAATTAAACAAATTTGGTCATATAAAAGAGGACTTAAATAGCTTTTAAACAGAAATAACGAACGACCTCTATTTATATTTTTTTATAATTTAATACTAAAGAAATGCATATACCTGACACAAGGTTTGTTCTATGGTAATTAATTAACATTTTTTGTTGAAATATTTTTCAATATGTGGCTTTCCTCGTTTAGACATTTCAGTTTTAAAGCTATTAAAGTCCTCTTTCATTTGATACCAAACTTATTTAATTTGGATAAGCGGTTTGTTTATTATCCGGAAAGGACTTTTATTTCGGAATAATATTCGCAACAACCCTGCTATCTAAGTATGTATTCATTTGAAGTAGTCTTCTGTATACTGTATATTATAAAACAAATACATACATATGTAAATATTCTCACTTTGTTTCACTGCTGGGGCTGCCACTGCTGCTGCTACTCTCCTCATCCTCGACAGGTATAGCTGGCCTATTCCAATTAAAAACAAGTAAAAAGGGGCTGTCGTCGGCTACCCCGAAGCCTTCATACCTTTCATGAAAACAAAAAAGCTATCTTTCATCTATTACTTCTTACTGAATTTTCAGCGTAAAAATATTCAATATGAAAATACTACTTATTTTTTTATAAATATCTAATAAATATTTACATCGTACATACAAATTTACTTATGTGTTCAGTTAATTTTTATACGCGAGCGCACTTGTGCACAAGGGTATATTAACTTTGTTCACATAACGGTTGTTTGTAACAGCCAACACGAATCGAGATAGATATAGACAAATGTATACATAAATGCTCAGAATGAATAGAGAAGTCGATTAAGCCATGTCTGTCTGTCCGTCCGCCCGTGTACACGATAACTCGAGCAAAAATTGAGATATCTCAACGAAATTTGGTACGTAGGTTTCCATTTATCCAAGGTAGGTTGGTATTGAAAATGGGTGAAATCGGACTGCAACAACGCCCAATTCCCATATAACGGTAATTTTCAGAAATACGAAAACTGCGATATTTTAGTAACTACTGAAGCTTATTCACTCAAACTTTATATTTACAATAAATTTTAGACGAAAAATAACAATTTTTTAAATTTTTGGAAAATGGGCGTAGCCACGCCCACTTATGGTTACATGTGTATATAATGGTAACCGCTGCATCAATTTCTTCCAAACTTGGCACACATTTTAACCTTGGTACAACGTATCAAGTGGCGGAATATTTTTAAAATCGGACAATAACCACGCCCACATCCCATATAACGGTAATTTAGAAAAATACAAAATCTTCGATAAATCGGTAAATATTAAAGCTAATTTATTCAAAATTGATGCTTGCAACAATTCTTTACCAAGAAATACGTTTATGGTAAAATTTTGGAAAATGGGCGTGGCACCGCCCACTTATGATCACATATATGTATCTCGGTAACCGTTCGGAATGATTATAGTGTTTGCCATATAAAAGCAAACCGTTGAAAATCATTGAAATCGGGCTGAAATTACGGCCGCTTTTCATATAACGGTAAATTTCAGAAATGCTTCAAACTTCAATATTTTGAAATTTAAGGACGCTAATTTACTCAAAATTGGTACACCCCTTACCATTTAGCGGTAGCTTTCGGAAAGGTGAAAAAACATTTATTTAATACTTGCGCCGGGTATTTAATGATCGGCTCCACCCGAACTTAGACTTTCTTACTTGTTATTTTATTCTTTATTTAATTTTTATCTACTATAAATACATTAAATAAAACAAAAACACTTATGATAAAGTAAATTAAGGTGTTCTACAACAAAGTGTGTAAATATAAACGCATGTGGTACATATGAAAATATAATAACATTAATCGCCAACACTAAAAAATATCCCGTCATGGTCGCTTTATGACGTTTCATATGTTATCGCCCTTGTTCTGTCTGTAGAAAAACTTGCCAATAACCAATCAATCGCGGTTTGTTGCTTTGTAATAGGAAGATGTTCCAGTAAGGAATGCAATCCTAGTTGGCTTAAGCGCGTTCCAAGAACATCATTTGACGTAATGCGACAGACATTAAAGTCTCCAACAACTATTAATTCTCCATTATTTCTATTACTCAGCTCCTTTATATCTTCTTCCAATATTCTTCTAAATGCTGGTAATGAAAAAGATGGACTTCTGTATACTACAGCGATTGCCAAGTCTGGTTTTGATATCGCCAGAAACTGATACACTTTTCCGGCTACATGATGACTTTTAATGAAACTTGTGGTAAAGCAACTTTCATGACCAGTTTTACAATAAATTACTCCATTCAGTGAGCGGCTTTGTCCAGTTTGAGTTGCTCCATCGATACGCACTACAATACTACAGCCTTCGATTTGTAATTCTTCTTCTGGACGGGTCCAAGTCTCGGCAAAACAAATGATATCCGCTGAACAAATAAGGTGGTCACTTCTAATATCATTGATATGCTTTCTTAAGCTTCTTATGTTTTGATAGTACAATAGAAGAATGTTGTCTGGGCGCTCAATTGCAAATTTGTAGTGTGGTAGGTCTAGGTGGAATAAAATTACCTACAATAAATAGTCCTGAAGCACTTGTTGTTCTACTGCATCCGACGTACAAAGCTGATCGGCTCATTCCCTTCTTAGTATGAATAGCAACCAATCTGTAGGTTGTTCCTTGGCTTTTGTGTATTGTTATTGCCTCTGCTGGTATTATAGGGAACTGCCTTCTTTCTATCGAGACTTGTTCATTTCTTCTATATTGGAAGGTGCGCACTACTTTTTCAATTGGTGTCCAGCTCGATTCGTGGGGTGAGGCTTTTTGGAACGTGCTATTACTCCAATTCCTGGCTCGGAAAAGTGCATCCAAAGAATTACTGGTGGCCGTTCGGGGCCTCGATGGTCAATTTGCATTAGTCGGCCCGTAGCTCCATTTACCAAACCATCTGCAGTATTAATGTTGACCGTAAACATGTATTTTGCAGAGGTTTTCAGTTGTAAACCGTAGCATATTCCTTGTGTCTCCGATATTTTAAAACTCTTAATGGCATCCAATATAACCGTTTTACTCCGCTCCGAAAGAGAGTTCGCCTTCACACTGTCTTTCGCTGTAGAGATGAACTCTTCTGTGGCGATTTTAGCCAATCTTCCAGTATTATATAGAGATACATCCGCTTTGGAATAAAAAAGATGAATACAGTCGTTGGGTATCTCGTTAAAATTGGTTTCTCTTGCTTTAATGAGCTCGATATCATCAGATGTCATATTTCCTTCGGACATGTTGTTGAGAGCAACGGCAAATGCCTGATCTTCTCTTTGGCGCATTATTTCGGTGAGTTCGAAGAAACGAAACAAATCCCAAAGTGGTGTGCCAGTAATTGCGCTATATGGATCCGATTGGTTTGGAGAGAAAATCCATCTGTCTCCTACTGGCGAGAGTTGCTTTAAGTCGCCAAAAACAATTAATGGTATACCTCCAAAATACTCGCTAGAGCGAAATATTTGTTTTAAACGGGCATCTAAATATCCAAATATTTTGGCTCCGACCATTAAAATTTCATCCACTATTATTAACTGAAGGTCTATTAGGTTTGAATAGATAGAATACTATCATTGCTGAGAGGTCGTAATTCAGTTGAGGATTGGTTTATCGGCAAGGAAAAAATCGAGTTCAAAGTTGCGCCTCCAATTCCAAATGCAGCTTTTCCTGTAGGAGCACACAATAAGACTTTAATTGTCTCGGGATTACTTGCTCGTGTTGTCAGTGACTGGTATAAAGCGGAAATTAATCGGCTTTTTCCTACTCTAGCTCCGCCTCCGACGTATTCGCAAAATTGTCTCTTCAGCTTCATGTTATGGTGAACATGATAAAAATATTCCCGCTGTTTTCTGTTCAAGGAGCGCACAATTGAGAGCAGCTCATTTTCTTGAACAAGTATAGGTAGTTTTATGAGCCTGACCTCCTCCAAGTTTGGGTCCTGTGGCTCATCGCTTTGAAATACGTCGACATCATTGCCGGTTTCTGGAATAGCTAGTGCTCTAAACTCTTCATCCAAGAAAGGGGTAACATCAACCTGAACATCTTCCTCTGCTGTTTGCTGATTTAAGTTCTCTAAAATACTTTCGAGCTCACGGTCTGAGAACTTGTCGTATTTCTGCTTGTTCTCTTCAATAATTGATTTGCTGTCATTACAAACTCGTTCTATGTCAGCATCGATTAAATCAGCTGCTTGGCTACGCCAGGGATAATATAGCATAGGCATTTCCCGAAAGTAGTCTGATCGAGAAAATTCAACACTAAAACGTTTCCACCTTAATATAAGAGGGCGCTTTCTCTTCCAGATGAAACCGCTCCTATCATTTAATTTAAGCCGGAGCTCGTTTGCTTCAGAATTCTCATCAACTGGTTCGACTTCCTCATTGTCCTCGTTTTCAAGTGTCGACACTGTTCGTGTTTTTGAAAAACGGTACAATGCAGCAAAATCAGCAAGACAGAGTTGCCCTAGCCGACTTGGCCTTTGAATATAATGATCCAGCGTAATAATGAATAATAATCCTCCAGTAATAATGAATAAGCACATGTGGCTCAAATATTTTATCTTTGAGTAGCTTAACCATTTGTCGGAAACGATAATCGAAGTACCGTGAACAGGTTACAGGATCTGTCCTTATAAGCCGAGCCTTCTCTGAATTTAATAGTTGCGCTGCCTCAGTTTCGTAAATATCCATTTTGTCCACAAGTTTTGTTAGAATAACCAATAATTCAGTCCATTTTGTCTCTGCAGCCGACAGGGTGATAATTAACGATGGCAACCCAAATTGACGAATCATCGCTAAAACCTTCTTTTTCTCTGCCTCCCAGTGAGCAGGGGATGATCTGAGACCCTTTAGGATGTGGTATCCCTCGCCATGTTGGGCTAAGTTGCTAATAAAATTCGTATCAACGATATTTGCTGCGGTGATGTTTGAGGCTCCAGATTTTTTCCGCAAACAAATAGAAATTGCATCTTTAATGCGCTGCAACTCATAATATTTATATTTCCAGAGCAAATTATCAACACGTGCACATCGTCGGTCATATCTGCGAACTTCTGACCTCACTACTTTGCTGTAGTTAAGCATCGTTCGACTTTTTTTGCCACAAAAAATTGTTGGAAAAGACAATTCCTCTGCATCGCCATCTCTTGTTATATCGATAGGAATTCGACCCTCTCCAGGGGCTATTGCTACTCGCTCTAATGGAAGGTTTTCGATGAGCTCGTTATCCAAAAGTATTTCCTGACCACCTGGATTTATCTCATCTTCTCCGATTAGCTCGATTCCAACATTTACCTCATGGCGCGTCTGCAAATCTCTGACGATATGCTCATCTGCCGGATCGGCGATAAAAGGCACTGATTCATGGTTCCGAACGTCTGCCAACCATCCTCCAGATGCCTGAATATTGTGCAAGCGGTATAGTTCCGTTGTCATAAGGCACTGTAATGCTGCTATTACTTTCGATGGCCTTATAGTTTCCGTTATAAAACTATGATTATACTCCAAGCGACGTTTCAGAAGAACTTGGACAACGTGAGTGTCTTCAAATCTGCGAGGAAGAGCGGTCACTGTCTCGACCACTGATATAGGCACATTTACAACTGCTCCTCTAATAGCACATTGGCGTTCGTATCCAAGAGATATAATTCTCATGAATGGAATCCTTGGAGATATGAGGCGTTCTTCCAGGCATGTTAAATTTTTCAAGGCATCTGGTATGTCTACAAACTGCTGTCCATTCGCAAGACATATATTTGGAATTTTCCCTGACATTGTTTGACGGTAACATGTCAGACAAAATGTGAACTTTTCCGATAAGCTCGGAAATTCATTTTCCAAGTAAAATATTGTGTTGACGTCGAGATTTGGGTGCTTTGTTGCAATGTTACACTTTTTCAATTTTTTGGTTTGGTGGGGAAACCAAGTTCCACCACAACACACGCACACCATAGTAGGCCCTTCCTTTATTTTGGCTTCATATTGCGCATATTGAGCCAAGTACCGTAATTGGTGCTGAATATTACGAGCTTCCTCTAGTGCTTCTGGAGAGAGATTTTCTCGGTTCGTTGAAATCCTCAAACGCTGCCTCTCGTTTTCTCTTCTTCGATTTTCTGGATTACATCTGTGAAGCTGGACTTGTTCAAGGGCGTTTTGCCTAAGAGTTTCCTCTCATCTCAAACTTTGCTGTCGAGTAATTCTCCTTTGGGAAGTATTTCTTAGTTGCTCCCAGCGTCTTGTAATAGGGTTTAAGCGTCTTTCAGTTCTTGCAAGTCTATCACGAACACGTTCAGTTTCTCTTGAAACAGGGACAGTCCTTCTGGTCCTATGCCCAATGGTGTTCTGGGCTTGCTCATCTGTTCTCAACTCCAGATTTTGCCTTCGTATTGCACGTGCCTCCGCGTCGCGAACACGTTCTGTTTCCCTTAATTGCGCGACAGTCCTTCTTGACCGGTGCGCTATGGTGTCCTGGGCTTGTGCGTCCCTTCTCAACTCCGGATTTTGTCTTCGTAGTATACGTGCTTCCGAGTCGCGAACGCGTTCATTTTCCCTTAATTGTGGAACAGTCCTTCTTAACCGGTGCGCTATGGTGTCCGATCTTTGTAATTTTCATTGTAAGATTTCTCTTGTTAATTAGTGAAAATAGTGCGAAATTTCATGTTCCTAGCTGTATAAATTGAGGAGTTATAACAAACAATTTCATATCTGAACAATCAGTTGTATGGGCGCTGTATGTTATAGTGACCCGATCTTTGTCATTTTCCCTGTAAGTATTCTGTTTATAATGAGTAGTAATAGTACAAAATGTCATGTTCCTAACTGCTTAAATGGAGGAGTTACAACGAAAAATCCCATACCTGAACAATCAGTTGTATGGAGGATATAGGTTATAGCGACCCGATCTTCGCCATTTTTACTGTAAGTAACATCTTGATAATGAGTGACAGCAGTGCAAAACTTCAAGTTCCTAGCTACATAAATAGAGGATTTATAACGAAAAATCGTATATCTGAACAATCAGTTGTATAGGAGCCATATATTATAGTGGTCCGATTCTTCCGGTTCCGACAAATGATTAATACATTATAAAAATACACCCACCTACCAAATTTCATCCGTATATCGCGAAAACTGAGAGACTAGATTGCATACAAACAGACGGACAGAGAGACAGACGGACATGGCTAAATCGACTCAGCTCGACGTTCCGATCATTTAAGTATACATTTTAATGTGTCTATCTCTTCTAATTCTGGTACTTACAAACATCGGACCAAAGTTATAATACCATTTCATACTCATGAAAGTTATAACTACAGTAAATATTATAAAATAACCAAAACGGGAAAGATCTTAACAACTTCACAGGCAAGAAAAAAGTGTATACGATTGTAACGCACTTTGTACCCAATATGTAAAAAACGTAATAAAAACTGAATTGGCATATTTTCTTGATAAAGAGCAACAAACTCCACTCAATTTCCCGATTTTATAAAAATCGGTCAATTTTTTGGACCGGAAAAGAAATCGGAAACGGCAACCGTGATCGATGTCTTCGAAACCAAATAAATCAACGAAAAGTAGTTGTACGCCATTGCCAGTTCGCTATTGACACCTAGCACCTAAATGTATGCTACAACTTCAGCATTAACGATTGAATTTTTTTTCGTTAAAAACCAAAATAGAATTATTTTGAAGATTACCGAAATGATAAAAAACTGAATCGTTTCAACAGAAACGGTTGTTTTTTTTTGGTAAACGCTAAAATTAACGTTACAATCAGGTAGCCAACTGTTGAAATTCCCCGATTTTGCCCGAAATTTCGTAAAATACCCCACCCGTATAGATCTTTTTATTAAAAAAAAATTATGTATTTCGATACCAAATCAGACTTTCATAAAGTTAGTTAACAAATAAGGAATAAAAAATGTAAATAGACATATCGCCCATTTCTGTGTCTTTTTTATAAATTATTTGTGAAGAAATTCTTCATTCGCATTCTGCGTCAATATTTTATAATATAAAAAGCTTCACGATTTCAACATGAAAAAGAATTTGAAAGCAAAAATTCTTTTGACTGCCGTAGCCGAGTAGGTAGAGATGTCGACTATAATACTGCGTTAAATTGCCGGCACTTGCAGTATTTAAATAATAAAAACAAATTTTTTAATATACAAAATTTATAATTTTCGCATGAAATTTCAATTTGTGAACGCTTTTAAATAACATTTCCAATCTTTATAATGTATCAAGAAAAGAAATTTTGATTTCTGCGCTGGAACCCCTATTCTTAGGGATACATCGATACCATCTAGGTATTACTAAAATCAGTACTTGTACTTGTATCAAGCAAGGTATCGATACCTACTCAGTATCGGAAAGGTAACGAGTACTTGTACATAGAACTACGATTTTCCATATTTCTCAAAGTTATTGTATTTTTCTAACAAAAATATGCATTTCTATAAGATTATTTATCTTTTAATATTTTTTTTTCACACAAAAATGTAAAACAACAATTATTTTTGTATAGTATTTGATATCAAAAACAATCGAATGCATTTTTACAAGTTAATAGAGACAGTTTTTTCATATAAAATAAGTTTAAGAAAATAACTCCTTTTTATCTCGCTTTCATTAGCTTGGGATGTAACTATGTAATATTGATGCCCCTAAAAGATGCAGCTATTTCCATTATCAAGTCATATACTTAATGCCAATACGAATCGGAATTGTTTTGAATTTCCATTTTAAAGTTGCCTGATCACAGTATGAATGAAAATTCCAACGACTGATTTCGCGTGTTATTCTATTCGTTATAATAGTTTTAAATCAATTGAATTTAACAGCCAGTTTCACCAAATTATTTAAGTGAAAATTACTTTAATTTCGGTTTCACCAATCAATTTTAATTTTGATTTAAGTGACCTATGC
>NW_023458560.1:12924642-12930248 GCF_013731165.1 Rhagoletis pomonella
ATGCATTGTATGGAAGAAAATTCGTAACACCCTCCACAAAAAAAAAAATCTAAAAAATTTACGGTAATTTTTAGCTATATTTCTTGCATGCAATAATGCTTGCTAATGACCTACTCAAAATAGTTTACAGGTTGAAAAGAATAATGGATTCGTCGAAAATACGGGAAAGATCTTGTCCCGGCGGAACATTTCAAAGTTAATGCAAAATACTTTTATACTATTGAATACTTTTATAGAATGAAAAAAAAAATGTAATTTTATGTTCCGTCTGATGGTAATTGAACCCGGGCTCTCTTGGCAGCAACTAATTGTATCAAGCGTCTTTGCACACTCAGCTACAGCCATACATGTAAATGTGTTTTCAAATGTTGATTTTGAATCAACATCACAGCGCGCGATTAGTGCATTATGTATGTCGTGCATGTGTGTATGTGTTGTTGCTTTGTCTACATATACATAGGCTGAGTTCCAGGTTGCATTAATGCAAAGCATCAGTCTCCTTTATTTCTGAACCATAGCTCATGGAAAAGTCCAATATGCGCAACCACGTTCAAATGACGAATTGGAGCTTTGTTGCGCAAATTGGACATTTCCAACAATTATAGTTTAGAAATAATAGCCCAGTAAAATTAGACTTTTTCTTAAAAAAAATTTGTAACAGCAAATTTTTGATGCAGTTTACTTATATTTGACACGTAGATCATGGATCCACAGTCACTCAAATAAAAAAAAAATGTAATATTTTTTATGAAAAATGTAACATTTTTTATGAAAAATGCAAAATTAGCTTGCAAGTCGCAAAAACCCAAAAAAAAAAATAAAATCCAAGATGGGGGAATGTTGCCAAATGAAATTTAGGGGCGAGACTGTGGATCCATGATCTACGTGGTAAATAGAAGTAAACTGCATAAAAAAATCGCTGTTACAATTTTTTTTTTTAATTTTCCTACCAAATTTAGCTATTTTTCTGAGTTAATCGCTATGTTTCGCACGTTCCCGGCCGTGATCTAAGCGTCATACAAAACAAATGTAGGTACACAAGTTGTGAAGAATGAAATTCTCTACAACTTTTGAATTTCAATATGCTATGTATTTTCAACATAAATTGTCAAAAAATGGCCAAAACCGTGGCAATGTAAATTTTTTTTGCAGTTTTTGCTAATGTTTTACAATAAAAAATGCTATTTTGAAAAAACCTTCTATATAACAAATGTGGGAAATTAAATTCTCTACATATTTGTATATGACCATTTTTTACGAAAAATGCAAAATAAGCTTGCAAATATGAAGAAACCCAAAAAAATTAAATCCAAGATGGCGGAATGTTGCCAAATGAAATTTAGGGGCAAGACTGTGGATCCATGATCTACGTGTTAAATAGAAGTAAACTGCATCAAAAAAATCGCTGTTACAAATTTTTTTAATTTTCCTACCAAATTTATCTAATTTTACTGGGCTATAAAAGAGGCTGAGGCTTTGCATTAATGCAACTGGGAACTCAGCCATACTTTCTTAATTACATATGAAAAAGCATCCGAGACGTTCAAAACGTCATCCGTGCAGTGAAAAAATGCTTCATTTTAATACGGGCGTATTTGAATTGAATATTTCCATTAACGCAGTGTATGTATAATAGAAACATCGATTTTTTTATTACTTTTCACTTGATTTAAATACGAACATTTTTAAACGGTAATGAAATAAAAAATTTTCATTTCTACACCGCGTTGTTTTCTCAGTGTAAGGAAACTGCTCCGGTAGATACATTCAACATACCTGCACATTAGCGATACCTGCCTTAAAAATAAATTTGCAAATATGTATTATCAATTATCAAAGAAAGTATTACGTTTACCTGCACTGGCTCTACACTTACCCTTATTTTACAAGCTTTTATTTATTTTGCTCATTTCGCAGAACAACGAAATATATAGATAATTAGATACCATTCGGAAAAAATTTCGCTTGCAGTAATTTCTACATGGTAAGTGCTCCTCCAATATTTGGTTTTATAGGGGTTCGGGACCTTCCTCATTGAAGTAGTAAAGAAAATTCGCTTAAGTGCTTTGTCTTCCGTGCAATGAAGGATGGGCAGCTAAGCAAAATATACTGTATTTGACAATGCTAGTTATGATATGTATTTACTTCACATTTATTAATTTTTTATACGCCTGTGCTACAAGAAAATAATAGTAATATTTCCTGGTTAATATTCTTCTATTTGAATGAAAACAAGTCAATAAAATATAATGCCCTTACTCATGGTAGAATTATATCAGGTGAAGTAATTAGAGTGAGAAGAAAGATTTTGACACTGCCTTATTTGAAAATTTGCCTATAAGGCAGCCGAATGTCAGAAAATAAAGCGAGAAAGCTGTTTTATTACTTCACCTGTTTATTGCGCATGTCCCCTACTCATAAAAAATAAAATAGATTTATAGAGCTCTGTAAAGTGACATTTTCATACAAATTTTCGATTTATAAAGCAGTTAAAGTGGTAAAACTTTTGTTTTGGAATGAAATTTTCAAGGCATTTTTTATATGTATTTGCGCCAAAATTTGTCTGTATTTGCTAAATTTGTTGTGCATTTTTAAAGCGCCTAAAATTAAATTTTTGCAGCATAGTTTTAGGCGGAAATTTATTGACAAATGGTGAAGCTTGACAATTTGTCAAGTGCACAGAATTGGGGGGTAAGCTTCATTTTCACTCAGAACTTTGAAAGCACCCTTTAATGTCAATGCGTATTTGGTATTCACTTTATGCTTTTCTTGTTTTTCGCTGTTTTTATTGAATTGTTTATAACTTTGTGTCATTGTGTAATTTTTTCACGTCCACCAGACTATCAGCCTATATATTTTAGTAGTTTATAAAAATGCTCTGCTATGAAATCGAGCCCTAACCGCCAAAATAACGTAAGCGACATTTTTTTCAAAATTTTCTTTTTGATGCAGAAATATTCCTAGAGCATCTAGATGCATTTCTGCATCAAAAATAAAATTTTGAGAAAAATATCGCTTACGTTATTTTGTGCATAGAAGCTCGACCGGCCATTATTATTATTATTTTTTCACTACTAATTACATTACAAATGACACCAATATTTTTTGGCTAATGAAGTATGTCTTTCCAATTTCTAGTTCTCCTGGCTGTCTGCATACCTAATTTGGGTCCCATAATCTCATTGGTGGGTGCTGTTAGCAGTTCTGCATTGGCGCTCATTGCTCCACCTATTATTGATATAATCACATTCTATCCAGTGGGATTGGGCAAGTACAATTGGATACTATGGAAAGATATTGCGATTCTGTTGTTTGGTTTGTGCGGATTTTTCTTCGGCACCTATGCTAGTTTAGATCAAATTCTTAACCCGGATGTTAACTAGTTATTTTCCTGATTTAAGTATGTATGTTTAAATTCATTTGAATCGTGATACTGACACGATATAAGTACATACATACATACTAGCACGGGCCGAAAATCCGCTTTTTTCGAATTTTGATTTGGTGAAAAATCCACAAAAATGTTAAATTTGAAATGTTAAGTGACGCGGAAATGTTAAAATAGAATGGTGAAACTCCATCCTCTAAACGTTTCAGATAAATGTTCGATGCAACCAAAATTTGCAGCTTCTCTATTTTATAAGTTCTCTGGTCGAACTACAAAATATTGGCAATGTATACTGTTCTAAAACGCAGCCGAAAAGTTATCGAATCGCATCGCTAGAGCAATCAGCGCATCAGAAACAATGTTGATGCTTCGTTTGTTGTTGGTTAGCATTGGTGTATTAGAAATGGAAAATTCAGAAAAAATGTTCATTGCTATATTGAATATTTAAAATATGCAATGTATATGGTTGCAATGTTGCGCAACTCTGCATACAAACATTGAAACGTTGAAATAGGATTAAGCTCAACAGTTTACTCTGTAAACTGAGACGAATCTAGAGGCTAGGAGCTGACATTCCATCTTAAAACAGTCGTTCTGATGGCCAACAAAACTGATTGTATTTATACACGTAACACATGACGAAGAATTGCGTGTTAGAACCTGGTCTAAGCTTACTTTTTATGCATGTAGTACTTTAAAAACTGCGTACTTACTAAGAAGCTTCCAAGCATAACTGCATTAAATTTGCAACTTTCACAAATCATACTCATACAAATTTATGTAAACAGTAAAGATGCAACCGAAGGGCTACTTGGCTATTTGAACTAAATATAATATCCACTGTGCGTTTGAATTTGTATTCCCACAAAGCGCGAGTATGACTTAAAACTCTGATAATCAATATTTGTAATTAAATAAATAATTCCACTCGAATTTCAATTTTATTAAAAATTTTCAGCAATCGAATAAAAGTATAAACATTTATTCAAAATGTCAAGAAGACACCCCATATTACCATACCAGAAAATATTAGAAGCAGTATCAGATTCAAACATCAAAAAAAAAATATTACAAATGACCATCATTGAGAAAAGTTCCAAATAAATTTTCGTTTAGAATTTGCACACACATGCTCTGCTTATACACACGCCAGAAACACATTTAAATTGCATTCATTGCTCTTACACATGTGTGTGCATTAGTGGAAAACAACCCTGCAGTAAAATTTAGAGACAGTCTGTTAAAGCGCTAGCTCCGCCCTATACATTTCAAAACTATCTCTGAACTAGTGCAAAACGGCTGCAGAGAGTGACAGTTGAAACTTTTGGTATGCTAGTTGCGCTCTGTTGAGAAGTAAATGCACAAATTCTCACTTCTCATTAGGGATTTCCAAAAAATTGGGTTTTTGATTAATCACGGTTTTTTATTTCGGTTTTAAACTGTATAAGAAAAACTATTAAAACGCTGATCTTTTCGGTTTACCGAAAAACCCCGAATTACAAAAAACACTGCAAAAAGCCAAAAAAACATCGATATCACATTAAATTAAATTTTCACTTACACTTATTAATTACTGCTGTGCAACGCAAATTAATTAAAACAATATTTTTTCTTAATTTTATATAACAACTTCATTTCCAAATATACGAAATATAATAAAGCGTTAGACATATTTATACAAACACAAATTTCATTTCACAAAAGACTTTTTTAATTTATAAATAAATACATATCGCTCATTTCCTTCAATAGTGTCATAATGCCAAAAAGCAAAACTCGAGAAAGACGGTTTTAAAGTTTTTAATTTACATACATACCCATAGTAAAAATTAATGCAATGTTTGTTCTAGTGAGATACTGGTAATCGACACAGCTATGAAATTTTTACTTAACATAGAAGAAAAGGTAGCGGTAATTTCTGCATACTCAACACAAAATTTTTATTTTTTTAGATTATACTTATGTAAATGGTAATATATTATTAACTTAAAAATTTTATTGTACAGTGATTGTTTTTTTTTTAATATTTCCAATAATTTTCACGGCAAATATTTTTTGTTAATTTTTTATTAATTGCATACAAATTTCGATATTTTTAATTAGATTTCCTAGAAAGATTTCGAGTATGCGGTTTTATAGCCCATTCAATTTCAATACAATAAAGAGCAAGCGCTAAAAATTACCGTAAATTTTTTAGATTTTTTTTTTGTGGAGGGTG
>NW_023458560.1:12930348-12937658 GCF_013731165.1 Rhagoletis pomonella
ACCACCATACGGAGCGGCTGGAAATTTACGTTGGGGGTCCCTTTTCGAGCCGAACGATCACAGATTGGAACAGTTATTGTCGCGAGACAATACTTTTATACCAGCTTGACCAGCAGCAAACTGCAGGCAAAATTGGCGGTCCGAGAAAAGTCGTCCAAATAAACGAAAGTAAATTTGGGAGAAGAAAATTCAACAAGGTAATATTTTAATTTAAATAGTTGGATTATTTTTATTAAATACATCCAATTAGGGATGGGTACCGTTTCCAAAAAAATCGTTTTTTTTTTAATAATCACGGTTTTTTATTTAGTTTTTAAACCGTTTAAAATAACTGTACTAAAAACCTGATCTCTTCGGTTTACCGAAAAAAATCGCATTACAAAAAACACTGCAGAAAAAAAAGGTCGATATCAAAGTAAATACAATTTTCACTTACACTTACTAATTACTGCTGTGTAATGCAAATTAATTAAAACAATGTTTTTTCTTAATTTTATATACCAACTTCATTTCCAAATATACGAAATAGGTATAATAAAGCGTTGGACACATTTATACAAAAACAAACTTCATTTCACAAAAGACTTTTTAATTTATAAATTAATACATCTCGCTCATTTCCTTCAATAGTATCATAATGCCAAAAAGCAAAACTCGAGAAAAACGGCTTTAAAGTTTTGAATTTGCATATACTCCCATAGTAGAAATGAATGCATGTTTTGTTCTAGTGAGATACTGGTAATCGACATAGCTATGAAACTTTTAGGCACTCCGCACATTAAGCTCCTAATCACAGTAGTGTAATCGTTTCGGCATACTAAAGTATAAAGCTTTTATGCCGAACCCATGTATTTCAATGAAGCTCTATAGATTACGATTCAAAATCATGCTTGCGCCTAATCATAAAAGCTTCATGAATCGAAGCGCCCAACATTGTAAGGCGCTTGCAGTTTTGAAATCGTCATTTGTTTACTTTTTGTGTTGGAAATAAAATTTAATTGTTAATTCAATAGAAAATAATTGGAAATGAACAATTTCGTGCTAAAATTCGTGCAAATTGCATTAAACCACAAGCGTTTATGCAATATTTCGGAGCGGAAATATTTGCGGAAGTGCGTGTTGCGAAAGAACGGCCAAAAAATGTGTTATGTGTAGAAAGTGTTTATTAGCTGGTGACTTATGCAGGGCGTGCAAGTGTGCAGAAGTCGAGTCGTCACGCATTCGTTTCGGTATAATGAAACGATTACTCTTCTTAATTAGGCGCGTAATGTGCCGAGTGCCTTACACAACATAGAAGAAAAGGTAGCGTTAATTTCTGCATACTTTACCAAAAATTTTTATTTTTTGGATTATACTTATGTAAATAGTAATATATTATTAACGTAAAAATTGTTTTTTTTTAATATTTCCAATGTTTTTCATGGTAAATATTTTTTGTTAACTTTTTATTAAAATATGGGTTATGTTTTAACAAACGATATATAAATCCAAGTTTCAAACTTTGTACTAGATCTGCGAATAAAAATTGAGTAGTTAATTTGAAGCTTGTGGTACGCCGTAAAATTTTATTCTTATCTCGACGAATTGCAAAATAATTATCTATTGCTGGGGAATGTTAAAACCGAATTTTCTTCGGTTTAAAGGCAAAAAATCGATAAACAACTAAATTAAAAAAAAAAACTGAAAAAGTTCATTAACCAAATTTAAAAAAAAACCGGTTTTTGGAAACATCGATCTTATTTGAACATTCCTACTTCCAATTTTCATTTTATTTGGTTTTATTTTTTTAGGTAGGAGAGTTGAGGGTCACTGAGTCCTTGGCATGATGGAAGACGGCAGCGAAGATCTTCGCTTGGAGGTGTGTCCGGAAAACGTGCGGTCTGCTGAGGTGCTCCTACCTCCCATTCAAAAGCACATAGCGGAGGGGTCTACCATACGTACCGACTTTTGGAGGGCGTATGATTGCCTGTCGGATTTCGGGTATGAGCATCAGAAGGTAGACCACAGTGATCCGGACAACCCGTTTGTGGCACCAGATGAGACCCACACCCAGAGAATAGAATCCCAGTGAAGAGTAGTTAAACGGGGTTTTCCAAAGAAAACTAGAATAACCGATCGCACTTTGCCGATTCAGTAGTGGAATTTTTATGGCGTAAAGCCAATATAAAAAAAGTGAAGACCCATTTGCAAAGCTTCTCGAGGCTATAAAATATAGTTTCAAACCGTATTATTTCCATTTTTATTGTTTCTTTTTTTTTAATATACTTCCATATATATCGCGCGATTTTTTATTAAAAATTTTCGCCTGTGGCGCTTTTTATTTAAAATTGATACTTCGATTAATTATGAAAATTTTTTGTTAAAAATCGCGCAATTTTCCCAAGTATTGTTGCACTATTCTTGTTTTGAACATAAAACCCCTGCATCGCACTTGTAATTATTTACATTATATTAGGGCCGATGATCGACGTTTTCGACATCATGCATATAACATGTGATCGATAAAGAAGCCGTTGTATTTAACCGGAGCCTCTATCTCCATAAGGAATCTGTCACATAAGGAATCTGCCAATAGAGCTTCGCGTGTAAGCGGTTACAAAACGCACAGCATTACATACGGAGAAGTCTGTTGGTTTTTGATTTCTACGTACACGTAGTATAGCAGTGCATGTACTGCCAAGAATACATAACAGAGCCTTAAGTACTCAGCCAGCAAATAAACGTAAATTTTGCCGACAGTGCAGTTTAGTTCAATTTTCCGTATCCGAAAACGAATAGAAAAACTCCTACAGTTTTCATCAATTTTCGTATCCGGAAAACATTCGAAACGTTCGAAAAAGATGATATCATTTGAAAGCAATAATAGTATTTTATTTGCTCAAGCTAAACATTTGCATGCGTAGTTGGCCGTGATTAGGTGTGCAGAGGCGTGTGCCGCTATTTGTTAGCTTCCAGAAGGTGCCGAATTCCTATTTTTTTTTTTCTTTTGAACCATGAAAAAGTATCAGTGAAGTGCAGAAGGAAAGCGTATTGAACGAAAAATTCATTCAGACAAATTTCAGAAAAAAACAGCCGAAAACGTATCCGTTTCACATACTCTTGTCTGTACATATGTTTCTGCCGCACACTTTAGTGGAAAAAGGGATCGTCAAAGTATCCGGAAATGAAATAAGTAAATAGACAAAAATCCGCACTTCATCCACTTTTTTGTTCTTTTTCGGATCGGTTTTCGGATTTTTTGCTGGCTGGGTATATATGTACATACACTCACATATGTTCACAGGAAAACAACGATGTCGTGACGACCATGTCACAAAATATATTTCCGCTGGAGACCGCCTATTTCTCATGGGCTGCAATATATGTCAGCGCTTATTGCTAGACATCTATTGCAGGCCATTCGATAGTTGGACAGCCATATTTTGATTTGAAAGATGAAATTTTGATATTAAATCAAAATAAAAATCTGTTCCCTATTGAATTATCTATGATTCCGTTTTAGGAAATTATTCAGAAAGTTGTTTAAAGATTTAAATGTTTTTAAATACCGAAATTGAGAGAATGTTGTCTGGTGGCGTCATGCGGCAAATGCTTATTTCAAGACATCAAAGTGCCCACACACAAAAAACAGCAATCATATTGCTTGTCAAAATGACAGTTGGTTGGCCATCGGTGTTTGCCTGGGAGTTCTGCGGTAAAAAAAAAAATACCAAGTAAACATTATTATCTTTATTACGGCCACGGCCGTAGTTAAGAAAGTTACGGAAATGGTGCGCTGTTTTGCTATTGCGCATGCGATGATAGAACAAAAAACAAGAAGTGGGTGCATAAGAAGAGAAAATTATATGACGGCTGCTGAAACACAACGAGCCACTCAACTGGAAGAATGCAAAACTAAAACAATGCCAACAATAACGATTCAACTGAAGCAAATTACAGTAATAACAGCACTAAATTAACCAAATAAAATTTCCTGGGCCTACCGTTAGTTGAGCTCGACGATAATGATTGAAAAGTTGACCCGAAACAGGCGGGGCTTAGTAGTGCCGCTACAACAACAACAACAACAACTAACACCTTAACATTGTTGCCAGAACTTTTTGGGCCGACCGGCTAAATTGGCAAAAAAACTAAAATTTACATGTTTTATTTAAATAAATCACAAGTAGAAATAAGAGTAAATTCATTAAATAAATCTCAAAAACCGAGACTGGTAATATCATTACAAACTATTTTTGTTTAACAAAAGAAACTGGCGTTATACGTAGCGAAGCTTAACATCAGAAGTCATGTCTAACCAGAATGGTGAGGCTGTGGTACATGGCAAGATCTGTAAAAAGTTAAAATATTCTAAATGCTCTAAACTGCCCACAATATGTAGCTGTGGTTATGGTGTATTATTTCTGATGTAGCTAGCGAAATAGCTAGTGGCTCTGGTACTACATTCTGTTTAGCAAGTTAAATACATAAAATATCAATTACAAACTTATAGAGTTTTATTTTCTATTGAAAAAGTTTGCCTTCTTATATCGTAACATTTGCACAAGGTTACCTTTTGTCCTGCCAAATGGCTTATATTTATTAGTAGAAAGTATTGCACTTTTCCTTAGTCGGAGGGCAATACTTTCAGAAATGAACAAGTAAAACTGTGAAAGGGCTGAGGAAAAACGGCAACATTATTTCGAGAAAAGAAAACTCCATTTTAAGTTTTTAATGCTACGTCCTTCTTTGGAAAAAATACTGTGACCCTTATATAAAGCGGCCGCTGTGGTGTAGTGGTAAGCAGTGCGTGCTTCCACTCCGCAGCGCCTAGGTTCAAACCCTGGTCAAAGCAACATCGCAAAAAAATTTAGAAAAAAGGGTTTTTCTTAACAGCGGTCGCCCCTCAGCAGCCAATGGCAAACCTCCGAGTGTATTTCTGCCATGAAAAACAGCTTCTCATTAAAATACAATCGCCATTCGGAGTCGTCGTAAAACTGTAGGTCCCTCCTCTTTGTGTGACAACATCAAGGCGCATGCCACAAATCGGAGGAGAAGCTCGGCCAAACACTAACATATGTGTAAGCGCCAATCTATTATTATTATTATATATAAAGAGATCTTTGGCATGTTTTTGAATGACGGTGTTACGCATTTTTTCCATACAATGTGTGTTCGAAAATTTTTTTATATGGAAAAAATGCGGAACACCGTGAACAAAAAATTGCCACAAAAATCAACGGTTGTGCTGGATACTTTAAATTTGCACTTTATTATATTAAAACTTAAATTTTTAAAGATGCTGATTAAAAAGTTAAAAAATTTTGTGAAAATTTGCAGAATTTTCATAATTTTTGCACAAAGTATAAAATTTGGATTTAATTAGAGTTTTCTGAGTAATCAGCAGGGCCGAAAAGTTTTACGCGTTTGCTTGAAATTGCTTATTTTGCTTATTCAGGGTTCCCAAGCTTAATTTTAACGATCATGCTTATTTTACTTATTTCAATGGATAAAGCTAAGTACAGACCTTGTAAGTAAATGTTCAAGTAATAAACTGCTGTTACTTCGTGTGCGTGAATAGTAGTATCCAAGAAGGTTTGACATCTGGTATTCTACATACTGCTGTCTCACTTTTTCCTTACGAAATAATGGAACGGGCATATATTTCTGTTGAAAACAAGGACCCCTTGTACTCTTCACAAACAAACTTCAGCAAACCATAGTAGAAAGCGTAGAAAATTTCTTAAGAACATCGTATTGATTAAGAAAATGTTGCTCAATAAATTTTTCTTGACCATTTCCTGGGCTTTTTTATTCGTCGAACTAAAGAAATGTTTACAAATAATAACATAAAAACAAATTTGGTTTTTATTAATCCGTAACTTAAATAGCGTTTTTGCTTGGATACAAAAATTAAAACCAATGGGTGGTCTCTACTGGAAGGCATTGGTGTTATTGAAGATATTACAACTAAATTCTCTCAAATGGAGAATGACGAATATTAAAAAAAAATAAATAAACGACCAGCGCAGATCTTCATTATTTGAGGATATCAAGCAACACTTGTATGTCCACTAGATTTTTTCAGTCCCTGAAATAAACTGAATAAAAATAAAACATTAAACTCTATTAATTTTTTTTTTGTTTTGCGAGCATATTTACTAGGGATGTGCCGGATTCGAATATCCGGTACACTGCTGCCCTTAATAAATTTCACAATATTGTTATATTATCTGAAATCGAAGTTATAAAATAATCCTGTATTAAAAATTTTAATTTTCCGTCTGCAATTCATCGATCTGATTTGATCGTCTGATCCATCGATTTTTTTGGTAAATAGAAGATAAACACCAAGGACAAAAGAAAAACAACAATGAACGCCACTAAGTAATAAAATTATAGTTTAAAAAACTAAAACCTCCCTATTATAATAGCCATTCGTACTGTCATCAGGTATGTAACTTGAGAATATAAATCGGTGCATCTTTTAGGCGCATCAATATTACATAGTTACATCCCGAGTTAATAAAAGGAAGGTAATAAAAACGAGTAGTTAATGTATTTTTATTTTATTCTTACTCTCTTAGGACTTATCTCCACAGGAAAACACTGATGTCGTGATAATCATGTCACAAAATCTATTTCCAATAGAGACTGCCTAAGGCCAATTTATATAAGGTGGTGTTGGTTCATCAGCTGTGATTAGTTTTTGATTGTCAAAATTTTGTATTTCGCTAGTGAGTGAGTGAAAACGTGAGAGCGTTTGTATTTTCTGTTACCCTCATTCATTCGGGGAAGAATAGCTGAAATTTGACAATAGCCCGCTAAAAGCAAACCAAAATATAAGTAATTTTTGTAGTTGTAGGTTCAATACCGCCTTATATGAATTCGCCTTGGGCTTCAATATACATATGTATGGGTGTTTCCATCGGAAGGCCCACCACGACAAAAAAAATAAAAATCTAATATCTAACGTATTTACGGGCCGATTTGTCTGCTCTTTAAAATATATACTGGCTATGTAAGTAAAATCGTGTTTGCGTAAAATGGTCTTCCTAGATGGCACCAAGGTTGAGATATTTTGAAAAACCGTATTTATGGTCCGATTTGGTTCGAATTTGGCGTATGTAGTTGAAACATAATAAGCAGGGAACGGATTTTATGGAAATTGCCTTTTCTCTGCTAAAGAGATAGAGTATTTTCGATTAAGAATGTCCACGATTTAGCTTTCTCTGATTCCATATATACACATTTGATGTTGTCTTTTTTTGCCTTTTTTAAGATTGTTTAGGCCTCCACGCTAAACCAAGTAACTAAACGGGTGAACCACC
>NW_023458560.1:12937758-12940963 GCF_013731165.1 Rhagoletis pomonella
ATGGTCATGCAGAAATGCAAATCAGCAATTCTAACTAATATAAAAGTGCATTTAATATAATTTAACTATATTAATTTAGTTAATTTTATAAAAAAAATTTACATGAATACGTTTCTGCATTCACCTGCAACCTAGCAACACATAGCCAGACACTTGCAACAAATATAACATTATCATAACAGACATTTACATTTTTCTCTGTTAACTCTTCTTGAAATTTTAATCGCGCTGTGGTGATATTCCATGGATTTATTTTTCAGCCAAACAATTTTACGTTCCAAAAATTTGCACGTTCTCTATCTATCTAAGTTCTCTGGCCATACCTGCATATACATAGCTAAGAGCTCCCAAATAAACACTAAACATCCCGCTAGTCACCGAATTCTAAAATTTACCTCGTCTCGGCGGTTAAAGCGCCAATAAAGAAGAAGAAGGTAAAACATAGTCGCTAGATCTAGTGGGAATATCGCCAAAATTGCAACACTGCAAAACAGGCAGATACAAAATTAAATGGTTAAAGTTATAGAAGCGAATGCAATGCAACGAAGCAGACCCAAGCAAGCAATCTCCAACAAAAATATCATCTGCAGCAGCAACATCAACATCGCCCACATCAACATCTACAACAGCAACGCCAGTGATGCGTACAAGTAAATAGTCTCAGTTGTTTTAAGAAGCAGAACAAGGACGCCAAAGGTTTCGTCTACATCTACCGCTGCGTTGGCGACTGCAATGATTACAACAAAAAACAGCTACCTTAAATGCATCGCATCGCGCGATAATTGCAACTTTGGCGCGTGTTTATGCTACCGCTGCGATAACAACAGCTGAAATGGAAACAACTATAACTAAGAGGCAGTGTTGCCAGGTTTACGATTTGGTCGTCATTTCGAAGATTTTTAACTGTCTTGACGATTTCGGCAAACAAACTAGGATTTTATTTTCGCTTAGCTTTTAAGGTCATTTTCTAATTTAAAAAGTTCGATACAAAAATCGCTATGTACTCAAGTACCTCCAACACACATAGGTAAAAAAAATAAATTTAGCAGGAAATTCTGTTATCAGTTTAGTTAATTAGTAGGTTGGTAGGCTAGATTTGGGAAAAATATAACACATGTATCTACAAACATTTTAGCAACCTTGTTTCTTATTGTGCTACATTTTAATTTAAATTGGACACTACAAAGTTGTGATTAACTACGTATGTTTGTACGTATATGTACTGAAGACTGGTGCACTGAAAAGGGTTTATCAATAAATCCACTGAAGTCCACCATTGCCCCATTTACCAAAAGAGGGAAAGTCAATTTGACTAGACCACCTTGGCAGAGACAGAAATTGAGTTCTCAGAAGAGGCGAAGTATCTAGGGTTAACTCTGGACAAAATGCTCAGGGAAGTCACATCTCTGGAATGTTACCAACAAGGCTACAAGTGCTTTTTTATGCTTGTCAGTGACTTCGTGGTAAGACTTGGGGAATATCACCCAAACTAACGTATTGGTCTTTCAATACGGTAGTAAAACCTGTTTTTACATACATATGTATGCACCGACTAGTCTGCGTGGCCATCAGAGGTGCTATTCACACCTGTCCACCGGATGCTCTTGGTGTCATTACAGGCATTACTCCTTTGTCTGATCTGATTAGAAAATAAAGGCTCTACGGCCGCCAACACGATAAGCAGGAAAAGTGGAGATCTTCGGAGTCATTTGGCGGTTCCCAAGTCATGCCTGGTTGATCACGAGAATAACTATGAGTGACGGATTATCCAACGTATGGTCTTCCAACGCATTGAAGATAGACGACGGGAGCACTGTGGCAGGCGTACTTGAATGAAGATTCCAGGAGAGTCTGCAAATGGACACATACCCAATAATATTACAGGTGGAAGTCTTCGCAATCGAATTCTGTGTTCGCGAATATCTTCGTAGAAGAGCAAATGTGGCCAGAATAAATATTATGTCAGATAGTCAGAAAGCGTTAAAGGTCTTAAACTCTGTTAAAACGGCATCAAGGCTTTTGGACAGCTGTAAAACTCTTTTGAACCACCTAGGAGCCCACAATAGGGTGACTCCAAAAAATTGTTGGTGGGCTTTAGTTGGTTTTGGAAGGAAAAATATATGTCCGTGGAAACATTGATTGCTACTATCTGCCTCGTCAGCAGCATTGGTAAGCCCATCGACAACACCCATTGCCCACAGCAAACAAGATGTACATAAATATTAATGTGTTTGTAGGTATGTATGTATATGCATAGTGGTATTCAGTTGCGAACATTGTTTATACTGGCTGGAATTTCTTAAAATAACTCTTTAAGGTTCAGAATAGTGCTGGCGCTATGGGTGGTTTGCGGAAAAGTTAAATAAAAATAGCCATGTCTTCAAATTATTCAAGAAGGTTTTGTTGTGAATTCACTTGGAATCTCACATCCCATACTGTAGGTTAGCTGCTCCCCAAAGGAGCAAGTAGGGAGCAGTACAAAAGCAAAGTAAAAAATAAATTTTTACATTTCTAGCAATGCTCAGAATTAAAGAAATAAATATCATATTGAGTAGTAACATAAAATATTTTCTTTTGAAAAATAGTTAATTTATGTACAAACATGTATTGGCTAAATCCCTTTTAGCCAAACAGCTGTATCGTGTGTAGGGGCCTTTAGGACTGCCTTTTCCGATTCGACACACACATCCCATCCCTAATTATCTCCGATTGGTTTTTTTGCTTATTAAAAACAATATATGTATATCCCTGCGGTTACATTAAATCGTTTAATTTTTGCTTTATTTTGAATTTATATTGTGAACTAATAATAACGCGAATAAGTAAATTTTTAAAATAAATACATTCGTGAATATAGACAATATACCACTGGAGTTAAACATTGGTCCTTTAGCGCCATAGTTGAACCAAAAACCTGAAAAACAAAACAGAAAAATTCACAAAAGGTGACTACAGGAGGAAACAGCACCAACAACAACAACAACTATACGAAGGAAGCCGGTGTATTAAATTACTAACCCAAAGTAATAAAAATTGTAGGTAACCTCATTTACTTTCAACGCCAATAATTTCGCATATACACATACATGTACATGCTTATGTGAAAAACGGAAAACTTGCAGTCCCAAATCGCAAGCCAATATCCATAAGCACTTATGTATATACCTCTTATATGTACACAAAATACCCAGTAGGAAAAATTCGC
>NW_023458560.1:12941063-12947521 GCF_013731165.1 Rhagoletis pomonella
ATTTCACTGTTTACACATAAAACGTTTAAAATTTCCTCTAAAAAAATTTTGTTTAAATTTACGCTATAAAGAGATATAACCAGTTTCCTCTCCTAATGTGTGCAAAATTAAACACTGTCTGTTTATTTGACGTAGAGAAAAATTATATACAAAGTGTTTAAAATTGAGTAAATATGAGCACTTAATATTTATTATTTGTAAAAAATATATTTTTACTTTCAATATGTTTGTAATTTTAAATATTTCATGTGTATATTTTAAACAAATCATGTTCTAAATCAAATCTTGAATACCTTGTGCGTATATTTGCACAGATTCTGATTAAATAAAAAACACTTTTCAGTAGTAGTTGTACATGCACTTTTTGGGGTGTTGTTTACAAGTTCTTATCGAGCGTATTGTGTAAAAGACTGAAGCTCACCGTCAACGGACTGCCTTGTCAGTGTTGCTTTAGACCTGCAAATCCACCATAGACAAGGTATTCACAATATGCCAAACCTTAGAAAAGACCCGCCAATAAAGCATCGACACCCACCACCTATTCGTCGAATTCAAAGCCGCTTTCGACAGCACTAAGAGGAATTGCCTATACTCCGTGATATCTGAATTTGCCATCCCCGCGAAACTGATACGGTAGTGTAAAATGGCGTTGAGCTACGGTTGCCAACTGTACTGATTTTTCAACTCTTGTATTGATTTTATTCATTTCTTCAGTCAGTACGCTAATGTCCTGATTTTTAAAAAATTGTACTGATTTGTAGTGAATTTTCAATTCAAATAAAATAAAAGAGTTTTGCATGCAAGATATAGAGTTAGTTTTTGCGTAGAGTGAAAAAATTAGTTTAAGTCATGAGGAAATATAGACGACGTCCTTAGATAGTAGTAGTAGTAGTTTTTTTTTTCAATACCACGCTCAAACGAAGCAGCCGAGAAGATCCTAAGTATAAAGTTTAATTCCTGGTGCAAAGAGAGGGACCGGCTTCTAATTAAAAGTTTTTAAAGTGCACTCCATATTAAAAGAAATTTTAAAATTAAATGTATAGAATTCTTTGACTATTTAAACACTGAAGATGGAAATGACCTAATTTATGCTATTCAAAAATGTCATAAATATAAAATAATTTATTGGCTTCTGTGCACAATGATGTGAACACTCGTGTTAAAATGAATAACACTTTTATTTTTATGAGCTGTATTTTATTAACATACCAAAATATTGTTAAAAACAAATACTCTGGCGTTTTAAAGTATTATCTGATACTTACATTCATAATTTTGCTTTGAATAAAAATGTACAGAAAAGTACTGACTTTTTTTGCACACGGTCAAAAATTTGGGTTTAATTTTTAAACCGCGCTGGGACTACTGCCTTTTTTAAACTTTTATAGTCTACTTTTTAAACCAGTCAATAGTTTTACGCAATTTTTAATATATTCTGGTTTAAATTTTAGCCCAAGAAGTTCGTGGTTTAAAAATCAAACCAAAATGTTTTAATTCTAGTTTCTAGGTTTCATATATAGAAAATTTGGTTTAAAATCTAAACCGAAATAGAATATGTTTGCACAGCGAATTGTGGTGTTGATTCAAACTCAACATATGAAAGCACATTTACATGCGTGGCTGTAGCTGAGTGTGCAAAGATGCTTGAAACAATTGGTTGCTACCAAGGCTGTCCGGGTTCAATCCCAACCAGACGGAGCATGAAATTTAAGATTGTTTTTTTTTTATTCTTAATTATGAAAATGTTTGGGTTTAACATTTAAACCGAATTGTTTAAATTCTAAACCCAACATATGTGCTCTCTTTTTTTTAAACATGGAAGGTTTGTATTTGAAACTGAATTTAGTTTGGTCATATGTGTAGTCCAAAAAGTTTAAAATTAAAACCGAAATTTTTAACCGTGCATGAAAAAGTCTAACGTACTGATTTCGCGCATAAAAAATCTGGCAAGCCTACTTTGAGCAATACCATCAGCCAGGGTGACTAGGAAGCAAAGCGATTGGTTTTGGTGATCAGCGAGAACAAGACGAAGTATCTCCTGTCGTCAAACAAACAGTCGGCGCATTCGCGCCTTTCCACCTACGTCACTGTTGACAATAATACTTTCGAGAAAGAAGAAAATTTCGTTTACTTTGAACCAGTATTAACACCGATAATAATGCCAGCATTGAAATCCAACGCAGAATCTCTCTTGCCAACAAGTGCTACTTTGGACTGAGTAGGCAATTAAGGAGTAAAGTCCTCTCTCGACGTCCGAAACCCAAACTCTCGAAGACACTCATCATGCCCGTGCTGGTATAGGACGCAGAAGAGTGGACATTGGCAACATCCGATGAAACGGCTTTTGGAGTATTCGGGAGAAAGGGAGATTTACTGGCCTTTACGCATTGGCGACGGCCAGTACCGCAGACAATGCAACGATGAGCTGTGTTAAAATATAGGGCTTGGCTTGGCCATGTCGTTCGAGGGGACACTGACGCTCAAGGTTTTAAAGTATTCAACTCGGAACCCCAGAGGAAATGGGAGTCCTCCACTGTGATGGCAAGACCAATTACAGAAGGTTTTGGTTTCACTTGGAATTTCCAATTGGCGTCAGTTGGCACAGAAGAGAAACGACTGACTGGTTCACCATTTTTACTTTAGAAAGATAAAATTCGATGCATTCGCAGTAATTTAACATATGTATATAAGCTCGGTAGTGCCATTTTCTAAAACTGAATCCAAATCCTTTGTTATTCCACTATTGATTTCACTAACACCGAAGTGCGGTATACGTAGAAGCTTCACGCACTTTAACTATAGGTATGACTGAAAATTATGAATAAAAAATATCTTGGAGCATACTTTTGTCCGTATACTAAATACATACTTTGAATTGGTTGTAGCCTACCTACATACATATACACCTCGCTTTTGAATGTCTAGCACGCTGATTGAAATAGGACATCGAACGTATCAAATCGCTATCAAATGCAGACAGATTAATTCGCATAAATTTCGCTGCGGGCGTAGGCTTAGATTACCAATCATGCGAACTAAAGGAGCCAAATCGGCTTTTGATAATGCCTCCATATTGGCTAGATTTGCTAGATTTCAAATCAAGAATCAAAAAAGGATGGTTGAAGAAGAAATGCTAATTCGATTGTTCAGCACGGACAGGCGCTGTATTTGCTTCACACAAATATTTATTTATTTTCCTTTTAAGTTTGTTAGAGTTTTTTGTGTGACTCTTTGTGGTACTTGGCTAACATTTACCGGTAAGCAGATGGAATTTAAATATGTATTTGCATTTGCACGTAACAACTCACCTCTTATGTTATTCAGTTATTCACTCTTTGCACAACCTTTCTTTTTTTCAAGCTAAGGTATAATGTTGCCAGTTTAGCCGTTTTCCAGCTAGATTTAGCCGGTTGCGATAGCAAACAGCCGGGTGAAAATTTGGTTTGGCCGGCGCCGATTTGTTAGCCGTTTTGTAAAAAAATAAGCCATTTTTAGCCAATTCTTTTCTTAAAATTCAAAAAATTCAAATTCTATTAGAAATGGCTAGCTTTCGGAGACAATTTTCATGCCGTACTGTGTTATATTAAATTGAAAGAAATTTTTTTCCTAAAATACTGGGCAGATTTCAATGAGTTTTATTTTAAGCGAACATACAGTAGGGATGCCAAAACATGAGGAAAATTGTGATCCCGGGATTTCGGGATATTTTTTCAGTAATTCCGGAATTCACATTGTCATAACTTTTATGAATATGAGCCAAAATTCAATATCTGAAAGTATTTAAACATACCATGGAATAAAACTATTTAAAATTTTAGATAAACTGATGGTAAAACTCACATATTTATTAAATCAAATAAATCTAAAAGTAATAAATATTTTAAATTGTATGTAAAAAATCCTGTGATTGAGGAACGCATACATCACAAATACTAAAATTATTTTGTTCTTCAATCGTATATCTAGTTATTTCCTGAAATTAAAACAATAGACATTTAAAATATTTGATTTTTATTTCATTGCAGAACTTACTTCCACGTTAGAAGTAATTTAAACGTTAAATGTACACACATATTTACTTTCACGAATTTTAAATTTCATTAAAAATTTTTGGAAAATTTGTGGGTATGCATTTTTGTAGCCTATTCAATTTTGTATAATATTGTGCAAGTTTTAATTAAAAGTCAACGGTAGTAGGCTACACGGAAAGTTGAATAGGTTACAAAACTGCATACCCTAAAAGTTTCTAAAAATTCTGTATTTTCGTGAACTTTAAAGTAAAGTTTAAAGTAAAGTTTTATGGCCTTATTCATTAAAAATAAAAAAGGTTTATAAACTATAAACTGAAAAATGTATGAAAGTGTCATTTTATTTAAGCTCTTTAAGCCTACTTTATTTTTTATCAATAAGGCCATTAAACTTTAACTTATTTGGTTTATGTTATGTAACAGACCACACGAAATTTCAGTTTATTTTAAGTGATGGACAAAATTGAATGATAGTAATCCATATAAGCAAAGAAAATTGGGTTGCTAATGGAAGACAAAATTTAAAAAGTGTGCTTTTTAAAAAGTATTCGATACTACGAGTACTTTGAAAAGTATCGAGTAAAATCACCAAGTATCGAGTATTAAAGTACTCATTTTTATACCCTCAGTATCGATACTTACTCAATATCGATAGTATCGTTCTAACCCTAAACATGTTTATTCTACTCCATACCGAAATGGCGATTTTTTTTCGAAATTAACTCGAGTTTTTGAGGGTGAACGAGTCAAACGGACCTCAGATTCGGATTCACCGGGTCCAAGTAAATGCCGGTAGGTGTATCTGGTTAGAAGCACACACCCCCTTTTTGTGCCTGTGCCACTATTATTGCACTTAAAATGTGTATGTAAGAGCAGCAAAGTATTTAAAGCGGAGTCTTCTAATCTTGACCTAAAATTTTTACATACAAAACCTGCTGAGCTGAAGTTAATGACCCCTATCTCCTCCATTACAAAATATTTGAACTTGTTTTTTACCAGCACGTCGCCCAAATTATAACTTTTTTCTTAAAACTCTGTTTCGTTTACATTAGCGATGCTATGAGTACATTCATTTAAATCTTCTTCAAAAAAGTCTCAGGCTGCAAGTACAGTTTCAAGCTTTTTCTTAATTGCTTCAAAACTCATAAACAAACTGTTATCAATTCGATATTTCAAATTTTTCGGGATTTTTGGGACCTCAAAAACACCGTGGTCACGGAATCCCTAATATACACTGACCCAAATAATGTAAACTGGGGCGCGATATTTTAGGCGGTTTTGGCTATTTCTCTTTAGTTTATTTAATTCATATTATTATTTTTTATGAAAGTGTAGCTGATTACCAGGGTCGAAGAAAATATTAGGGATGTGTCGGGTATCCGATAGATATACGGAATCCCGCCTATCCGGTCGTTTTTGTGTTATCCGATTTTGATTATAAAAGATTCAGTTTGAAAATATAGTTCGGATTTTTATAACCAAATTTAACAGTATCTATCTTACTAGTAATAAGAGTTAAAAATTTATATATTTTTCATTATTAAAAGAAGAATTTCTGCATTATCGGGCAACAACCTATTCCTATTTTCAACACAAATTATACCCCATGCAATAAACATCTTTTTGAGTTCACTAAGGAAGTTTGTGTACACTGTACAGAGATACTTCATTCTTCATACTCCTAGCATGGTGCATAGATAGCATAAATATCATGATTGGCTAACTTTGTTGTTGGTTGAACACATGAAACAACAACAAAATTGTCCAATCATGCTATTTATGCTATCTATGTACCACTCTGGACAGTATGCACCAGATCGGGAATACCCCTAGTGTAAACAAATTTATAAATTTTTTGCGACTATGCTTTCATAAAATTAAAGGATCTTCTTGCCTGGGTTTAAGGGGTAGCTGTAAATATTTCGCTATTTCTAAATCGGTGCCTTTTTCTTGCACGGTCGCCCATCGTTTGGCTATCCACATCACTACAAAAACTGGGATCAACATCAGCGCCGTTGGCGATTTCCTCAAATCATTGCCAAATATCCTGGAGAGTTTGCTCTCCAATAGAAGCTTTCACTAGAGTTCAGCCTTTTTCGTTTGTTTCAACTGGTTCCACCATACTAACTAATTTATATTTTCGAATTAGTTCACCATCAACCCAATTTTTAGATCTATTGGTGTGAGAAAAAAAACAAGTTTTGAAACCTGGGTTGCAAAATATTGCAACAATGAAGCTTTACGGAACGATACGAGAGGCGGGACGATATGTAAGCATGCACTAGTTCGATTTTCATAACATCTGTATCTATACTATTAAATACAACTGATTTATAGAAAATGTTTGTAACGATTTATTTCTCATCGATTCTAATAATTTTCTTTTTTTTAAACGAAGCATTTGTGAAAAAACAAGAGAGTGGTATACAC
>NW_023458560.1:12947621-12972154 GCF_013731165.1 Rhagoletis pomonella
TAAATAAATATGGATATTTTTTTATACAAGATGCCAGATTATTTGTTAAACTCATAGGCTTACGTTGCATCCATGCCTTATAATTTTAGGCGGCTTAAACATTGAGCTTACTTTGCGGGAATTGCGGACGTTGCTGCATGCTACAATCAAAGAACTTTTAATTTCTACAGATTTATACAACATTTCAGTTGACAACTTACCGTATGTTTTTAGTACGTACTTACAATTTTAAAATGGTACCATATGAATCTAAGCCAGATTTTTTTTAATTTTTCTTTTTTTCTTGTGGGCATTTTTAATTTTCTTATTTTAAAGAACATTCTTGCCCTGAAAAATAATTTTTTCACTTTAATGTCGCAATGAATTTTCGAAGTATGCTCAATGTGAGTTTTTACAAAATCATTTGTAATGAGCAAGCCATCTTCGTTCATTGCTTTAACCACTGACTCTAGATTTCTCATATGGTCCATCATAGATGAACTTGGTATTGACAACCCACCCTCCCTTAGGTGACTCGCTACCAAACGACGTGCTTGGAATATCATCCTTGTAAGAGGCGGCTGAGTGACTTCTAAATCTGGCGTATCATCTTCTACGTTAGCAGAGTCGGATAAGACGCCCTTGTTGTGTCCCAGCAAGTAGAGCCTCAAACGGTATTTAAATTCCTGCTGGTCAGGGTGATCATGCAACCCGCCTTTTGAACGAATAATTCCATAGAAGTTTTCCAGAACGTCCTGGTTGAGGCGATACGTTAACACATACTTGATGTTAAATCGAGCTTTAATATCCTCGAAAATCAACTTTAACGCAAAATTCGTTTGTATGATTCCTTTAGGCAAAATGAAAAAAATTAATTTGAATTTGCCAATCACCCTCATACTTTTTATTAGGTTGGTCATTTCGTCAAGGATCTTGTCTTGCTCCTCGAGCGCTAGACCGTATGCAAGACGCCGCTTCCTGGAGTCGGCGTGGGGAACCCTGACGTTTAAAACATCAAACCAATCATTCGTCTATGGTGTATAATTTTAACATACGTTTTAATATTAGGGTTTAAATATGTATGTGCATATGTATATGCATATATGTATGTGCATATATTCACATATATTTATATAGGAATATCAATAATACATACTGTTTTAAACAGTTGGAAGCATTCGGCCCAGTTTTGCTTCTGCAGGTGACCCACACTTGCTGCCCTTGTGATGGCCTGCGCTACAGTGTGCGAAAACAATTTCGCAGCCGTCTTGACCTTTTGGCGGTGAGCTCCAGCCACGGTCAAGTTACTTGCTGAAATCTTGTGAGTTATTGTCAAGTCCGTGCTTGTAATTGACAATAACTCCAAAATTATTTCCTTTTTCACAGGTTTCCCATTAATTAGGAAACCTTGATCAAGGAAATGATTTCGCAAAAGTTTTAGCAAGTGCGGCACGTCAGCGAAAACGTAAACCTTTTGGTCATTGAAAATAAACCTATGGAAATGAGAAGTATTAATAAGGACTGAAATATGAATATACATCTAATTATCATTATTTACCACGGCTGGTCTTCGTTTACGCCGAGATCATTGAAAAGCGACCTATTGATACCTCCTAAATCACATACGACAGCCACTGCATTGTAGCCACAATCTTGCGACTTCTGCAATATGCTTTGCAGCAAAACGGAAGTCCTTTTGCAGTCAAAGTCATAAATGACTGGCTGTTTCCACTTTGCCATGAGACCTGAAATATATAAGGGCTTTACAAATATTTTATATTATTTAAAAAATCTTTTCTGTAATATTTACCTCTTAACATCACTACCTGCACATAGTTGGCGGGTGCTAATGTTGAGTCCGACGAAACATCATAACAGTAAGATTGTCTTACTTTCATTTCGTCGAAACTCAACACGCATAGTTTCTGTGCCTCGTCCATATGGGTAACGGCTGCCAACAAGCGGAAGACTGGGTTTATAAGTCCGCGCGAAATCTCCACTTTTTGTGCCCAAGTCTGCAGTGTGCGAACTCCAGGGAGTGGAAAACATTGCTTATACAGCAGCCTGTATGCCTTTGGACTGGCAGCATACAATGTAATTGACTGTGCAATATCATCCTCCGCCCAATTTCGTCGCTTCGACCCAGTCTTCAGTTTGCCTATCTGACCTTTGGTGAATATAGAAGCCAGTTTATCTTCTATATTTCCCATTTCGGCAGCCATTGCATCCAAACTCTTTTTCAACAACTCTACTTCCCACGCGTGCTTCTTCAGCTGAAGGTCAGACTCCCGCTTTAATGTAGCGATCTCGGTCTCTGCTTAGCGGTTTGCTTTTTGAGGATTGCATATTCGCGCTTCAATGTCGCTCTGCAAGAAGTAGAAAATATAAGTTATGATTTGATTTGCGCATTATGATCTTGAAATTATTAACGTACACTTCTGCTTTTAACACTTCCACTTCTTGAAGGTCGCCGTCATAGTAAACCCAGTTACGAATTTTTATTTATTTATTTATTTACTTTAGTTAATTTGTACAGGTAAGACACAGTCTTTTAGGTAGTACATCAATCGAATTTAATAATTACAATGGAAATGTATGATAAAACGAAAATAAAATTAAAAATACTTATACACTATACATATTAATGAGATTAACTTATGACCGAAGGTTGAGAAAAGAATGAGAGAAATTTGAAAGTAGATGTTATGAATTGAGAAAAGATAATACTGCTAATTTGAAACACCCCGCCTTACGAATAGCCCTTGTCTTAGAAGGAAGTGAGTTCCATAAACGAATTGTGCTGACAAAGAACATTCTGGATGATGCCATGTACTTGAAATACGGAACCCGGAGATTCAAAGTCCGGGTAGACTGACAAAAATTCAGTTTTTTAAATAGGTAGGGTGGCTTCTGAAAATATATAAGCTTATGCTAAAAACAAAGATTACGAAGTTTTAGGAAATTATATATATCGGTTCCGAGAATTTGCGTGGCGCATAAAGATATATGATCAAATTTTCTCTTAGAAAATACGAACCGGGCAGCGTTGTTTAA
Source organism: Rhagoletis pomonella (assembly GCF_013731165.1). Taxonomy (NCBI): domain Eukaryota; kingdom Metazoa; phylum Arthropoda; class Insecta; order Diptera; family Tephritidae; genus Rhagoletis; species Rhagoletis pomonella. The sequence continues at coordinate 12,950,655 of NW_023458560.1, forward strand.
GGCCAGTTGCAATTTGCTGAGTGAGGCCGAATCCAAGTTACCGTACACAAGCTCACTATAAGAAATGTGGGGTATTATTAGAGATTTGACTAAATTCATCTTAGTGTCTCGTGGTAATAAATAGGCAGTTCTGTACAGATTTCGAAGGGCATTGTATACTTTGCCAACCGCAAAAACGATATGGTCAGTACAAGTCAGCTTAGAGTTAATTTTGAAACCCAAATTGGTCACCACTTCCTGAAAATGTATCTTATCGCCATTGAGCACAATTTCAGGTAGACTGCTTAAGTCATATGATGCGTTCGATATAGCTATAGCTTTTGATTTTGTTACATTAAGGGATAATTTATTTACGTCTGCCCAGTTAGCTATGCGTCTTAAGTCTTCATTAAGCCTGAAAAATAGGTCTTCCGAAAGCCCGATCGGACGGGACATGTATAATTGGGTATCATCTGCGTAAAGATGCAACGAGGCATTATGGCAACATGTAACTATGTCATTGATAAATAGTGTAAACAATATTGGACCTAAGATAGATCCTTGAGGAACACCTGATGTTATTGATTTTAAATTTGATACTCTATTATCACATTGAACTTGCTGGAATCGCCCAGATAGGTAGCTTGACATTAACTTTATAGAGTGAGAGCTGAAACCATAGCTAGATGCAAGCTTTTTAAGTAGAATTTTGAAGTCAACCATATCAATAGCCCTTGAAAAATCCAAGAGTACAAGAACTGTTAGTTCATTGTTGTCATAAGCTGGACGTATATCTTCAAGAACTTTTAACATGGATGTGGCACAACTATGACCACTTCTAAATCCTGATTGGACCTCAGTCAGCAAATTGTTTGTGTTTATATGATTGGTAATCTGCATTGCTAACAACTTCTCATACACTTTTGATACAGCAGGTAACAAACTTATTGGCCTAAATTCTTTATACGAACACGGAGATTTAGTTTTAGGAACCGGGATAACATTTGCAATTTTCCACTGACGCGGAAAACTACAAGATGCAATTGAAAAGTTAAATATGTGTGTGAGAGCAGAGGTAGCAAAGGGAAGGATAAGTTTAATAAATCGTATGCTAATGCCATCGGTACCTACAGCATTAGACTTAATGGCGAATATAGCATTAACTACATCAACTTCCGTTACTACTGAGAAATCAAAAACACAGTCTTTTGGTATACCGTCTACGCCAGTTACAGCGATCAAATCAGCATCAGTTTTAGAGGCATTAATATTTAAAAAGTATGAGTTCATAATATTAGGATCGAAGTTGCATTGAATGTTATCTTTTTTAGAAACTCCAAAAGATCGAAGATTTTTCCAAAGCATTTTTGGAGGCAAATTAGTATTAAATTTTTTTGTTCAGATATGCTATCTTAGCATTCCGGACACGTATGGTGACATGATTTCGCAAGAGGCGGTAAGGTTCCCAGTGTTTTTCATTTTGAAATCGCTTCCATTTTCTATAAGCTTTTTCCCGTTTTTTTTATAAGAATTAAAATTTCCTTTGTAAACCAAGGCTGAAGAATTGGTGATGTCGAAGCATCAAGAGTACCGTCCTTGGGTCGATATTCTGTATTGCTTTCACTTACAACCACTGTAGCAATCCCCTGAGATTAATAATATAATTTTAAGGGTGTAATATTTTTACTACCTTCGCAACTACCTAGCTCAAGCACCTCCATATTGTGGTCATCATGCGGTTGAGACTCTACGGCAGGTATAGCACACACACAAATGGATGGCACCGCATCGCGCCTGAGTAACGGGCGTTTAGCCGATCCTAATCCTTTTATTAGATATCTACGTAATTCAAAGTAAATGATACTTACCCGCTTTGTACTGCATAACATTGTGATAATCATCGTCGGTAAAGTGCTTCATGCATATGAAGCTGGTATCCAAATTGAAAGGCTTATCTTGCCCGCAGAATTCCACCCACTTTCTCGCCACGGCATCGTTGCGAGGAAAGGAAAAAAAAGCTGCATTTAGAGGCACTACCTTGACGGCTGTCGCAATTTAATACACGGCACTTCATTTTATCAGTTTTTACACACTCCTCAACTGAAAAATCACTAAAAAATTGCAAATTAACACGATTTTAACCGATTTTTCACTAATAATTCAAATTTCTCTATGCAACTTATTTGTAAACAAAAGTTTATTTACGAGTTACCACAACTGTCAAAATCGGCAAAACCCAAGTAGCGGTACCTCTGACGGCGCCACCTTTGTTTCGCTACACCGTGTCGACAAGCTAAATACGTACATATGTACATAATTGTGGGAAGTTTAAGTTCATGCACACAGTTCACATTTGCATCAGTTCTCTAAATTGTGCTGTAGATACATAAGTATGTACATGTTCGTATTGTTTCAATAAAAATAAGGTACAGAATTCAAAATAAATTACACAGGTCAACAACGTTTTGAAAGTGTAGGGTCATTTTCGAAGTAATTTTTTGCGTAGAATCCGAATCCGGAGACTTCAAAATATATCTCAGTGAAAAATTAAGATATTTGAGCAAACTCGACGGCATTTAAAAGAGGAAGACTTATACTTTAAAATACCACGTCTACTTTTTTATGAAGAGCAAAATCTTCGTAGCTACATAACCTCAAAAATGGGCAAAAACAGCGTTTTTTGCACTTTTAGGTTAGGATATCTCAAAGTCCTGACGTGATAGAGCAATTTAAACCCCGGATTCGGATTCTACGCAAAAAATTACTTCGGAAATGACACTACACTTTTATAGAACATTCCGAACCCATTTTTTTGCAGACCTGTGTTATTATAATTTTTTTCCATATTCAGCAGTGAGCGCTGCCTTCCTAATTTCACTCTTCATTGTATTTTAACATCGGGTGTCATTAGAAAGAACTGCTTCCTTGCTGATCCCAAAGAAGCCCTTGGTGAGCGCTTCAACTAAAGCATTTAAAAAGAGATGCATGCAAATTTTAATTTTTATGTTAAGTATATTTTTGTTTTAATAAAATAATGGCGTTTTTGTAAATCAGTTGAAGGCTTTATTAAGTGTACTTATTGCTTTTCTTTTCTATGTGGTATACATACGAAAATACATACATACATACATGTTTGTACATAAATTAACTATTTTTCAAAAGAAAATATTTTATGTCACTACTCAATATGATATTTATTTCTTTAATTCTGAGCATTGCTAGAAATGTAAAAATTTATTTTTTACTTTGCTTTTGTACTGCTCCCTACTTGCTCCTTTGGGGAGCAGCTAACTTTCAGTCCCGTTGGGATGTGAGATTCTAAGCGAATGCACAACAAAACCTACTTGAATAATTTGAAGACATGGCTATTTTTATTTCACTTTTCGGCAAACCACCCATAGCGCCAGCACTATTCTGAACCTTAAAGAGTTATTTTAAGAAATTCGAGGCAGTATAAACAATATTCGCAACTGAATACATCTATGCATATACATACATACCTACAAACACATTAACATTATTTATAATTTTAACAGAGTTTAAGACCTTTAACGCTTTCTGACTATCCGACATAATATTTATTCTGGCCACATTTGCTCTTCTACGAAGATATTCGCGAACACAGACTTCGACTGCGAAGACTTCCACCTGTAATATCATTGTGTATGTGTCCATTGGCAGACTCTTCTGGAATATTCATTCAAGTACGCCTGCCACAGTGCTCCCGTCGTCTATCTTCAATGCGTTGGAATACCATACGTTGGATAATCCGTCACTCATAGTTATTCTCGTGATCAACCATGAATGACTTGGGAACCGCCAAATGACTCCGAAGATCTCCACTTTCCTGCTTATCGTGTTGGCGGCCGTAGAGCCTTTATTTTTCAATCAGATCAGACAAAGGAGGAATGCCTGTAATGACACCAAGAGCATACGGTGGACAGGTGTGAATAGCACCTCTGATGGCCACGCAGACCAGTCGGTGCATACATATGTATGTAAAAACAGGTTTTACTACCGTATTGAAAGACCAATACGTTAGTTTGGGTGATATTCGCCAAGTCTTACCACGAAGTCACTGACAAGCATAAAACACACTTGTAGCCTTGTTGGTAACATTCCAGAGATGTGACTTCCCTGAGCATTTTGTCCAGTGTTAACCCTAGATACTTCGCCTCTTCTGAGAACTCAATTTCTGTCTCTGCCAAGGTGGTCTAGTCAAATTGACTTTCCCTCTTTTGGTAAATGGGGCAATGGTGGACTTCAGTGGATTTATTGATAAACCCTTTTCAGTGTACCAGTCTTCAGTACATATACGTACAAACATATGTAGTTAATCACAACTTTGTAGTTCAGTCCAATTTAAATTAACTTGTAGGCACATAAAGCACGATAAGAAACGAGGTTGCTAAAATGTTTGTAGATACATATGTTATATTTTTCCCAAATCTAGCCTACCAACCTACTAATGAACTAAACTGATAACAAAATTTCCTGCTAAATTTATTTTTTTTACCTATGTGTGTTGGAGGTACTTGAGTACATAGCGATTTTTGTATCGAACTTTTTAAATTAGAAAATGACCTTAAAAGCTAAGCGAAAATAAAATCCTAGTTTGTTTGCCGAAATCGTCAAGACAGTTAAAACTCTTCGAAATGACGACCAAATCCTACACCTGGCAACACTGCCTCTTAGTTATAGTTGTCTCCATTTCAGCTGTTGTTATCGCAGCGGTAGCATAAACACGCGCCAAAGTTGCAATTATCGCGCGATGCGATGCATTTAAGGTAGCTGTTTTTTGTTGTAATCATTGCAGTCGCCAACGCAGCGGTAGATGTAGACGAAACCTTTGGCGTCCTTGTTCTGCTTCTTAAAACAACTGAGACTATTTGCTTGTACGCATCACTGGCGTTGCTGTTGTAGATGTTGATGTTGCTGCTGCAGCTGATATTTTTGTTGGTGATTGCTTGCTTGGGTCTGCTTCGTTGCATTGCATTCGCTTCTATAACTTTAACCATTTAATTTTGTATCTGCCTGTTTTGCAGTGTTGCAATTTTGGCGATATTCCCACTAGATCTAGCGACTATGTTTTACCTTCTTCTTCTTTATTGGCGCTTTAACCGCCGAGACGAGGTAAATTTTAGAATTCGGTGACTAGCGGGATGTTTAGTGTTTATTTGGGAGCTCTTAGCTATGTATATGCAGGTATGGCCAGAGAACTTAGATATATAGAGAAGGTGCAAATTTTTGGAACGTAAAATTGTTTGGCTGAAAAATAAATCCATGGAATATCACCACAGCGCGATTAAAATTTCAAGAAGAGTTAACAGAGAAAAATGTAAATTTCTGTTATGATAATGTTATATTTGTTGCAAGTGTCTGGCTATGTGTTGCTAGGTTGCAGGTGAATGCAGAAACGTATTCATGTATATTTATACCTTTCATGAGCATGAAATGGTATTATAACTTTGGTCCGATGTTTGTAAGTACCAGAACAAAAAGAGATAGACCCATTAAAATGTATACTTTTATGATCAGAACGTCGAGCTGAGTTGATTTATCCATGTCCGTCTGTCCGTCTGTCCGTCTGTGTGTCAGTTTGTATGCAATCTAGTCTCTCAGTTTTCGAGATATCCGGATCAAATTTGGTAGGTGGGTGTATTTTTATAATGTATTAATCATTTGTCGGAACCGGAAGAATCGGACCACTATAACATATAGCTCCCATACAACTGATTGTTCAGATATGAGATTTTTCGTTATAACTTCTCCATTTATGCAGCTACGAACATGAAATTTATCAGCCCTTGCACCCATTATCAACAGAATGCTTACAGTGAAAATTACAAAGATCGGGTCACTATAACCTATAGCTCCCATACAACTGATTGTTCAGATATAAAATTTTTCGTTATAACTCTTCCATTTATATAGCTGGGAACAGGAAATTCCGCACAGTTTTCAATAATTATCAACAGAAAACTTACAGTGAAAATTAAAAAGATCGGATAACTATAACCTATAGCTCCCATAGAACTGATTGTTCAGATATGAGATTTTTCGTTATAATTCATCCATTTATGTAGCTAGGACCATGAAATTTCGCGCTGTTTTCACTCATTATCAGCAGAAAACTTACAGTGAAAATAACGAAGATCGGGTCACTATAACCTGCAGCCCCCATACAACTGATTGTTCAGATATGAGGTCTTTTATCATATCTCCTCCATTTATGCAGCTAGGAACATGAAATTTCGCACCATTTTCACTCATTATTAACAGAATACTTACAGTGAAAATAACAAGGATCGGGTGACTACAACATATATCTTCCATACATCTGATTGTTCAGATATGGGATTTTACTGTAAAACTCCTTTATTTGAACAGCTAAAACCGATAAATTTCGTAAGATATTTTATAAATAATAATACAAAGTCTACTGAGAAAAATCTATGCTGTATAAGCTTTATCTCCTATAGCACTGATTGTTCAGATACCAGTTTTTGCGATATATCTCCTTTATGTAGGAAACTAAACCCAATAAATTGTGTTACCGGTTTACATCACATAGCAGTGAAAATCACTTAGATTGGTGCCATATAAAGTATATCTTCCATACCTCTGATTGTTTAGGTGCGATTTTTTATAAAAGTATGTAACTCCTCTATCGATGTATGCAGATGTATTCAAAATCAGTAATCTGTCAAACTAAAATTTGCAGATGTTCATGAAAGGTATGAAGCCTTCGGCATAGCCGAAGACAGCGCTGCTCTTACTTGTTTTTTTATAAAATTAAATAAATTAATATAGTTAAATTATATTAAATGTACTTTTATATTAGTTAGAATTGCTGATTTGCATTTCTGCATGACCATTTGTTAAATATAATTTATTCAGTAGTTAATGTTGCTAAAAACTTAAAAAGCATCTGTTCAAGTTCGCTTCTTGTACGAGTATTATATTATGTAAATAGTAAAAATGCATGTTAGTTAAAAAAATGATAAAATTGGTTTTTTCACGTACTCACTTTAAAGATGGACGCATTAACAAAAAAATGTATAAAGCAATGTGTTTGTTAACTTCAAAGTTGTTTTTGACTTTTACTGCAATACTCGTAGATATTATTTGTAAATAATAGTTCTGGAGTCAAATGCAAATCCATTTCCCAGGCATGCGCATATGGATACTTGTAGTACATACAGATGCGATCAACTAATTAGCAACGAAATTCAAAATGATATTGTTTGCAAATTATGTTTATTTATTTATTTTTAATAATTTCCTTTAAAACATAATTCAATCTATAACAGAAACCACAATAATAAAAGTTTAAAAGCTTGCACAAATTGCAAAATAATAAATCAAACTTTAAAAAATTGTTATAAAAATTTCAAAATTTTTAATTAGAATATTTAGAAAATTTTCGGGTATGCAGTATTGTAGTCCATTCAATTATAGTATATGAAAGTCCAAGCTTATAGTCGTTAAAAATTACCGTTTATTTTTTAGAATTTTTTTGTGGAGGGTTGTTCGCATTTTCTTCCATATAACACATGAACAAATTTTTTTTTTTTGTATGGGAAAAAACAGCAGTACCCCAACAAAAAAAAACCTAAAAAATCAACGGTAATTTTTAACAACTTGAAACTTGCACTTTCTTATAATATAATTGAATGGGCTACAATACTGCATACCCGAAAATATATTAAATATTCAAATAAAAAATTTGGATAACCATTTCTTGAAGGTTGATTCATTTTTTTGCAATTTGTGCAAGCTTTTAAACTTTTATTATTGTGGTTTCTGTTCCAGATTGAATTATATTTTAAATGAAAATCATTAAAAATAAATAAACATAATTTGTTGATGGCAGCTGAATGTATGTATGTATGTACTTACATATGTAAATATGTACCCCATACACATACTCCAAAATCATTTATTGATAACGTTCTTGCACCTGCACATAATATTACATATACATATGTAAGTACATACTAACTTTCTTCTTATTTGGGGCTGACAAACTTTAACTTAAGAGTCGACTTTATTTCGTCTACTAATATGCCCCAATAGTTTTGGAGTCAAATGAAAATGCATTTCCCACGCATACATATATGTATCTATATGTACTACATGCTCCATTAATTGACAACGTTTTTGCATGCATATATAAGTACATCCATAGATATGTGCATATTGCTGTCTAAGTACCACGCGCATATATACAAATGTACATACCCTGTGGGGAAAATCTCTAGTTCTGAACTGGTGCGTTTCTAGTACATTTAGACCCAGTACTGGTTCGCGACGAATATCTTTTGCATGCAAACAACTGGCGAATTTAACATGGCGATGTCCTAGAAAGTGTCAATTGCCGCCCGCTGCATCCCTTTTTCGATAGTTCCGAACTAGTCCTAAATTCTATAGTTCCGAACCAGTTCTGAAATCGAAAGACGAAAGAAAAAAGTATCATGATTTTTCCATCTTGATGGTTCTTCCGTGTGTGCGATTTTAAGTTATTTTGGAAGAAATGTGTTTTCAATTTGAAATTAAATTTGTTTAAATGATTGTAAGAAATGTACGTTTACATACCTTTAGCTGTAGCTGAGTTTGCAGAGGTGCTCGCTGTTATTTCTTAGATTCCAGACGGTCCCAAATGTTGAAATGTTAACACAAATTTTAGTTTTGTATTACCAAGCTATGAAACAGCATCTGCGAAGCGCAGAATAGAAGCGTATTTGAACGAAAAAGCCGCCGAACACATATCTATGTAAAGTAAACAAGCCCCCCGCTGCGTCCCTTATTCGATAGTTCCGAACTTGTTCTAAATTCGACAAATAAGATCTAGTTCGTTCTGCATCCCTTTTTCTATAGTTCCGAACCATTTCTAAATTCGTCACTTTAGATATCGATTTCTAGTGAAAAAAACTGAAAAACATTAGTATTTTAAAAGTACCACTTTTCGCCGAGTTCATATCGGACTAGTTCCTTTTTGGCGATAAAGACCTAGTACGGAACTAGAAATTTGATTCACTAGTCCGCGTTTTCCCTGCAGGGTATGTACAACTCACGGCAGCATACATACACACATACATAATTGCGCGCATATTCAAATACAATAATAACTATTTCATTCATAAACGCATGCGCATATTTCTCAAGGCCAAGTAAATTCATTCATAAAAACAACCGCAGCACATCTCCCCGCAAATTCATCACCAACAAGCGCAACTTTGTCAACCCGACACAAAAATTCTAAAATCTTAAAATGAAGAAATCTCGGCCAGCCAAGTGAAAAGTGGCAATTATTTCTCTATAACCAGTCAAATAAGTTATCTCGAATCTTGGCAATTTTTGGTGATTTTTGGTAATTTTTGACAAAACACTCTATTTCTCTGTTCCATACCAATATTTCAATCATTAACTAGTATTTCAAAGTGTCATTTTAATAAACATTAAATAAAAGTGTACGTTTTCTGCAGGAAAATACATTAATTTTTTTTAATAAAATCAAAACTTCTAAAATCACAAACATATGTGGTTTTATCGGAAGTTCACAGATGTAACGTGGCAACTTAGCTCGTTTTCACATTTTTCGGTCCGAAATTGTAAAATTTTTGTCCATGACGCGCCACGATTTTTGTACAGGTGGGTCAATGTGCCTTGAACACCATTTACGTATATACAAAAAAATTATTTTATTTATTTTTTAATATTAAATTTTTCTATACTTCAAAGCGTTTATAAAAATATATTTACATATAAGCACGGACGATTTTTAATATTTTTCATCCGTAAGCAAATCCTCAGTACCATAAAAGATTCAAACACATCAAAGTACAAGCAATGCAATGTCCAAGCTAGTGCTACTCCACTGTACATGTGTATATGAATGTATGCATGTATGCGTGTAAAAAATGTCAATTCCAGTTGGTTTTAACCCATTTTAGCGGACATAGTTTTTTTGGTTTCAGCTGGTTCCAACTGTTAATGAAGCACAATTTTTATGGTTAATCTTGATGAAAGTTACATGTATCGTCGAGAACATGGTTACATGCAGAATTTAAAATTAATTAATATTCTTCTCCATATAAAATGTACGAGTATGGCTTTATTAAATGTAAACTTATGCGAAAACCTAAATATTCCGTAAGGGTTAATTTTGGTGGCGTCGTCGCAATTCGCAGAAATTTAATAATTTGTGTGTGGTTGGAGGACGGCGAGGGGAAGACGAAAGCAGAACAATCGTACATATTTATGCACATATTTACATTTATAAATGCACACATATTTATGCGTTTGTCTTCTTGGACGAATGAAAAATTTCATATATGTGGTGATTTAGAGATTGGCGTTTCAGTAATGTGCCGTGGCGTGTACGCTAGAGGCGATGCAACTTTTTGGCGTCTCGCCGTTTGTCTTGGTTCAAATCCCGGACGGACCAAGTAATAAATTTTTTTTTAATTGTCATATCCATATTCGATTTTAAATTTTACTATTAGCTTTATTTAAAATAATATAAATGGATATGTAGGTACAAACGCACGCATAATTTCACATAATCGCTCAAATTTGCCAAAAGTTACTGAAAGCTTTATTGTAAATGTTTTCACTAAAATATTAGTTATTGGAATTAAAATTTTATGCGAATCCAATTTTTATTCCCATTTTTAGAAAGCGCAAGTATGTACATATGTATATGTTCATGCCACAAAAATTATTTCATAAGTAGGTAATTTTAAACACACATACATATGTATGAACACTGGCAATCAAAAGTGAGTGCATGCTGTTTTGTTTGTTTAATAATTGCAATGTCTTTTCAGTTAAATTTTTTTTGTTATTTTCGACGGGTTTTGTGGATTTATGCATATAACAAGTGCAATATAAAAAAGTGCAATAAGTGCAATATACAAGAAATTCCCTTTTATTTGGTAAAAAGTTCAAAAAGCCCTCAGCAATAAATAATCATTAAAAATCAACCGGATTTTTTAGCCGCTTAAAACTTGATCTTGTTCCACTAGAATTAAAAAATCGATCTATCTGCGTACTCAAAATTTTTCTAAAAATTCAGATTAAACAGGTAAAAATTTAGACGAGAATTCGTTGAATTTTTCTATGTTCTGTGTAAAGTTTGAAAGTTTGACTTGTATAGTTTTGATTAAAGCATGAACCACATTTTTATAAAACGATAATAAAAAAAAAATTAATTGAAAAACATTGCAAATATTAAGCAAAAAACACCATGCACTCACTTTTGATTGCCAGTATATGTATGCATGTACATATGTGTGTAAACTTTATGCCAAACTATCATTATTTTAAATTGTATTTGCATCTTCATAAAAGGAGAACAAGATAAAAAATTTAACAAAAATTACAAATTAATGAAAATTATGTGAAGATTTACCATAATTTCGTTTATTTGCTCACAAAGAACATCACATTTCATGTTGCTCAACATTGTATTATGTTATCAACATTAAATTCAACAGAATTTTTACATTCCGACTTTTCTAGCGCTGTTAATTTTTCGTCCGCGAATAGTTTCCACTTTCAGTTTGCACCTTCTCTATCTATCTAAGTTCTCTGGTATGGCCTTAAACATGCAAATAACTTTTGCATTGACTACATTTTACAAACTCCAACAAGCTCAACAATCACCAATAGGGATGACAGCGATTAATCATTTGATTAAATTAATCGATTATTTTTGTCCAGTTTACGATTTAATTGTATCGTAGTTTTGTGTTTCTTTAATCGATTATTAATCGATTAATTGCAAAATAATCGTCAACATATTTTCAAGAAATATGAATTCTGTAGCTGTCTAAAATTTCAAACAGCCGAAAGAAGCTGAACTTCAATACAATGCTGTAAATAGTTGCGCATGTGAGCCCATTGTAAACGCTACCAAACTAAGTCCCCTTTCAGACACGTTAAGTCTTGAAAGCAATTTTTTTCGCGTTCTCTTTTGTATTTTCTATTTGCTTCCAGACACGTAAACTTTTATTTAATTCAAGTTCTTGGTTCTTTAAAAGGGAAGCAACGAAAATATCCAATGAGAGAAGAAAACTTGAAACGAATTGACGGTACGGACGTATCTGTACTCTTGCTCTCTCTTCTCACCTCCTTCGCCTTGAAACGAGCAGACTTGAAAGCAAGACTGGACGTGTCTGAAAGCTTACTAAGTGTGGCAACGTTAAAGGCCCTACACACCCATTGCTTTATCGGCGAACCAGTTGGTCAAAAGCTAGAAGTTGGTTGTAATTATAGGCAATTTGGTCAACCTCGAGGAAATGAAAACTGTTTACCCAAACTTTGCGGACTTTCGAGAAAGTACTGTCTTTTAGTTGGTACCTCGGTGCCTACTGAGCGCCTTTTTTCAAAAGCTGGTGCTACAGCGGCTGAGAAACGCAACCGCTTAAAAGCAAAACGCTTATCAAAACTTTTGTTTTTGCAAAAATAGTTAAATAATAAATAATTATCGGCGCTTCAAATACTCGCTTTATTTTACTTAAGGCTAATTAACAAGAGAATTATAAATTTTTTATGGGAATATGATATTGACACTGAAAAAAGGCGCCTTTAGAAATTCGATTAAACAATAATTGCAATTAATTTCAATACGATATGAATATGGCGAAGCGCGCAGTGCGTTCTAGAGCGATACGACATGCGATACAATATACGGTGTGATAGCAAACCGTACGCAAGTGATGTAGTAAGGAGCCGTAGTGTCGCTGTCGTGCAAGTGTGCTCGGTTTTCAGCGCTGCGTAGCAGTTCCCACGTACTCAGCATGTCGATGTCGATTTCATATCGTATCGCGTATCGTAGGGGCTTCTTCTGTTTCTTCTTCTTTGACTATGTAACTGCCTAAGCGATTTTGGCCGAGTTCAAACAAGCACGCCAGTCGCTCCTCCTCTGTGCTTACTGACGCCAACTGGAAATGCCAAGTGAAGACAAGTCCTTCTCCATCTGGTCTTTCCATCGCAGTGGGGGCCTTTCTTCCTCTGCTACCACTAGCAGGTTCCGAGATGAATACTTTCAGAGCTGGAGAGTCGGTGTCCATTCGAACGTCATGGCCAAGCCAGCTGAGCCGCTGTATTTTAATACGCTGCACTATGTCCATATCGTTGCAGAGCCCATCGTCTGCGGAACCCGCCGTCGCCAACTTGCAAAGGCCCATAAATCTTCCGCAAACTCATTCTCTCGAATACTCCAAGAGCCGCCTCGTCGGATATTGTCATTGTACATGCTTCTATATACCAGCACGGGCATGATGAGCGACTTATTGAGAGTGGTTTTCATACGTTGAGGAGTTAGCTTCTGAAGTGCCTACTCAATCCAAAGTAGCACTTGTTGGCAAGAGTGATTCTACGTTAGATTTCGATGCCGACATTAGCTATGTTCCATACGCTTTCCGGGCTGCTTCGGTAATTACAGCGTAAAAATAAGACTCTCTCACAAGTGCCAAAAGTCCCCAGAGCGTGAGGAACGCAAAAAACCACATTTCTTGCCCGGAATCAACAAATCATCCCCAAACAATGACTTTACGTGTATTGATCTTATATGGCTAATAAAATTACCAAATAACTACATTTGCTGAAAATTCTGTGGTATTTTCCACTTTTGTGTTTTATAAAAATTGCTTTCGGATTTAAACAACAACAGCTATTATTTCAAATTGCCCTTTAGCACATTTGTGCCCGGAAAAAAAGTCCGGGCTGTTTCGTGCACAAAGAAGAAGACATTTACTATCCAAAAGTGGAACGTATTCGGTCTCTATTCCCCATTCTTCTAGCGTGAGGAACGCTTTCTGGCCTGTTTTGGGCACCGCCGGGATCCTGCGGGCTCGTGTGGAACAAACCTATTATTATCGGTGTTAATGCTGGTTCCCAAGTAAACGAAATTCTCTACTTTCTCGTAATTATAACTGCCAAAAGTGACATAGTTGCCAAGGCGCGAATGCGCTAAATGTTTGTTTGATGACAAGAGATACTTCTTCTTGTACTCATTTCGCTTTGCTTCCTTTTCCAACTTGAAAAGGCCTTTTCTGAAACCTCGTTTGGTATAAAACGGCTCGGAGAGATCCTTCCCAATTCTGGCAAAGCTGTCATTTTACACAGCCGTATCAGTTTCGCGAGGATATTAAATTCAGTTGCGTGTAGGCAACTCTTTTTAGTGCTGTGGAAGGCGGCTTTGAAGTCGACAAATATATGGTGAGTGTCGATCCTTTTCTCGCAGGTCTTTTCCAAGATTTGGAGTATTGTGAATACTTGGTATATGGTAGATTTGCCAGGCCTAAAGCCACACTGATAAGGTCCAATCAGTTCGTTGACGGTGGGCTTCAGTCTTTCACACAATACGCTCGATAAGACCTTGTAACCTATGCTAAGAAGGCAGATCCCGCGGTAGTTGGCGCGAATGGCGGGGTCGCCTTCTTGTGGATTGGGCATAGCTAACTCTAATTTCAGTCGTCGGGCATGCGTTCATCTGATCATATTCTAGATAAGAGTTGATGCCTGCATCTTATCATTTCCTCAACGCCGTACTTGAATTGCTCAGTTGGCGGGCTGTCAGTTCCAGCAGCTTTGTTGTTTTTCAGCCGCGTAATTGTTATTCGTACCTCGTTATTGTCAGGCGGTGGCACATCGACTCCACCGTCATCGACTGGGGACTCACATTCGACTTCTTCACAACATTCAGTGTTGTTGCCATTCAATAGGGTGGAAAAGTGTTCCCTTTTTAGGCCTTTCGTAAATCGCCTAAATCTCTGGCTGTGAAGGCATACTCCGAGCATCTTGTGCGCCCAAAATTTGCAGAGGCTAATTATAATAAAACTAAAATTTTAGTTATATAATTTAACTTCTGCAGAACTCAAAAAAAACGGCTATCCGAAAATTTTATTCTAGAGAGTTTCAGCGGTATTTAAAAAGCAATGTGAACCAAAATGTTATGTAATAGCCCGCGTTTTAGGCCATATAATTATCAGAACAATTCCAGTGAAAATTTAGTTCAAAACTTAACGACAAAAAGTTGTTTGTGTCACAGCCTTTCAGTTTCCCACGAGTTGGCTTGTCTACGAATTGATCGACATATTTTTGTTTTAGGTTATCAATGAAATTTAGTAAGACCCCAAGTAATATTTTCTCGAAATTGGTTATACGCATACATATGTACATATACCTAATCACATCTTCTATAAATACTTTATAGCCATAATTAAAATACCAACGACTTTGTGACACTTTTTGAAAAGCCCAACACGCACAGAAATTTATATGTTAAAGATATTTTTTTCTCATGTAAAGACGAGTGCAAATTAGAGGCTTTCGACATTTCAACGTATGTACGTTGCGTATTGCATACGACATAGTATGACGGTACATACATACATCACGACAACTCGCCCAATATATAACGTAGCAGAAGATGCGTGCCACGTGGTCTTCAACTGCCCGCGCTTCAACGCCCTTGGAATCGAACTAGCGTATCTGACAAACACAACGCCGCTGCCACAAAATATCGTGGATATCATGCTTACCGTGCGTGAATAGCCGCAACATAATTGCGAAGATACATAAGCTGCTACGTGAGGAGGAAAACAAGCGCCGCAATGTTCTACGAACTTGACCTGTGGCAAGGTATGTATACGTACGCATGTGACCTCGACATAAGGGAAGGTGGGTGGGAGTTAGCAGACCCGACATGGGTAGGGTACATAGGTATAATACAAACTCCAAGCGGTCAAGTAGGTGCAACTTTCAACTCACTGCACCAAGACTAAACAAGACAGTAACAGATGTTGAGCCTAGTGCTCCTACCGCCTCTCGTCGCAATACTTAACGGTAGTACCGAGAGGGATACGGTACAGGACGGTAGGAGGTTTAGTGCGATTAAAGTTCCACACTGATGGGGTTAAGGCTTTCCTCTGAAAAAAAACATACATCATTATTGCTACTGTACACAGTCAACACCATAGTGCGCCTCTATGTGTCTTTCTTGACTGAGAATTACTTACACACCCACACGTCAAACCAATCATTACCGTTGCCACTGGTTGTAGCAAAAGGTTTAAACGATCTACCGCTCGAACAAAACACAACTGAAATTTAATGACAGAAAGCATTGCTGAAACACGTTTACCACTTGCGTTCGGGAGCCAACTTATTGAGAGCGCCAAATGGGAGGGAGTCCATAGGCCGCAAGCGCAAAAACTCTTATACGCAACGTTGGACCCACTGCTGACTGCACCGGAGGGTATGTGTTGTTTCAACGGTTACTTGGCGATGATAGCGAGGTGCTAGAAACGGTTCAAACGGTTGCTTTGAATTAGCCGGCGGGGTGAGAGGCCTCCCAATTGCAACAATTTGGTGGATTTGGCGGCGCGTTTTGACGACTTTAACGACTTCTTGTAACAAATTTGACTTAAGTGCTATGTTGGCGAAGCGAAGTTTGCAAATCAAAAGAAAAAAGAAAATCTGATATTTAGTTCACGGCCAAGCTGCGAACGGCAGGCAAGTCACTTCCAATGGTGTTTAAGTGGATTTAGTGTTGGCGGTAAGTGATGATACATCATTGAGTGCATATGCTCTGGTGGATATATGTATATACATTAGGGTGCTTTTTTCGACTATTGTTTTCTTCACTCCTACTTCGAAATTTTGTGGAAAACACCCAAAAAAACTGAAAATTTGAACCCATAATATTAACTTTAAGTGCTCGCCCAAGGCGTTCAAAAATTTCACATATAAAATACACGTAAACCTTGATATTTTTTTTTTCAAAACTCTCAGAGGCATTTTATGATATACTTAATCTTCGTAAAGAATTTCTTCAGAGTTGAATGCTCTACAAAAGTGTCTAATATGGCGTAACCATTACTCCCACCAGCGCGTTAGTACGGGTCACTAAACCCAATTTTTGAATGAAAATCTCGTTTTTTGGCCACTATCTCGTAAACAACAAAAATGTAAATAAATAATTTGCACCAAGTTCAATTTCCTACAAAAAAGTTTTAGACCACCAAATCGCTAACATCGATATTTCTTGAGATATTGGGCTTTGAAGTTGAGGTAGTGCGGAATTTTCATGGATTACACAGGTTTACAAAAAAAAAGTGTTTGCATATTAAACCAAACCTATATATCCCTATGTTATTCGATATGCTGAAGGCGAATCCGAGGTCCGTTAGCCTCCATCACGTCAGGTCATTTGAAGGTCAAGTAGGGAAAAATTCATTGAATAAACCTGAAAATTCAATAAAATTCATGGAATTTGACCTTGGGATGACCTTGGCATGACCTCCAGAAGACCTTGAGGAATCAAGGGACCTCCATACTCAGTTTCAGTGACAACAAAAATATTTTTTTTTTATTGAATAAATTTTATGTCCCATTTTACCTTCAAATGACCTCGAAGCTGACATTATGGAGGTTAACGGACCTCGGATTCGGGTTCAGCGAATGTAAAACCTTATGTATATGGATTTTCAGGTTTATTCAATGAATTTGTCCCTACTTGACCTTCAACTGACCACGAACCTGACGTGGTGGAGACTAACGGACTTCGGATTCGCATTCAGCGTGTCGAATAACATAGGGATATATAGATTTGGTGTAATATGCATAAGCTTTTTTTTTTGTAAACTTGTGTTATTGAGCTAAATTGTAGAAATTGTTGATTTTTTAGTTTCTATTGTAACATAAGTTATCAACGATTTATTTATTAAGTTGCAAATGATTGAAAGGTTGAATGGCTGAAAATTTTAATACGGAAATTAAAAAAAAGTTTAAAGGGATGTTTTTGTAAATTTTTTCATTCATCATTTTAATTTATTGACTAATATATTATTATGAAGTATATATCTCCACTACTTTGTAATACGATCAGTGTTGCCAGAACTTTTTGGACGAACCGGCTAAATTGGCAAATAAAACCGGCTAAAAACGGCTAAAATGTTCAAACTAAATTTCACATGTTTATTTAAATAAATCACGAGTAAAAAGACTATTTCTTGGAGAGAAGTTACAAATTCGAGCCGGCAAGAATTTGCAATTAGGAAAAACATATGATTGTGGCACATGGTATGATTTTTTGTCGACGATAATTTGAATAAACCAGAGTCGATATAGTAAACCCGACAAAGAAATTGAAACGTATGTTGAAGAAAGTCGGACCGACAAGATATATACACGTAGATCCTCTGAAAAAATTTTAAAAATTCTATACAAATTTCTTTTGTTTGAAATGCAACCGTGGACACTAGCTGGCAGAAAAACTTGCAAATTTGCGTTCGTACAGAAAATTGCAAGTTTCTCTACATGAGAGAGAATTTGGGAGCATTTTTTCTTACTATCTGATATTTTGAGTGATAATTCTCGCTGGATTTTCGACGAACAAACCTATTGTCTTCCCTACAAGGCCTTTTCAGACTGACCGATTCTCAATACACTCAAATAGAAACCAATACACATAAAAAACGCTGTAAAAATTTCCCTTCAATTTTAAGGCAGTAAAACAACGACCTTAAGTTAACATCAACCGAGGCCATATGTTGACAAGGGATGCATAATTACAGTTACATTTACACAGAAGAACTGGTCAGATTTTTCAGAAATCCCTGCAATTCTGATGTAAAATATGATGCCAAAAGACTGCAGATCTCCCATTTAGATGACCGGTCATATGAACGGCACACGGTCAAAAATTTGGGTTTAATTTTTAAACCGTGTTGATTCAAACTCAACATATGAAAGCACATTTACATGCGTGGCTGTAGCTGACTGTGCAAAGATGCTTGATACAATTGGTTGCTACCAAGGCTGTCCGGGTTCAATCCCAACCAGACGGAGCATGAAATTTAAGACTGTTTTTTTTTTTATTCTTAATTATGCAAATGTTTGGGTTTAAATTCTAAACCCAACATATGTGCTCTCTTTTTTATTAACTTGGAAGGTTTGTATTTGAAACTGAATTTAGTTTGGTCATATATGTAGTCCAAAAAGTTTAAAATTAAAACCGAAATTTTTAACCGTGCAGATGTCTCGTAGGATTCCCAGAGAGTTTTGCTTTACATAGAAATGTGTGCTCTTTTATTTTCATTTTGACTCACTTCAGTGGTGGTTCCTTTAATTCAAGTTGGCATTCGGTTTTCGGAAATTAAATAAGTTCTCAGCAAAAAAGTTAGTTTAAAAAAATACATATGTGTACATAGTGCTTGAAAATATCAATTTTTCCCTTACCTTAAACCTTTGGCAGTGGGGAAAAATGATATTTTGTAATCTAGGCAGAATTGAATATGCGCTATCTGGGAAGACAATATCTACATGTAATATTTATTCTGTTTGTTGACACTATATCCAAACACAAACGCATCTAAAGTGTCTTAACAGTGAAACAATTTCTTATTTTCTAAGTTTGCGTATAAAACTTCACACTTAAAATTAAGACATTATTAACAAACATTTTATGAAGAAAATCCTTTCTTCGTTTAAAACAGTGTACGAAAATAAACTATATTGTACGTTACTATTTCGTTTCGTTTATTACTTTAACAGTTCGGTACAATACGAAAACAAAACGGCTGAGTTCACTTTGGCGATAGTACACTACAGTAGTTAGTAGTTACATACGAAACAACGAACGAAATGAATCGTGCAGAAGAAAATATATGTATGTATGTACATATATGCAATAACTAAATACAAAACGAATGGCTGCAATGAAATAAAAAAATAAACATGTTTTTTAATCGAATTGGATATGAAAATTTACAGAAAAAAATATTTGTCACGTAATTGAAACGTTTGCATACATATAAAACGTACCATATGGTACAATTGTCACAAACGAAATGCAAACGTTTCTCGTTGGGGAAAATGACAGTGAATCTTACAATTTGTTTCTGACTATGTACAAAACTGTACAAAACCACAAATGATATGATGATCGATGAGCAAATGGGAATTGTTTTGTACAGTTTATTTTCGTACCCTGGTTTAAAATAAAAATAAGCGAAATCGGCCCAATTTCACACAACCCTGCCTGACATGAAAATTTTCTCCACGATAAGGCTAGTAGCCATTTCTAACAGATTTTGGGTCGTTTAGTCAAAAATGGAAACATATATACATATTTCAAATTTAAGAAAACAAGGCAAATAGCAAAATCGGCTAATTTTTTTCTGCAAAGCGGCTAACAAATCGGCTGCCGGCTAAATCGAAATTTCTCTCGTTTTTTGTTTACGTAAATTACTTAGACACTGTATGCTTTTACTTGATCTTGAATGAGTTCGACAAATCTCCCGTTTAGTTGCATTTTTTTTTGTTCTCTCGTACTGATTCCGCGAGAATAAGAACAAAGCTTCGAGTGCACTGAGCGGCCTAACGTTAAACGTATTTGAGGTTACGTTGACTTTTAGCGTTATAAAAATGTGTGAAAAATTGGTAACAATATTTACATTTATTTAACTGGACTTGAAACAACTCAAATAAATATTAATAAGTTACCTTCTTATCGTAAAGTGTTAAGTTTATTTATTTATAAGCATCAGTCTTTAAATCCAAGTACACGAAACAGTGCGTCTAGTGCTATCAGTGAAATTAATGCTGTTTGGGAAAATTTTACGATTCCGACTATTCGTCCTCATAATAGCATTAAGTTGGAAAAATTTTGCGCTACATATTTATTCATCAGAAAACAACGTAACACGGGAAAAAATCGCAAAACAACAAAAACAAAATTAAAAGTTCATTCAAAAACTTGATAAATTGTTTGATATAGCAAATTCCACGGCGGTTAAAAATGTATCAAATGAACTTAAACAATTTTTAGTTGAATGTCGAAATGGAAAAGTCAATATCCACCCGCCAGAAGCAATCCTTCAAGATCAATCTTATCTGGAACAGGAGATAAATATTGAAGGTAATGAGGACAACCAGGACGATATAGGTTAGTTTTAAAATTAAAATATTTCTTTTCTCATACAATTACAAATTCTTAAATTCAATCATAAATAATTTTTGAGTAACAGCCATACCTAAACAAAAGCGTCAGCGTTGTCCGATTGTCAAAAATTTCTTATGCCCATACAATTTGTATAAAAGATACCGAAATAACGCGGCGGCAACGCTGAGCGATTGGAAAATCCAATTTTGATAGGGCGTTAACAGACAAGATGTGAAATTTAAAGCTCCAAAGCTCCTGGTGCTTGTCACCATGCAAGAAGGTTCTCAAAGGCACTTTATTTTTTGAAACTATATTTATTTCGTAAGCAGTTCAAAGTGTCAGCAATTTAAATAGATATTCTACGTAAAATATGTGTTTTTATTGTATTATTTTACGTAAAAATATCGTTCAGTGCTCCAAACGCGATAAAAGTACCAAATTTAGATTTACAAAAGATTTGATCGAGCATCGAAAAATTCATCCACAAATTTCCAATGCAGCACTTGAAAAACTATGTAGACATCTGTGCATCGGCGTAGCCAGAATGAAATTTAGGGGGGGG
>NW_023458560.1:12972254-13004462 GCF_013731165.1 Rhagoletis pomonella
GGGGGGCTCGAGAACCC
This sequence comes from Rhagoletis pomonella, assembly GCF_013731165.1. NCBI lineage: Eukaryota > Metazoa > Arthropoda > Insecta > Diptera > Tephritidae > Rhagoletis > Rhagoletis pomonella. The sequence goes on from NW_023458560.1 coordinate 12,972,272, forward strand.
CCCTGCCCCTACCTGGCTACGCCCATGCATCTGTGGTATTTGCACGAACAGTTAGCTTGCTTGGCTCTTTTCGATGATATCTACGGTGTCGCCGGAAGAACAATTTAAGAATGTTGAAAAAATTACTATTTAGTACAGGGACACGAATTTCGATACGATACGATACCATATTAGGGTGATCAGACGTACTGCTTTATCAGGACATGTCCTGATTTCAGGGCCGAATTAAAGTGCCCTGACTGATTTGTCATTTATTCGGATATTCACAAAGTTGACCTTTTATAAACTTTTTACTGCGTAAACATATCGTTAGGCGCTTTTTTTGTACATTGTTCACATAGTAACATCCCTACAAAACTCGAATGGCCGAAACTACAATACATGTAAAGAATTTTTGACAGTCACTACCCTGCAGGGAAACCGCGGACTGGTGCATAAAATTTCTAGTTCCGAACAAAATCTTTATCGCCAAAAACGAACTAGTCCGATAGGAACTAGATCCCCACCAGTTCAAAATCAGCGAAATGTGGGACTCTTAAAAAAACTATTTTATTTCTCTTTTTTCATTAGAAATCTATATCTAAATAGACGAATTTAGAACTGGTTCGAAATTATAGAAAAAGGGACGCCGAACGAACTAGATCTTATCTGTCGAAATTAGAACTAATTCGAAACTATCGAAAAAGGGATGCAGCGGGGGGCTTGTTTACTTTACATAGATATGTGCTTGGCGGCCTTCTCGTTCAAATTGACTTTCATTCTGCACTTCGTAGATGCTATTTCATAGTTTGGTAATACAAACAAAACTTTGTGTTAACATATTAACATCTTGGGGCCGTCTGGAATCTAAGAAATAACAGCGAGCACCTCTGCAAACTCAGCTACAGCTAAAGGTATGTAAGCGTACATTTCTTACAATCATTCAAACAAATTTAATTTCAAATTGAAAACACATTTCTTCCAAAATAACTTAAAATCGCACACACGGAAGAACCAAAAATATTGAAAAATCATAATACTATTTTCTTTCGTCTGTCGATTTTAGAATTGGTTCGGAACTATAGAATTTAGGACTAGTTCGGAACTATCGAAAAAAGGATGCAGTGGGGGGCAATTGACACTTCCTAGGACATCGCTGTGTTAAATTCGCCAGTTGCTTGCATGCAAAAGAGATTTATCGCGAACCAGTACTGGGTCTAAATGTACTAGAAGCGCAACAGTTCAGAACTGGAGATTTTCCCCACAGGGTAACGCATAAATAGAGAACCACTGTTTCTAGGTAAAACTGGTTTGTTGCCAGAACTGTGGCGAATAAAGCTGCCATAAGATATGCTATTGAGTTTTATCGTTAGCATCCTACCTATTGTACTTAAACAAGGTGTTGAGCTTTTGTTGGCGACCCTGAAAACGTTTCTGACAGCATCGCTTGAACTTGCCTATATCCCACAACTCTCAACTGAGAACTCTAAACTCTTACCATTGAGCGTAAAAAGAAAGTGATTGTGCTAACTTCCAAAAATACAGTGTCCTGATTTTTCCTTCGACTCATCTGGTCACCCTATACGCGCACGGCCTCACTATTCATCTTTATTAAAAAAGAACAAACAAAATTATTTAGTATGTATTAGAAAGTACAAAATGTTAAAATAAGATTAGTAACATAACTGAAAAGGCATTTTTTAGTGCTGCATTCATTTTTCCGTGTCAACACAGTGGCAGCTTAATCTCATCACTTTTCGAGTTATTAGCGCCACTGAAAACGGTTACCCAGTCGCCATAATAGCCAACAGCAGTCAGTGGCAACAACCCACGTAAACGACAAAAGGAAAACAGCAAATTACGTCGCTCCGCTGCACACCAACAAAAACAAGCCATCAAAAGATGCCAGAAAACAATGGATATGAATAAAATTAACAGATCCAAACAAAGAACGCCGCATAGGAGATGAAAAGAATTGTTGGTGAAGAACATGAATTCACTCCAAAAACATAAAATTTCCATTTATCCACGGCTGTGATGTGACAAAGTGAAGATGACAGTGCAGCAGAGGAGTCAGTGGAAGATCGATAGGAAGAATAATAGCCAATTGGCAAGGTCGTTTGTGGGTAATTTTGTTACGCGACGAAAACAAAGCCAACGGCAAACGTATTCAACCGCCACTGCAAATGTCCTGAAATATGAGGCAACAACAAATACGCTCGACGAAATGGAAGTGTATTTAAAAGCATAGACAGACGGCAGCGTTGATCCGGATCAATCAGTTAATTCGGAATTATTTCGGAAATTAACTATAGTTAATCCGTTAGGTTTGCTCACTAGTGACATTAGGTTGCACACACACACGCACCGACGCACAGGGCCTTGCTAAGGGAGCCGATTTTGTCAAGAGGGAACGAGAAAACTAATTGCTGAGCAAACCTTTTATTATTGAATCATGACTGCGCAATAGCTGTGAACAAATTTTTTATAGATAAAAAGATATAACTTCTACCGCTTAGACTTTGTTGCTTTTTCCATTTTTCCTAATAAAATAATCGTGGTACAAAGCTCAATAGAAATATTAAAAAGATCTTTTATTTTTTTTTTAGTTTTTGTTTATTTATACACAAGTACATATATGTTTTTCATTTTAATTTCATTTTTTAGTTTACTTAATAAATATTGCAATCCTACCAAATTTTTATTTCAACTTGTATGTATAAGAGAAACTAAATCAAAACACATCTCTGCCAAAAACCAATCGATAGCAGCGAAAAATAAAAACAAAAATCTGCACTATCGATAAAATTAAAGTCGTCTTAAAGGAATTAAAAAAATATATATTGAATAAAAAATTTTGCTGGCCATGGGATTAACGTTGCCGTCTGTCTGTGCTATCAGACAAGTAAGAAACATTCACCACAATAGGAAATGATATAAAAGAAAACTCGAATAGCAGCAAGCGGTAATACACTAAGGATTGTATAGAATTTTTAATGACAACCAAAATTAAAAGTGGAAGCTGCTGCTTTTTATCTTAATATTGTCGGTAATAATAATGGTCCTGTCAAGTTCTCAGACCGCCAATGAACTAAAACAAGCGTAAATAACTGAATTGAACATCTGAAGGAGCAAAATTAGGCTTTAAAGTAATGTGGGATATCAAAATCAGCTCAAAAGAAAAATTCCACGGCATACAATTCACAAGGAATTCCTGTGATAATAAACGAAGTTATACCAATGCATTAAACAAATTGTCTAAGACTGGTAGCTGTATTATTTTTCTTGAAGATCGAGTAACGCTTTATTTATTTAAAGGGGCGCGTTTTACCTTAATCAATTGCGAATAATTTTAACTTTACGCATAATATATGTATGATAATTTTTTTCCTCTTGTTTGGAGCGGTAACTCCCTAAACGATTTCGACCGACCCCAACAAAACACCCCGTCGTTTCTCTTCTGACGAAAATGGGAAATGTTAAGTGAAGACAAGTCTTTATCCACCAAGCGTTCCTACCGTTGAATCGGTGCTCCGCTTCTTATACTACCACGCGCGGGTTCCGCGCTGAATACCTTGAAGGTTATGGATAAGTGAAGAAAAGATTGGTCGGGATTGATTGATTTTGTTTGAAATATGTGAATCTAGTTAGTTGAGAAAACGCTCTGACCACATTTTAAATCGTGTTGTAGATGAGATCGATGCATTGTTATTATTGTCGATGTTTTTTAACATCAATGACGAACTTACGAGCTAGGGCATGTTGTACGCGTAGATGGTGAGGCTCCAACTCGGCACCTATGAGTGGACAACGAAACCAAGCACGCTTCTTCTTCTTCTTTTTTGGCGCTGTAACCGCCTAAGCGATTTTGACCGAGTTCAGCAAAGCACGCCAGTCATTTCTCCTCTGTGCAAACTGACGCCAATTGGAAACGCCAAGTGAAGCCAAGTCCTTCTCCACCTGATCTTTCCATCGCAGTGGGGGCCTCCCTCTTCCTCTGCTACCACCAGCGGGTTCCGAGTTGAATACTTTCAGAGCTGGAGCGTCGGTCTCCATTCGAACGACATGACCAAGCCAGCGGAGCCGCTGTATTTTAATTCGCTGCACTATGTCCATATCGTTGAAAAGCTCATACAGCTCATCGTTCCATCGTCTGCGGTACTCGCCGTCGCCAACGCGTAAAGGCCCGTAAATCTTCCGCAAAATCTTTCTCTCAAACACTCCAAGAGCCGCCTCATCGGATGTTGTCATTGTCCATGCTTCTGCGCCATATACCAGCACGGGCATGATGAGTGACTTATAGAGCGTGGTTTTCGTACGTCGAGAGAGGACTTTACTCCTGAATTGCCTACTCAGTCCAAAGTAGCACTTGTTGGCAAGAGTGATTCTGCGTTGGATTTCAATGCTGACATTATTATCGGTGTTAATGCTGGTTCCCAAGTAAGCGAAATTCTCTACTTTCTCGAATTTGTAACTGTCAACAGTGACGTGGGTGCCAAGGCGCGAATGTGCTGACTGCTTGTTTGATGACAGGAGATACTTCGTCTTGTCCTCGTTTACCACCAGACCCATTCGCTTTGCTTCCCTATCCAACTTGGAAAAGGCAGAACAGACTTCGCGGTTTTTGTTACCGATGATGTCGATGTCATCGGCATAAGCCAGCAATTGCACGCTCTTGTAGTAAATTGTTCCTGAGCAGTTCAGTTCTGCAGCTTTTGTTATCTTCTCTAACATCAGATTAAAGAAGTCACATGAAAGGGAGTCGCCTTGTCTGAAACCCCGTTTTGTGGCGAACGGTTCGGAGAGGTCTTTCCCAATTCTGACGGAGCTGGTGGTATTGCTCAACGTCATTTTACACAGCCGTATAAGTTTTGAGGGGATGCCAAATTCAGACATAGCGGCGTATAGGCAACTCCTTTTAGTGCTGTCAAAGGCGGCTTTAAAGTCGACAAATAGGTGGTGAGTGTCGATCCTTTTCTCGCGGGTCTTTTCCAAGATTTGGCGTATTGTGAATACCTGGTCTAAAGCCACACTGATAAGGCCCAATCAGTTCATTGACGGTGGGCTTAAGTCTTTCACACAGTACGCTCGATAAGACCTTGTAACCTATGCCTAGAAGGCTGATCCCGCGGTAGTTGGCGCGAATGGCGGGGTCACCTTTCTTGTGGATTGGGCACAGCACACTTAAATTCCAGTCGTCGGGCATGCGATCATCTGACCATATTCTGCACAAGAGTTGATGCATGCACCTTATCAGCTCCTCGCCGCCGTACTTGAATAGCTCAGCTGGCAGGCTGTCAGCTCCAGCAGCTTTGTTGTTTTTCAGCCGCGTTATTGCTATACGTACCTCATCATAGTCAGGCGGTGGAACGTCGACTCCGTCATCATCGACTGCGGGCTCGGGTTCTTCTTCTCCACAACTTTCCGTGCTGCTTCCATTTAGTAGGGCGGGAAAGTGTTCCCTCCATAATTTAAGTACGCTCTGGACATCAGTTACTAGGTCGCCATTATTGTTCTTACAGGAGTACGCCCCGGTCTTTAAACCTTCCGTAAGTTGCCTAACTCTCTGGTAAAATTTTCGGGCATTCTTCCTGTTGGCCAGCATTTCAAGCTCTTCGCACTCACGTATTTCGGCCTCTCTCTTCTTATTGCGGCAAATACGTCTCGCCTCCCTCTTCAGATCCCTATAGCGGTCCCACATAGCGCGCGTTGCGCCCGATCGCAGCGTGGCCCTGTAGGCGGCATCTTTTTTTTCTGCAGCTTCCTGACACTCCTCATCGTACCAGTTGTTCTTTCGGGCTCGCTGAAATCCGACTACTTCTTCGGCGGCGGTACTTAATGAGCGGGAAATGTGGTTCCACTGCTCGCATATGTCAGTTTGTTGAAGAGTGCTCTCTGAGAGCAGGTGTGAGAGTCGAGTAGCGAAAGCGCTGGCTGTCTGTTGTGATTGCAGCTTTTCGACGTAAAGCTTTCCTTGCATATTTGGGCGCACATTTTTTGCTGCACAGAGGCGGGTGCGTATCTTGGCTGCAAGAAGATAGTGGTCTGAGTCGATGTTTGGGCCTCGGAGTGTGCGTACGTCTAAAACACTGGAAGCGTGCCTTCCGTCTATCACAACACGATCGATTTGGTTTCTCGTTTTTCGATCCGGAGAGAGCCACGTAGCTTGATGGATCTTTTTATGCTTGAACCTAGTACTGCATACTACCATATTTCGGGCCCCGGCGAAGTCGATCAGCCTCAATCCGTTTTCGGACGTTTCGTCGTGGAGGCTGAATTTTCCGACGGTGGTTCCAAAGATCCCTTCCTTGCCCACCCTGGCATTGAAGTCGCCAAGCACGATTTTGATATCATGACGGGGGCAGCGCTCGTATGTGCGCTCCAAGCGCTCATAGAGGGGATCCTTGGATGCATCATCCTTCTCTTCCGTCGGGGCATGGGCGCAGATGAGCGAGATGTTGAAGAATCTCGCTTTGACGCGGATTGTGGCTAGACGCTCGTCCACCGGGGTGAACGACAGTACTCGGCGACGGAGTCTCTCTCCCACCACAAATCCAACACCGAATTTGCGCTCCTTTACATGGTAGCTGTAGTAGACGTCGCAAGGCCCCAGACATTGTTTGCCTTGCCCCGTCCAACGCATTTCTTGGATGGCGGTGATGTCAGCTTTTGTCCTTACGAGGACATCAACCAGCCGGGCAGAGGCACCTTCCCCATTAAGGGTCCGGACATTCCAGGTGCCTGCCCTCAAATCGTAGTCCTTTAAACGTTTGCCGTGGTCGTCATCATAAGGGGGGGTCTCATCCGAGGCTTTGCCTTGCTTCTTCACTGCAAGTGGTTTTTACGTGGCGGGTCCCAAGCCCAGCGCACAACCCATTGCTGGGACGGGGGTGGTTTCGCAACCAAATACACGTTTATATAGCGAGCCGCTTGCTCCAAGCAGACACCCGCTTGCAGCCGCACCTACTGGTGAACAGACGCTGCAGACTTCAGTGAGCCCTTAAATCGAATAAGTCGGAGTGGCCCCACCGAAGCTCCCTCTCATTCTGCCGTGACCTAAGGCTCCACTCGGATTGGTTACCGCATCTCGCACATGGGTTGCTCACTTTGTCCAGAGTGCGCGAACGAGGACACAAGAGTCGGGATTGAGTATAGCCATGCAACTGTAACTGCATACCCAGCGCAACGACTATACCCCATTGCACTCCAAGCTCGCTTACCAAAACAAAAAATTGAAGGACCAAGGAAGCACGACCTATCTGCCCTCAGGATGAACAACTGGCGTAAATCCGCAAAGGAGGGAAATTTGGGGACATTTTTTGGTCTCGGCCCAATCCACCAAACGGCTGTAGTGCCAAATTTATGATGAAGTTTTTGGGAACGATGTTGCATAGTTACTAGGGTGTTCGAGTATTCGCCTTTTTTCTAAAACCGGATTTCGAGATATTAAAAAAATTGCAATTTGAAAAAATTCGGTTGCCGATTTAGAAACTAAGAAAAAACCGGATAAACCGATTTTATTTTTTTTTGTAGTTTTTATACATTGAAAACGCTTATTTTTGTATGAAGTCATGACCGAACATTACAATAAAATTATTATGTAATAGTAAATACAGATTTTATTAAAAAAAAAGAGCAAAGTAAAATAAGTACAAAGCTGTTTTAGATCAAAAGTAAAACAAATTAAAATCACTGCAAAATGTCAGTTTTTTTAAATAATTTATTGCAATTTTTCTGACTGTTTACGGTTTTGAATAGTGCTATTGCCGCCGTAGCCGAACGCTTAAAGCCTGATTATGGCATCTTAACTTAACTTAACGGAACGTAAAACTTAGAGAATCAATATGAAACAGATTTCGACGTGGAATTTGTAAGTGAGAGCCGTAAGTTACGTTAAGTTGCCAAAATCAGACCATAAGAGGTGCCTACTACCACTCGGTAGAGCCCTGGTTCAATTTCTGGTCCCAGCAACATCAACATACATTTTTTTCAAACAGTTCACGACCCTCGGCAAGCGCAATTTCTGAAAAAAAATTGCCAAAAATCGCCATCTTTTTTTTTAAATTCATGAAATCGACTTAACAAATATTTTATTTTAAAAATGAGATCTCGTTATAAAATAGTTTTTAAAACCAAAAACGAATATAATACCTTCAGAGGGTAATAATAAATAACACAAATCACTTATATAATAGCGATGCACAAACAATTTTCTTTAAAAATACGCATGTTTTTTAAAAATATTTATTTCAACACATTTTGCAGTAGGACTGCGCAATTATTAAATTTATTATAACTCATATTAATTGATTAATCGCACAATCGCTTTTAAGACCTCGGCGCTAAAAATTAAATAAAAACCTATAATAAGGCGAGATCAGCTATTTTCACAATTTCTTCTAAATCACCTATAGTATCTGAATGATTTACAATTCTGTTGTTGTCATATATTGAGCTATTCAACCTTGATAACATACTGTTTGATATTGAAAACGTTTTTCAGCAGAAACTATTAGCCTTCATATAACACTTTATTCAAACTACTGAATTAGGCTTTCCAATCTCATCCTCTTTCGAATCTTATTTCGACAGCTTAGTGGAAGATCGGGTGACAGGTAATAAGATCAACGGAAATAATTCAAAAGTTCTTCGACTAGGGTGATTAAACATTTTTGAGTATTTTAATATGATTCTTAAGTCAAGTTTATAGCGCAGTTCACTAGCCTCTTCTGTAAAATTATCGTGGAAAACTAAGTTTTGAATATTATTACAATTGGGAAAATTTTATTTGAAGGGAAAAATCGCCAAAAATCGCCAATGGCGACTTCCTCAATTTTTACGCGCAAATATAAAAAAAAAATCGCCAAATTGGCGCGAAATCGCCAAATCTGGACACTCTGGAGCCGAACATTAAATACCCGGCGCAAGCACCGCTTCATGGTAAGCCGGGGTATATAGATTTTGAGTAAATTAGCGTCCTTAAATTTCGAAATATGTAGTTTCAAGCTGATGGCTTCAAAGCGGCCATAATTTTAGTCCGATTTCAATAACTTTCAGCGTTTTTACGTGGCAAGCACAATAACCATATCGAGTTTGGTACAAATTGGTACAACGGTTACCGAGATACACATATGTGATCATAAGTGAGTGGTGCCACGCCCATTTTCCAAAATTTTATCATGAATGTATTTCTTGGTAAAGAATTGTTGCAAGCATCAATTTTGAATAAATTAGCTTTAATATTTACTCATTTTTCGAAGATTTCGTAGATATTTCTCTTAATTACCGTTATATGGGATGTGGGCGACATTGTCCGATTTTAAAAATTGTCAGCCATTTGGTATGCTGTATCAAGGCTAACAACTGTGCCAAGTTTGGAAGAAATTGGTGTAGCGGTTACCAAAATATACACATGTAACCATAAGTGGGCGTGGCTACGCCTATTTTCCAAAAATTTATAACACTCTTATTTTTCGACTAAAAATTACTGTAAATATCAATTTTGAGTGAATAATCTTCAGTAGTTACTAAAATATCGCAGTTTTCGTATTTCTGAAAATTACCGTTATATGTGAGGTAGGCGTGGTTATTGTCCGATTTCCTACGCCCGAAAGAAGTGCACGTAACAAGTTTTGTTAAGATATCTAAATTTTTACTCGAGTTATCATGTGCACAGACGGACGGACGGACAAACAGTCACCGCTTAATCGATTTCTCTTTTCATTCTGATCATTTATATATACATTTGTCTATATCTATCACGATTCGTTTTGCCTGTTACAAACAACCGTTATGTGAACAAAGTTATAATACCCTTGTGCACAAGTGCACTCGGGTATAAAAAGTAGAACACGAGTTCGAAGAGAAGCTCGGCCAATCACGTATTAACAACATGCATTTATTGGAATCAAATATGATATACTAGTGTTCATCCACAAAAAGCCTAAGATATAATTTTGAAACTATTTAGGGGCTTCCGTTAAACTGGAAAAATCCTGAAATATTTATTGGGAGGTCAAGATTTGGATAAAATGAAAAAAACTGGTTTGTTAGATCAAAACATCCGGTTTATTCGAGATTCAAAAAATCAAGCTTTCAAAAAATTTTCGCCTATAGATTTCTAAAAAATCGGTGGAAACCGGTTTGGAAAAAATTACTCAAATTTTACTTAAATGTTCCCATTGGTTTCACTTAAACCGACTCACTAAAACGTATTTTATAGTTTGGTTACTGATACTCTTTTTATTACTGGGGCGTATCATGCCGTGCGTACTTTATCGGCTATGACAAACCTAATGAATACCTAAAATTGATTGCAGTCATACCGTAGAAGTTTGCTGCATTATATTTAAAATCTCGTTGACATTTTCCTGCAATAAAATCAACTTACGGATATTGACAATTAAACATTACTGCATGATTGTAAGTCAATAAATATAATATGCGACAACAACAACAGAAATAATTATGCTGAGACTTTTACCTACTCACAAGCGACGAACCAGCTTCAACCCGTAGACGGTGCCAATCGCAGGTTTCAAGCTGGGGCGCCAGCCAACTAAACTTACAATCAGCGTTGCCAGGTTGACGTTTTTAACGTCATTTGGACGTTTTTTGTATCCTGTTGACGTTCGGACGTTTTTTGTGTAAAAATTACGTTTTTTAACTTCCCAGTAATTTTTCTCTGTTACTAAAACCTGTAAGTAGAACTAATTATACCTTTCATGAGCATGAAATGGTATTATAACTTTGGTCCGATGTTTGTAAGTACCAGAACAAAAAGAGATAGACCCATTAAAATGTATACTTATATGATCAGAACGTCGAGCTGAGTTGATTTATCCATGTCCGTCTGTCCGTCTGTTTGTATGCAATCTAGTCTCTCAGTTTTCGAGATATCCGGATCAAATTTGGTAGGTGGGTGTATTTTTATAATGTATTAATCATTTGTCGGAACCGGAAGAATCGGACCACTATAACATATAGCTCCCATACAACTGATTGTTCAGATATGAGATTTTTCGTTATAACTTCTCCATTTATGCCGCTACGAACATGAAATTTTGCAGCACTTGCACCCATTATCAACAGAATGCTTACAGTGAAAATTACAAAGATCGGGTAACTATAACCTATAGCTCCCATACAGCTAATTGTTCAGATATAAAATTTTCCGTTATAACTCCTCCATTTATAAAGCTGGGAACAGGAAATTCCGCACTGTTTTCAATAATTATCAACAGAAAACTTACAGTGAAAATTAAAAAGATCGGATAACTATAACCTATAGCTCCCATACAACTGATTGTTCAGATATGAGATTTTTCGTTATAATTCATCCATTTTTTAGCTAGGACCATGAAATTTCGCGCTGTTTTCACTCATTATCAGCAGAAGACTTACAGTGAAAATAACGAAGATCGGGTCACTATAACCTGCAGCCCCCATACAACTGATTGTTCAGATATGAGGTCTTTTATCATATCTCCTCCATTTATGCAGCTAGGAACATGAAATTTCGCACCATTTTCACTCATTATTAACAGAATACGTACAGTGAAAATAACAAGGATCGGGTGACTACAACATATATCTTCCATACATCTGATCGTTCAGATATGGGATTTTACTGTAAAACTCCTTTATTTGAACAGCTAAAACCGATAAATTTCGTAAGATATTTTATAAATAATAATACAAAGTCTACTGAGAAAATCGTCAAAATCTATGCTGTATAAGCTTTATCTCCTATAGCACTGATTGTTCAGATACTAGTTTTTGCGATATATCTCCTTTATGTAGGAAACTAAACCCAATAAATTGTGTTACCGGTTTACATACCGATCACATAGCAGTGAAAATCACTTAGATTGGTGCCATATAAAGTATATCTTCCATACCTCTGATTGTTTAGATGCGATTTTTTATATAAGTATGTAACTCCTCTATCGATGTATGCAGATGTATTCAAAATCAGTAATCTGTCAAACTAAAATTTGCAGATGTTCATGAAAGGTATGAAGCCTTCGGCATAGCCGAAGACAGCGCTGCTCTTACTTGTTTTGAATTATTTTCTTAACAAATCTTTACACGCTTTTTTTTGTAGCACTTTTCAACAAAATATATTTATTCTTTGGACACAGATGACTTAACTATGATGCAAACCAAGCGTACGCGCATTTGTTTGGATTCTTGGACTAAGGATCTCGCGTTCAAAGACTGGTTTTGTAAACACTTGAGGTTACGAGGCTTATTGCAATGTTTGCAATTGCACATTAAAAGCCAAATCAGGAAGAGCTGACGCATGCTCGCAAAATCACCAAAAAAGCTGTAGCAGCATAAAAAGTCAAAAAAAAGTAGGCGACTTTTTTAAGACTGCCGTGAAAATGTAATGTACGCAAAAACGGCTGAAATATTACTATGTTCCTTCTTAGCAGACCTTCTTAGCCCCTTTAAACTTGCACATTAATACCTCGGAATTGAATAGGCTTGATAGCATACTCAAAAAAATGCTTAAAAATCTGAATAAAAAGGTGAAAATCTAGCTGAAATTTTGCAGATTTTGTATAATTTTTGCACAAAGTTTGAAATGTGGATTTATATTTTGTTTGTTATATAAAAAGCTAGGCTTTTATGGAAAAATAACAAACATTAAATAAACAAAAGAAAAGCAGCCACAATCGATCAAAATGTTGATGACTTAATCAGCTGATCACAAGTGTATGCATAAAATAATTTTTAACCGACTTCCAATTTAAAATATGTTCTGTCGAAATGATATTTTAATATACTTTACGTTAATACTTATGTATGTACCTTTGTATACAATAAAAGTTTAATAAGAGCAATTCTCTGTGCATACATTTGAAAAAGACGTTTTTGGGTAGGAAATGAAGTTTTTTCAGACCAAATGAGACGTTTTTTCATGCCGAAGACCTGGCAACACTGCTTACAGTAACTGTAGCCACTTGCGATTTCCATTCGTAAATCTCTTCCCCTTCTTCACCTATAGTTTATATTACCACATACCACTGCTGTGTACACGTGACTGCAACAATAGTTGCTTGCCACAGCGACTAGGTATCTTTTTGCAATGAGTGATGGTACGAATGACAGCCAAATAGAAAAGTTGCAGCAGCAAAAAGTAAAAACTCTAAAAAATTCAGTGAGTGGGGCGGCCAGTGGTGGCTATACCACTTACTATTTTCTAGAGCGTAAAATCACCTATATTTGAAAATGGTTCTCTTTTTTATAAAGTAATCGCATTGCTGGCTCGTATATTTCAGGACGAATTGATAAGGATTAAGCCAAGAGCTTGTGTGAGCAAATCCAATTTTTGGCAGCCAATGTAAGTTACGCGGTTTTGCAGAATTACTATACGCGGTTTTGTACTTTAAACGACGATATGCTGTAAGGAGCGTGAAAATTTGCAAATTTCCATCATTGATTTTCGTTTTTTTTGTGTGTTTTCTTTGCTGATATCAAAATCAACGACCATTCTCGTCATCCATGGTAAGTTTTATCAGTTTTTACCTTGCTTGTGGCGCAAGTTTGTTGATTTAATGTTTAATCTTTTGAACTCGCATTTTTACGCATCCGAAAAGGTGAGCAAACAAACAAGTGCAATCAGGCGAAATGTTCATATTTGGCGGAGGAAACTTATCTTTTTTTAACTTATATACATACCAGTTTACATACCCACAAGCCGATTCATTTACGTTTTCAAGCCACAATACAAGCGCAAGTATGATTCACACTGGTTTCAAACAAGACAATTCAACTCATAGCTTGAACGCAAATGAATTCGGTGGTAGCTTGAATCGAACATGCTTGAATACAGCAGCAGCACTTGTAAATACATATCGTCGATGTTTTTGCAAAACCGCCCATCGACCAGTGGCAAAACCGCCTAAATCGCCATTGTGACAAAAATTAGATTTGGTAACCCTGAACTCCAGGCATTGAGATTTATACATAAGAATCGTAAAATCGTTATTAAAACAACAGATTTGTAAAAAAAAGCCAGAGAAAATACCGCCTATCAAGGCAATGCCTTCAAAGAAAACCTATAAATTTGAGTGCCGTAAGATAGGCGGTTTTGCCATTGGTCGATGGGCGGTTTTGCAAATACATCGACGATATGTACGTATGTACATATTGCAGACCATGAATCAGCTTGTTACAACCAAATGGTATTGTTATATGTTAGTGTGTTTTTGTTTCGCTATAGCGTTGGACAAATGTACACTTGGATATGTTTGAAGTAAATCAAGTGCGAACATGAGTTGAAATCCAACAAGCAAGCCAAGCATTTACTTGCTTGCTTCGAACCAAGCCCACTGAACACAAGTAAGCTTTCAAGTAGCTTGAAATGTAAGTAGCTTCCCTGCAGTGAAACCCCATACCAGTTAGAAAAAATAATAGTTCATAAACTAGTATGTGCCTACCAGTTCGACATTTTCGAAGAACTTAAGCGTTCAGCCACATCTGCCTTTGAATTGCCAAAGCCTAAAATAAAACGCCATTAATTGCTTTTCTTACAAATGTCGGCTGTGGCGTCACGTGCAGACTACTGGTTCTGATTCTGGGATCGCAGGTTCGAGGCCGCTTGGAGGTGGTTAAGATTTTTAAAGTTAGATCAATGTAAGTAGGAATTATAGTTGCATTACAAAAAAAAAGGAACAAATATAAAAAAAAATATATTTCTTTTTTAATTAAATTTGAGAATAACAAAAAAACCCTGAATAAAAAATATAAATAAAAGAAATATTATAAACAAAAAAAAATTAAATAAAAAAATTTTCCCTGCGCCAGGGCTTGAACCTGGTTCCTCAGGCATACCACACGAGTACTCTCCTTTGTCGGCCATTGCGACTGTTGGAGCGCCGCGAGCAAAAAGGCATACTAATGCTTTTCATGAGGGATGAATTGGCAGACTATCTCATCAACTGGTATGATGCTACTAATATTTCTAATAGTAGATGCTGATGCATAGCCTGACAATTGACATCTCGTAGGACATCGCAATGTTAAAAATACCAGTCGCTAACATTGAAAACGGATAGAACGTGAACTAGTTGAGCTGAAACGCAAACTGGTGGAATTCTAGTTCACAACTAGTAGCTTTCCCTGCAGGGTTGCTGCAGTACACCTATACATACATAGCAGAATAAATACAACATTATTTCGAGAAAAGAAAACGCTTTTAGGAACGTAAAGTTTGGCACCAGCAGCTCTTTCGACAAGAGGACAAATGTTGGGGGAATTTTGTTTTGTCACAAAAAAATATTATATCAAAATTTCAGGTTTCTATCTTCATTTTTCAGTTAGTACAAAAATAAGAGTTTTGAGAAAAAAAAAAATTTAATTAAAAATGTGAAATTTTGATAGAATTTGGATGAATTGTAAAAATTTGAGTTTGAAACCTGTTTTTTACTCTGCGGTTAGGGAGAGAGTCCGTCGCCGAGTACTGTCACTCACCCTGTTGGAAGATTGCCTATCCACAATCCGCAGCAAAGCAAGATTCTTCAACATCTCGCTGATTTGCGCCCACTTCCCGACGGAAGAGAAGAACGAAGTGTCCAAGGGTAGCTTCTATGAGCGCTGCCCTCGCCATGAAAGGCAAGGAACTGACATTTGGAACGACCGTCAGAAAATTAAGCTTCCACGACGAAACGTCCGATAACGGACTGAGGCTGATCAACTTCCCCGGACCCGAAATATGGTAGTATGCAGTACTAGGATCAAGCATAAAAATATCCATCAAGCTACGTGGATGTCTCCAGACCGAAAAAACGGGAAACCAAATCGATAATTTTATATATTGTTGCGCCAAAAATGCAAGGAAAGCTCAACGTCGAAAAGCTGCAGTCACAACAGACGGCCAATGCGTTACAGGCTAACCTAATATTCACGCACGCCGCCAATTTACTGTCAAAAATTTCTCATGCACATACAACTTGTATGGGACCAACCGAAATTGAACGGCGTGCGTATGAAGCTAACTCAATTTCCAATTTTTGTTCTGCGTGACATTTTGATTTGACGTTTCGCTCAATGAAATCAAATGCAAATGCACGCAAGCCAATTTCGGGTGACGAAAAAAAACAAATTCGACGGCGTGCGTACCAAAACGCAAGCCGCGAATATTAGGTTAGCCTGTTAGCTAGTCGACTTTCATACCTGCTCTCCGAGAGCATTCTTCAACAAACCGACATATGCGAGCAGTAGGAACACATTTTCCACTTTTTACCGCGGCCATCGAAAAAGTAGTCGGATTTCAGCGAGAACAACTGGTACAATGAGGATTGTGGCACCTCTATAGGGAACTGAAGAGGAAAGAGAGACGTCGTTGTTCCACGGCCTGACTATGACAAGCAGCCTTCTGAGAAACACTCTAAAAGAATTTTGTTTAAATTTGCTCATATTAAGATCGGTAACCAGTTTCCTCTCCTAATTAATGTATATTTGCACACCGTTTGAATTAAATTAAACACTTTTTGTTTACTTTTACTTATAATATGTGTGGCGTGGAACCAATTTCAAAGTATTTTTTTGAGTTCTAAACATTTATTGTTCACAATTTCACTGTTTACACATAAAACGTTTAAAATTTCCTCTAAAAAAATGTTGTTTAAATTTACGCTATAAAGAGATATAACCAGTTTCCTCTCCTAATGTGTGCAAAGTTAAACACGGTCTGTTTATTTGACGTAGAGAAAAATTATATACAAAGTGTTTAAAATTGAGTAAATAATATATTTTTACTTTCAATATGTTTGTAATTTTAAATATTTCATGTGTATATTTTAAACAAATCATGTTCTAAATCAAATCTTGAATACCTTGTGCGTATATTTGCACAGATTCTGATTAAATAAAAAACACTTTTCAGTAGTAGTTGTACATGCACTTTTTGGGGTGTTGTTTACAAGTTCTTATCGAGCGTATTGTGTAAAAGACTGAAGCTCACCGTCAACGGAGGCCTTGTCAGTGTTGCTTTAGACCTGCAAATCCACCATCGACAAGGTATTCACAATATGCCAAACCTTAGAAAAGACCCGCCAATAAAGCATCGACACTCAAAGCCGCTTTCGACAGCACTAAGAGGAATTGCCTATACAACGTGATATCTGAATTTGCCATCCCCGCGAAACTGATACGGTAGTGTAAAATGGCGTTGAGCTACGGTTGCCAGACGTACTGATTTTTCAACTCTTGTATTGATTTTATTCACTTCTTCACTCAGTACGCTAATGTCCTGATATTTACAAATTTGTACTGATTTGTACTGAATTTTCAATTCAAATAAAATGCTTTAGGATTTTCTTAAGGCTTTTACATAACGTTGGAATTTCTTAAACTGTACTGTGAAAAGTAAGGGGAAAATAATTTACAGTTGACATGTTTCAGATAATGTTATGAACATACAATTCTTACTTCGCAATTTACTGACATTGTAAAAGAGTTTTGCATACAAGACATAGAGTTAGTTTTTGCGTAGTATGAAAAAATTTGTTTAAGCCATGAGGAAATATAGACGACGTCCTTAGATAGTAGTACATTTCCACAGTTTGAAAAAATATGTATTTCTTTTTCAATACCACACTCAAACGAAGCAGCCGAGAAGATCCTAAGTATAAAGTTTGCTTCCTGGTGCAAAGAGAGGGACCGGCTTCTAATTAAAAGTTTTTAAAGTGCACTCCATATTAAAAGTAATTTTAAAATTAAATGTATAGAATTCTTTGACTATTTAAACACTGAAGATGGAAATGACCTCATTTATGCTATTCAAAAATGTCATAAATATAAAATAATTTATTGGCTTCTGTGCACAATGATGTGTACACTCGTGTTAAAATGAATAACACTTTTATTTTCATGAGCTGTATTTTATTAACATACCAAGATATTGTTAAAAGGTAATACTCTGGCGTTTTAAAGTATTATCTCATACTTACATTCATAATTTTGCTTTGAATAAAAATGTACAGAAAAGTAGTGACTTTTTTTGCATGAAAAAGTCTAACGTACTGATTTCGCGCATAAAAAATCTTGCAAGCCTACTTTGAGCAATACCATCAGCCAGAGTGACTACCTTTCACGCGATTTCTTAAATCTGATAGCAGCTGTTGTACCTTTTCCAAGTTTGATAAGGAAACAAAGCGATTGGTTTTGGTGATCAGCGAGAACAAGACGAAGTATCTCCTGTCGTCAAACAAACAGTCGGCGCATTCGCGCCTTTCCACCTACGTCACTGTTGACAATAATACTTTCGAGAAAGAAGAAAATTTCGTTTACTTTGAACCAGTATTAACACCCATAATAATGCCAGCATTGACATCCAACGCAGAATCTCTCTTGCCAACAAGTGCTACTTTGGACTGAGTAGGCAATTAAGGAGTAAAGTCCTCTCTCGACGTCCGAAACCCAAACTCTCGAAGACAATCATCATGCCCGTGCTGGTATATGACGCAGAAGAGTGGACATTGGCAACATCCGATGAAGCGGCTTTTGGAGTATTCGGGAGAAAGGGAGATTTACTGGCCTTTACGCATTGGCGACGGCCAGTACCGCAGACAATGCAACGATGAGCTGTGTTAAAATATAGGGCTTGGCTTGGCCATGTCGTTCGAGGGGACACTGACGCTCAAGGTTTTAAAGTATTCAACTCGGAACCCCAGAGGAAATGGGAGTCCTCCACTGTGATGGCAAGACCAATTACAGAAGGTCTTGGTTTCACTTGGAATTTCCAATTGGCGTCAGTTGGCACAGAAGAGAAACGACTGACTGGTTCGCCATTTTTACTTTAGAAAGATAAAATCCGATGCATTCGCAGTAATTTAACATATGTATATAAGCTCGGTAGTGCCATTTTCTAAAACTGAATCCAAATCCTTTGTTATTCCACTATTGATTTCACTAACACCGAAGTGCGGTATACGTATGTAGAAGCTTCACGCACTTTAACTATAGGTATGACTGAAAATTATGAATAAAAAATATCTTGGAGCATACTTTTGTCCGTATACTAAATACATACTTTGAATTGGTTGTAGCCTACCTACATACATATACACCTCGCTATTGAATGTCTAGCACGCTGATTGAAATAGGACATCGAACGTATCAAATCGCTATCAAATGCAGACAGATTAATTCGCATAAATTTCGCTGCGGCGAAGGCTTAGATTACCAATCATGCGAACTAAAGGAGTCAAATCGGCTTTTGATAATGCCTCCATATTGGCTAGATTTGCTAGATTTCAAATCAAGAATCAAAAAAGGATGGTTGAAGAAGAAATGCTAATTCGATTGTTCAGCACGGACAGGCGCTGTATTTGCTTCACACAAATATTTATTTATTTTCCTTTTAAGGGCCGTTTTCTAATGTAAGCAGTAAAGTTGCCTTTACTAACAGGGCAGATAAATTGTTCCTCACTTTAAAGTGTTTTCGTTTTCTTACCTTGCCGGTTAAAATTAATTTGTTATTCCGTATAGTGAAACTTCACTACATTTCCGGGAGTGAAACTTCACTACATTCGTCATAAAATTTTAAAGGTTGGCAATGCAACATAAGCAAATATAGAGCAAGAGGAACTGTTAGCAAAAACCAAAACCTTGGTTGAAATATCTAATATATCTGACTCATGAACCAAAACCAAACCAAAATTTAAAGTTGGGTACAAATTTTAAAGGTTGCATCGGGTGAGCAACAGTTTATCGATTCGAGAAATTAATGCGCTGATGAGAAAACGAAAAGTCGTATATCGAGACGATAAAGTGGCCGGTAAACTAAAGGTTAGATGAGAAAACGGCCCTAAGGGCCGATTTCAATGAGTTTTATTTTAAGCGAACATACAGTAGGGATGCCAAAACATGAGGAAAATTGTGATCCTGGGATTTCGGGTTATTTTTTCAGTAATCCCGGGATTCACATTGAGTCATAACTTTTATGAATATGAGTAAAAATTCAATATCTGAAAGTATTTAAATATACCATGGAATAAAACTATTTAAAATTTTGGATAAACTGATGGTAAAACTCACATATTTATTAAATCAGATAAATCTAAAAGTAATAAATTTTTTAAATTGTATTTAAAATACCATGTGATTGAGGAACGTATACATCACAAATAACATTGTAAATACATGATACTATTGAAAGGAATGATTAATAAAAAAAAATTTAACAAATATATACAAAAACAAATTTTCTAGACATGTTTATTCTACTCCATACAGAAATGAGAAAGAAGTTTTTGAGGGTGAACGAGTCAAACGGACCTCAGATTCACCGGGTCCAAGTAAATGCCGGTAGGTGTGTCTGGTTAGAAGCACACACCCCTTTTTGTGCCGGTGCCATTACTATTGCACTTAAAATGTGTATGTAAGAGCAGCAAAGTATTTAAAGCGGAGTCTTCTAATCTTGACGTAAAATTGTTACATACAAAACCTGCTGAGCTAAAGTTAATGACCTCTATCTCCTCCACTACAAAATATTTGAACTTTTTTTTTTACCAGCACGCCCCACAAATTATAACTTTTTTGATTTGAGTAGATTGATTTAAAAAATTATGTTACTTTTTCTTAAAACTCTCTGTTTCGTTTACATTAGCGATGCTATGAGTACATTAATTTAAATCTTCTTCAAAAAAGTCTCAGGCTGCAAGTACAGTTTCAAGCTTTTTCTTAATTGCTTCAAAATTCATAAACAAACTGTTACTATCAATTCGATATTTCAAATTTTTCGGGATCCCGGGATTATTGCAAGCAAATCCCGGGATTTTCGGGACCTCAAAAACACCGTGGTCACGGAATCCCTAATATACACTGACACAAATCATGTAAACTGGGGCGCGACATTTTAGGCGGTTTTGGCTATTTCTCTTTAGTTTACTTAATTCATAATAATAATTATTTTTTACTAGCAGACCCGGCGAACTTCGTCCCGCCCAAAATTATTATATATTTTATTGAGACTTTTTGGTCCAACATTTTCACCAACAATTCACGTTTACGATTTTCATTGGCACATTCGTCTGCTAAGATTATGGTTTGGTGGTCGTTTGCCGCTTTAAATAACCTAAGGAAAGTGTTATATCCGTGAAGAAGTTCTTGAAATTCTCCAGTTGTGCGGCATTTCATAGCACGGTTATTCGCAAAGCGAAATCAATTTTTTCCTCTTCACTCCCTGGCGGCAACAATGACCCGGTTCTATAGTGAATGTCCTAGGAGCTTACAGTATAGTTGGTGGCAATTTCGAAATGGGTGCGGATCATTGTTCTACAGAAATTCAATATACATCTACTTATTTCAGACGAAATACCTTAAAAGTTTGAACGCATAATAATATTGGAAAATCACATCCATGGGGCCAATTCTCACTTTGCTATTTTTATACCCGAGCGCACTTGTGCACAAGGGTATATTAATTTTGTTCACATAACGGTTATTTGTAACAGCCAAAACGAATCGCCTTTTTTAAGATATTTGCCTTTTGTTTGCCTTTTTTAAGATATTTGCCTTTTTTTGCCTTTTCTACCTTTAAAAAAGTCATAGCATTTACAATTTTTTTTTTAAGATTAAAAAATATACACATGCCCATGCGGCTTATAGAAGCGCAGGGACCTCTTGCAAAATTGGTGTTGGAAAAATTCAAAGCCGTTTTCTCAGCTAACGTAGGCTTGAAGACAATAAGGGGATAAAATTGTTAAGGGCGAGGAAAACGCCCTTATTCCTGATAATATGAACGTTTCAAACGTTCCATATTTAAATTGGGCCCCACTTGTATCAACTTACGTCGAGCGCACATTTAGTACATTCAAGGCTTTTCTTCGCGAAAATCTAATGAAAATGCTGCCAAAAATGCATTTTGTGGTTCAATGTTACTACAACTATACAGATTAAAGTTTTATGAGTTAGAAACTAGAAAGGATAAAATAGTCAAAGATTCAAAGTACAAATTTTTCATATAATGAAACTAGTTCATAGTTTTTTCTTTTTACTTGTAATATAAATATTTATAAAATAAATGTATTTTTTGATTGTTCTTCGTATTTTCTGTCTTTTTTTAGTGCCTTATTTTGCTTTTTTTGCAATACCTAGTGCCTTTTCCTGCCTTTTTCGCTATTTTGTTTTGCCTTTTTTGCAATACCTAGTGCCTTTTCCTGCCTTTTTCGCTATTTTATTTTGCCTTTTCCAGCCTACTTCGTTATTTTATTTTGCCTTTTTTATAGGTTTTTAGGTCCTAAAAATCCGTTCCCTGGTAATAACTCAACTACAGCGCCAACTGTCGGATTAAATTGTAAAACTAAACCATCTATTGAGTGGGTCAAACACACATCACAAGTTTCGTTAAAATCCTTACAATCATTTAGGAGGATTTCACTAACAAACACACCCACAGAAGAATTATAAATATATTCAAAGATAGCTAAAGGTCGGCACGTTTGTAGGCCTCACACTCCCTTTTCAAATAGCCCAAATTTTCTCCATGACTATGGGCTTGATTTCAACTATATACATATCTCCATACGAAGTTCCAGTACTGTACCATGAATACTTTCAGAGATATGCAGCATAAAAATTCGATTTATATGGGAGGTGCCACGCCCCCCTTTCCAACAGTTGCCCTTTTCTTCATGATTTCGTATATATCCATACCAAGTTCCAGAGCTCTCCCATGAACACTTTCAAAGATATGCAGTATGAGAAATTCGGTTTGTATGGACGGCGCCACGCCCCCTTTTCCAATAGTACCAATTTTTCTCCTAGAGTATGCGATTGATTTCTTATATCTCCATACCAAGTTCCAGAACTCTACCATGAACATTTCCAGAGATAAGTAGTATGAAAAATTTGGTTTGTATGTGAGATGCCACACCACACCCCTTTTTACAATAGCTTAAATTTGTCTCCAAGGGTATGCGTTTGATTTCGTATATCTCCATACCAAGTTCCAGAACTCTACCATGCACACTTTCAGAGATATGTAGCATGAGAAATTCGGTTGGTATGGGAGGTGCCACGCCCCCTTTACATAGTGATTTTTTTAACCCAAAACCATCCTTGGGACACGTGCGGCATGGAGATATACGTACTTTCAAAAAAATCGGTTCAGCCGCTCTCGAGCCTTGCGAAAACTAAAAAACGGCTTTCAAAATATATATTAGTTGAGATATATTATATATTATAATTATATTTTGACAGTATCCGTTGTTTCTGATTGGCGCAAAAATATCTTACTTAGTGACGAATTCGCCCCTTGATATGGTGGTTGCTCAAAGCTATTTATATTCGAAATTGCATTTAAACTGGAAAACAGGAATCTATAAGCTTATCCAGGCAAAAAGCTACCTAAGTACCGAATTTTAAGCAAATCGGACCATAAATTCGATTTCTTCGAATAGATCGGTCCCTGGTCCATTTCTCGGAGAACATGGATCACATATGCTAATATATGCTAAAAAACTACCTACGTACCGAATTTTATTCAAGTCGGACCGTAAATATGATTTTTTCGAATAGATCGGTCCCTGGTCCACTTCTCAGAAAAAATGGATCATGTATGCTAATATGTGCTAAGAAGCTACCTACGTACCGAATTTAAAGCAAATCAGACCGTAAATACGATTTTTTCGAATAGATCGGTCCCTGGTCCACTTCTACGGATTTTAGAAATATATCGACTGCAGCGCCACCTGTCCACATTAGTTTTGTTCTATAACACTCCCAGTGATTATATGCACCTACCGTAAAAATTTCGTTAAAATCGGTTGGGTACTTTTGACGCCTATAAAGGACATACCGACAAACATTCATTTTTATATATATAGATGAAAGTGTAGTTGATTACCAGGGTCGAACAAAATAAGCACGAAAAACTCCATTTTGAGCGCTAGATAAGCACTAAAACATTGGTAAATATTAGGGATGTGTCGGGTATCCGATAGATATACGGAATCCGGCCTAACCGGTCGTTTTTCTGTTATCCGGATTTTGATTATAAAAGATTCAGTTTGAAAATATAGTTCGGATTTTTATAACCAAATTTAATAGTATCTATCTTACTAGTAATAAGAGTTAAAAATTTATATATTTTTCATTATTAAAAGAAGAATTTCCGCATTATCGGGCAACAACCTATTCCTATTTTCAGCACAAATGCTACCCAATGCAATAAACATCTTTTTGAGTTCACTAAGGAAGTTTGTGTGTACTTCATTCTTCATACTCCTAGCATGGTGCATAGATAGCATAAATATCATGATTGGCTAATTTTGTTGTTGGGCAAACACATGAAACAACAACGAAATTGTCCAATTATGCTATCTATGTACCATTCTGGACAGTATGCACCGGTTGGGGAATACCCCTAGTGTAAACAAATTTATAAATTTTTTGCGACTATGCTTTCATAAAATTAAAGGATCTTCTTGCCTGGGCTTAAGTGGTAGCTGTAAATATTTCTAAATCGGTGCCTTTTTCTTGCACGGTCGCTGCCTTGTCAACCCATCGTTTGGCTATCCACATCACTACAAAAACTGGGATCAACATCAGCGCTGTTGGCGATTTCCTCAAAGCATTGCAGAGTTTGCTCTCCAATAGAAGCTTTCACTAGAGTTCAGCCTTTTTCGTTTGATTCAACTGGTTCCACCATACTAACTAATTTATATTTTCGAATTAGTTCACCATCAACCCAATTTTTAGGTCTATTGGTGTCAGAAAAAAACAAGTTTTGAAACCTGGGTTGCAAAATATTGCAACAATGAAGCTTTACGGAACGATACGAGAGGCGGGACGATATGTAAGCATGCACTAGTTCGATTTTCATAACATCTATATCTATACTATTAAATAAAACTGATTTATAGAAAATGTTTGTAACGATTTATTTCTCATCGATTCTAATAATTTTCTTTTTTTAAACGAAGCATTTGTGAAAAAACAAGAGAGTGGTATACACTTAGATTTCTAGAATGTACTTATTTTTTTTATTCTTGGAAGATAAACAACCTTTTTTCGGGTGTAAAGTTACAAAAAAATACAAGGACGTATAGCTGCGCCAAAATTCTGTACATCTGTGCCGATAAAGCACGAGCTCACCAGTGTTACCACTGAAAATTTTTGGAAAGTCGCAAAAAAAGTATCACAGCCGAAAAAAGTGTCTTCAAGTCATTCAAATCGTTTATAACATGTATATAAAGACTTTCATTATTTTACCTTTCGAAACTTATTTATATTCAGTGAAAATAAAATCGACTCTAACGTTAGTTTTATCTTTTTTTCTACGGAAAATCTGCCAAAAGAAGCTACTTAGAGTAGTAGAGTAATAGTTAGTAATAAATTATTAATGGAGATCATCATTTTCTGTCAAAAATAGTTTTTATACCTTTCATGAGCATGAAATAGTATTATAACTTTGGTCCGATGTTTGTAAGTAGAACAAAAAGAGATAGACCCATTAAAATGTATACTTATATGAACAAAAAAAGATAGAGCCATTAAAATGTATACTTATATGATAAGAACGTCGAGCTGAGTTGATTTATCCATGTCCGTCTGTCCGTCTGTCCGTCTGTTTGTATGCAATCTAGTCTCTCAGTTTTCGAGATATCCGGATCAAATTTGGTAGGTGGGTGTATTTTTATAATGTAGACTGGAAATTCCGCACTGTTTTCAATAATTATCAACAGAAAACTTACAATGAAAATTAAAAAGATCGGATAACTATAACCTATAGCTTCCCATACAACTGATTGTTCAGATATGAGATTTTTCGTTATAATTCATCCATTTATGTAGCTAGGACCATGAAATTTCGCGCTGCTTTCACTCATTATCAGCAGAAGACTTACAGCGAAAATAACGAAGATCGGGTCACTATAACCTGCAGCCCCCATACAACTGATTGTTCAGATATGAGGTCTTTTATCATATCTCCTCCATTTATGCAGCTAGGAACATGAAATTTCGCACCATTTTCACTCATTATTAACAGAATACTTACAGTGAAAATAACAAGGATCGGGTGACTACAACATATATCTTCCATACATCTGATTGTTCAGATATGGGATTTTACTGTAAAACTCCTTTATTTGGACAGCTAAAACCGATAAATTTCGTAAGATATTTTATAAATAATAATACAAAGTCTACTGAGAAAATCGTCAAAATCTATGCCGTATAAGCTTTATCTCCTATAGCACTGATTGTTCAGATACCAGTTTTTGCGATATATCTCCTTTATGTAGGAAACTAAACCCAATAAATTGTGTTACCGGTTTACATACCGATCACATAGCAGTGAAAATCACTTAGATTGGTGCCATATAAAGTATATCCCCCATACCTCTGATTGTTTAGAGGCGATTTTTTATATAAGTATGTAACTCCTCTATCGATGTATGCAGATGTATTCAAAATCAGTAATCTGAAGGAATTGTCAAAATGCGTATATAAAATTTTAAATCAAAGAAGAGGGGCAAAAGTCATATGATTTTTTCGAAAAGTTCCTAAATAAGCCTATTTTTAAAAAGTCGGTGTCAGGGGGCGTCGATCTCCAAAAAGTGTCAATTTGACACTTTATTCGCACAACGGTAACACTGGATCTCACAAACGCGAACAAAATGTGTGTGAGCGACGGGACTGTTCATAACACTCCTTAAATACTAAATTTTATACATAAATACGGTTGCCAGATGTACTGATTAGATCAGTACAGTACTGATTTTTCAACTCTTGTACTGATTTTATTAATTTCTTCAATCAGTACGCTAATGTCCTGATTTTTCAAACTTTGTACTGAAATTTCTATTCAAACAAAATACTTTAGTATTTTCTTAAGGTTTTTACATAACGTTGGAACTTCCTTAAACTGTACTGTAAAAAATAAGAAGAATATAATTTAATTATAGTACACATGTTTTAGGTAATGTTTGATATGCCCAAGAAATTAATACAACAAAAAGATCAATCGTTTTATGGGCATATCGCCGGGTCGTTACGTACCAGTTGCGATAATATGATGGAGCTTAAATTATTTAAAAAGAAGGCTTAAATTTTTGTCGAATGTTGTTAGTTATCTCGAAAATAACTTTCAGATTAATAACAATAAATTTTAATATTGGCTTTTGCCTATAACTTACAACTCCTTTTTCTCAATTTACTGACTTTGTAAAAGAGATTTGCATACAAGACATAGGGATACTCTTTTTAGTGAATTCTTAGTTTTTCACAGTTTTTGCGTAGTTGAAAAACTATTTAAGCCATGAGGAAATATAGATGAACTTCCTAAAAAGTGGTACTTTTTTACAGTATGAGAGGATCTTAAGAATAAAGTTTGTTCCTGGCACAAAGAGAGAAACCGGATTTTAATTAAAATTTTTGAAAGTAAGTAAAGTTTTTAAAAGTAATTTTAAAATGAAATGTATAGAAATCGTTGACTATTTAAACACTCAAAATGGGAATAATCTTATTATTGCTATGCAAAAATGTCATAAATATAAAATAATTTATTGGCTCCTGTGTACGATGATGTGTACACTCATGTTAAAATGAAGAACATTTTTATATTTTATGAACTACTAGTGAACCCGTAAGGCGTTTTTGTTTAAAATATTTTTTTTATAAAAAAAGGTATTTTTTCCTTTTAAATATTTTTTCTCAGATTTATACATACAAGTATACAAATTGCATATCAGAAGAAAGCGGGTTTAATCACGTTTACGACGATATTAAATCATTTTTTAAATCAGTTCAAACTTGTTTTAAGTATGAGGTTTTTCATTTTTCAAAAACCCGACCCTAGACCCCTTTATAGCACCTGTAACATAGAAAAAGTTATATATCGTTTAAATAAGAGAAAAGGGCGTACCACGACTATGTTTTTATTTTTTTTAGTAGTTTACATACAGTAATTAAAAATAATTTTTTACCAAAGGTCCAATTTCGAACTTCGAAGACCCATATCCCGATTTCGGAGGCTAACTTCGAAAAACGGAGAAATTACCTTTTTTACCTATGACTCAATCTCTTAAAAAAATGGTTTGGTCCAATACCCAGAAAAAAAGTTGATTTTGCCGTACAGTGTTATTGCTATTCAAAAAGTCACAAATATAAAATAATTTATTGGCTCCTATGAATAGTGATGTGTACACTCATGTTAAAATGAATAACACTTTTATTTTTTATGAACTATATTTTATTTATATACCAAAATATTGTTAAAAACAACTCAGGCGTTTTAAATTATTTTCTGTTACTTACATTCATAATTTTGCTTTGAATAAAAATGTACTGAAAAGTACTGATTTTTTAGCATGAAAAAGTCGAATGTACTGATTTCGCGCATATAAAATCTAGCAATCCTATACATGAATGAGGCCATAGAGGGCAGAACTCACAGGCAAACACCGATTGCCTACCAACTGTAATTTTGATGAGCAATATGATTACAAGTTTTTGTGTGTGGATACTTTGATGTCTTGATATAAGCATTTGCCACAATGCCCCACCAGACAACATTCTCTCTATTTTAGTGTTTAAAAACATTTAAATCTAAAAAAAACTTGGTGAATAATTTCCTAAAACGTAATCATAAATAATCCGATAGGGAAGGACTTCTTATTTTGATTTAATATCAAAATTTCATCGATTTTATCGCCATCACGCTTTTTTTCAAATAAAAATATGGCTGTCAAACTACCAGATTGCCAGCAATAGATGTCAAGCAATAAGCGCTGACATACATATGGGTATTTCCATACGTCGCATACGTGACAGTCGTACGTTTCCATGTGATACAAACAAGGAATACCATTTGTTTTCTTTAACTTTTTTGGGCCATTGTATAGCACATAATTAGCTCTATATTTAACCGAAATAGGCTCGAAAAGGCAAAATAAAATAGTGAAAAAGGCAGGAAAAGGCACTAGGTATTGCAAAAAAAAAACAAAATAAGGCACTAAAAAAAGACAGAAAATACGAAGAACAATCGCAAAATACATTTATCTTAGAAATGTTTATATTACAAGTAAAAAGAGAAAAACTATGAACTAGTTTCATTATATGATAAAATTTGTACTTTGAATCTTTGACTATTTTATCCTTTCGAGTTTCTAACTCATAAAACTTTAATCTGCATAGTTGTAGTAACATTGAAATCACAAAATGCCTTTTGAAGTTTTCTGGCAGCATTTTCATTCGATTTTCGCGAAGAAAAGCCTTGAATGTGCTAAATGTGCGCTCGACGTAAGTTGATACAAGTGGAGCCCAATTTAACCCTGGACGTGCTTCGTTAGTCGATTCGACTAACAAAAATCGTGTTTCGCTTCGTTCCTCTCTCTGAAGTCATTTACCATTTTGTTTATTATATGTAACAGAGAAAATAATATGTATTTAATATTTTGTTTATGTGTTTAAAAAACTATAAAGAACTAAAATTCATAAAATGTATTTTGGTTTTTAACTCTTTTATGTTGGTTATTTCAATGCAAAGTTGGTGTTAATCGTTTCGACTAACAAACCCGCAGACAGGGTCAAAAGAGCGAAGCACTTCCAGGGTTAAATATGGAACGTTTGAAACGTTCATATTATCAGGAATAAGTGCGTTTTCCTCGCTCTTTACAATTTTATCCACACCCGTTATTGTCCCCAAGCCTACGTTAGCTGAGAAAACGGCTTTGAATTTTTCCAACACCAATATGGCAAGAGGTCCCTGCGCTTCTATAGGCCGCATGGGCATGTGTATATTTTTTGATCTTAAAAAAAAATTGTAAATGCTATAATCACTTTTTTAAAGGTAGAAAAGGCAAAAAAATGCAAATATCTTAAAAAAGGCAAAAAAGGCAACATCAAATGTGTATATATGGAATCAGGGAAAGCTAAATCGTGGACATTCTTAATCGAATATACTCTATCTCTTTAGCAGAAAAAAGGCAATTTCCATAAAATCCGTTCCCTGCTTATTATGTTTCAACTACATACGCCAAATTCGAACCAAATCGGACCATAAATACGGTTTTTCGAAATATCTCAACCTTGGTGCCATCTAGGAACACCATTTTACGCAAACACGATTTTACTTACATAGCCAGTATATATTTTAAAAAGCAGACAAATCGGCCCGTAAATACTTTAGATATTAGATTTTTATTTTTTTGTCGTGGTGGACCTTCCGATGGAAACACCCATACATATGTATATTGAAGCCCAAGGCGAATTCATATAAGGCGGTATTGAACCTACAAATACAAAAATTACTTGTATTTTGGTTTGCTTTTAGCGGGCTATTGTCAAATTTCAGCTATTCTTCCCCGAATGAATGAGGGTAACAGAAAATACAAACGCTCTCACGTTTTCACTAGCGAAATACAAAATTTTGACAATCAAAAACTAATCACAGCTGATGAAACAACACCACCTTATATAAATTGGCCTTAGGCAGTCTCTATTGGAAATATATTTTGTGACATGATTATCACGACATCAGTGTTTTCCTGTGGAGATAAGTCCTAAGAGAGTAAGAATAAAATAAAAATACATTAGCTACTCGTTTTTATTACCTTCCTTTTATTAACTCGGGATGTAACTATGTAATATTGATGCGCCTAAAAGATGCACCGATTTATATTCTCAAGTTACATACATACCCCAGTGGTGCGATTCACTACGAGATTTTAACACCTCTTGTTATTGTTAAGTCAGCTAAACGACAATTTTAACAATTTAGCTATTCGGTAAACGTTTCCCTAACAACATTCGTTAGCGCCAAATCAGCTGTTGTTAACGATAACAAAGGCCACTAATTTGACGACGTCTAGATTGGTGGTGTTAATAAAACGTAAAAGGTACGTTCTAAAATTAAAAAAAAAAAAAAATAAAATAAAAATACACACACACATAATACACTATTAAAAGCAAGAAAAATAAAGTAAATAGCACGAAAAATAGTTCGTTAAAACTTGTCTATATGGATTCCGGTTATAATTTTCCAATAGGGCGTAAAGCAATATAGAAAACTGGAAGTTAAAAGGTTATAAGTCAATTTTTTTAATTTTACAGGAACTGAATATGCCTTGAATTTAAAGGAATTGAATAATTAAATTTTTCAATTTAATACGTGTACATCGCTTGTTAAAAGTATAAATATCATATATGTATGTCCATATTTAAATATTTCTTTATTAATCATCATTACACTAGCATAATAAAATCAGTCTTAAAAATAATTACATATGTACAAAATGTGCATACAGTGATTCTTTTTAAATACATAGTAAAAATATTTTTAATGTTGAATGTTTTTCTTAAACTTTGTTTTTACAGCTGCGAGCAAAATTTGGCAGAAAAATTCAAAATTATGTTGTTTGCTACTTATGTGTATTTATTTATTTTTAATAATTTTATTTTTAATAGTTCCTTCTACTACATAATAACAGAAACCACAAAAATAAAAGTTTCAAAGCTTGCACAAAATCCCACCAAAAAATCAAACTTAAAAAAAAATTTTATAAATATTTCGAACTTTTTATTCAGGATCTTTATAAGATTTACGGGTATGCAGTTTTGTAGCCCGTTCTTTTTTAGTCTGATAAAGTGCAAGTTTCAAGTCGCTAAAAGTTACCGTTGATTTTTTAGAATTTTTTTGTGGAGGGTGTTGCACTTTTTCTTCCATATAAAATGCTTGTCAACCTTGTGCACACACGAGCGCCTAGGCATATGCAACGGATTTGTGGCCATTAGCGGCAGCACAGTTAATGAATCGCACAATCGTTACTGCAAACAACAAAAATTGTTAGCTGACATCTCGACAAGTCGCATTGTTAAAAGTTAGTGAATCGCACTACTATGACAGTACGAATGGCTATTATAATAGGGAGGTTTTAGTTTTTTAAACTATAATTTTATTACTTAGTGGCGTTCATTGTTGTTTTTCTTTTGTCCTTGGTGTTTATCTTCTATTTACCAAAAATAATCGATGGATCAGACGATCAAATCAGATCGATGAATTGCAGACGGAAAATTAAAATTTTTAATACAGGATTATTTTATAACTTCGATTTCAGATAATATAACAATATTGTGGAATTTATTAAGGGCAGCAGTGTACCGGATATTCGAATCCGGCACATCCCTAGTAAATATGCTCGCAAAACAAAAAAAAATTAATAGAGTTTAATGTTTTATTTTTATTCAGTTTATT